>NC_034011.1:15369441-15431941 GCF_000346465.2 Prunus persica | reverse complement strand
TATTTTTCAAGTCCCTAATCTACCTAGATTATTTAAGTAAATTATTTACCTATAATTATTTATGATTTTCACAAAGACTTTGTATATTAATTTACCGACATTTTTAAGCACAATGATTTACTTATATTTGAAAATACAATTTAGAATAGGTACATAATAATTTTGAATCTAAAAGAATGAATACATTAATCTATAAACGAAATTTGAATTAAGGAGAATTGGTAACAATTGATGGAATGAAAATTGAATATATTGTGCAAAAAATAAAATAAAATAAAATAAAATCCCACACCGAAAGAAGACAAAGAAACAAATAAGAACATTAAATGTCACAAATTTGGTTGGAGTGTGTGTAACTCCATTAGTGTTCGAGTCTCGCTGCCAGCAGTTCTCGTTGGTGCATGATTTGTAATTTCCTACATAAATTCATACTGGTGGTAGATGGCAGTTGGGTGCCACATGTAAGTTCTTCCGACTTGAGATTGTAGGTCTACCTTGGCGCTGGTGGTGATAGTAGGCAATCTCCCCCTAAACTTTTTTTCATAAAAAAAAAGTCACAAATTTGGGCAAAAAAAAAACATTAAATTACACCAAATCATTTAAAAAATAAAGTCATTATTATAATTAGATTTGTAGATTGATTAGGCAACTGCTTTAGTTGGATCTTAATCATTATGTTTTACTTATATAAGTCAGGGTTTTATTGATAGAAAAATAAGATAATGGGTTGCAGGTAAGAAAAAATGAGTTTCAAGGAGAAAAGCTAAATTTACTATAGATTTTTGAATATATTAATGGTACGACTTGTGCAGACGATACCTGCTGCAAAAGCAGAAGCAAATGGCTCAGAGCAAAACCCAAGAGACTCGAGCAGCCTTGAACCTGACCTTGATCAAATTTTGCTTGAGCCTGGTATGGAAAGAAAAAGCAACAAGCTTGATCGCCAATCACCACCACCGAGAACTACTGCTGCTCCCGCTGGTAAGATTTGGAACAAAACGCTAGCAACAGCTCGCCGTCTGATAAATGCACTGGTAAATTGCTTGGAATTCCCTAAAACTTGGGTGGAAGCAACACGTGACATGCTGATGGTTGTGGCAACCATGATATCAACTGCAACTTTCCAAGCTATAATTAACCCACCCGGTGGTGTTTGGGAAGAGAATAAAACAAATGGAACTATTTCTTATTGCACTGATGATCACAAATGCTTAGCTGGAACTGCAGTGGCAGGGAACCGCCTCCCAGAAGAATTCCTCACGTTCATAAGATTCAATACCATCTCGTTTTTTGCTTCTCTCAGTGTCACCCTGTTGCTTGTTGGAGGATTTCCGCTCCAGAATTATATAATTATGTGGCTTTTATCAATGGCCATATGTATCACTCTCTCTTCTATGGCATTAACCTATATGCAGGCTCTCATGTTAGTGCTCCCTGAAACTGAATTTTTTTTTTCATATGGTGATATGTATGATATATCCATTAATGCTTGGTGTTCATTGCTTCTGTCCATCACTTTAATCCACACCACTCGTCTTATCAATTGGTTGGCGAAGAAGTTTTCGCGCAGGTTCAAGCATAATATCCCAAAAAGCCTCAGGGACGTTGTTGATAGTTTGACTGCACCTGCACGTCACCGTACCAACAAATTCTGAGGAGAATATAGCTGTTGTTTCCTAATGTGTTGGAGGAACTACACCAGATTCCTAAAGTAAACCATCTATTTAACGATGGAGAATCTGTTTAAGGAGTACCAGCAGGTTGTGTTTGGCTAGTGAGCTGTGTTTGCTTTGATTTGTTTATGTTAGAATTTGTTAAGAGTGAGTCAGAATGATAAGTTTGGATGCTTGTGAAGGTTTATGCTTAAGGTATATGTTGAAGCTACTTAATAATTAAAGATTCTGTGGAGCATTTGTTGTTGGTTAATCTGAAATCTATTTTTATTTCCTCCATATATATATATATATATATAAATCTTGTTGGAACGAAAGTGCCATGGGTGAAATTGTTTGAAGAGAAGTGCTCAACTATAATTGATAGAAGATATAGACGACATATGCGGGGAAATTCTCAAAACAATTCATAGACTTTGCAAGATGCATCTAAGAATGATACAAGACACATAACTGATGCAAGGGTATATATTAATAACTCTAGAAAACTTCGATTATTGGACACAGAATATTAATGCTACAAGACACATCTCTCTATTGGGATGAGTCACTCTATATTGGGATGGCTCCCTTTTTGTCCGTTTGATCTATTAAACTTCAATTTTTTTTTATAAATAATAATAATTGTTGTGTTTTGGCTCACCATGATGCGGGAAAAGGAAGAGGAAACAAAGGGCTGTGAAGATGGAGCAACAAGGAAGGAGAAGAAGTCAAAAGACGAAGTTGCTATTGTAGGCGACTAGTCGCTTTGGCCATGTGACCAGTTGCTTCTCGCTGAGGCTCGAAGATTTTGTTTTTGTCTCCAGTGACCAGTCGCCCATTCTTGGTACTGGTCGTCGCGTCAATTAGTCTACGCATTGTTTCTACTTTTTTGGCGCTTTTGACTTGGTTTTCCTATTATTTTGGGGTTTTCTAGCCTAATTTAATAGGTTTTTAGTTTCTTATATTCCTAGTTAACTTGTAGCAAAGTCTTATGCATTATAAATAGGACTTTTTAGGGCTAGGTTAATTTAGAAGAGAAGAGTGGAAAATTCAAGAGAGAATTTTCAAGGGAGAAACACAAGACAGAATTCAAGGGTGAATTTTTGAGTGTTTACAAGGGCATCAAAGGGTTTGAGCAAGGGTGAGAGAAAAGAAAGCTAGGGTTCTTGTGAGAGCTAAGGAGGTTCAAGATTGTAACCAAAGTTGTTCTTACATACTAGTGAATTTCTGGAGTGGATCACCAAGAGGACGTAGGTACGAGACCAAACCTCTATAAATCTTTGTATTCTTGTGTGATTGTTTACTTGCTTTGGTGTGCATGTGTTTTATTCTCAAAGGGATTTGTGTGTGTGCCGTCGCATAGTCCTTCAATGACAAGGTCTTGGAGTGTTTCCACACAACAAGTGGAATCAGAGCCAAGTTGGCAGAGGGTATTAGTTTATGCCCAAGTGCTTTTATTGATTTAAGAGTGTTTGCAAGTGTTGATGATGGCATGCGACATGAAGGCGGTGGGAGCATGACAATGGAGGAGAAGGATGTGCTTGGCTAGGTGGCTAGGGGGTCCATCAAGGCGATGGAAGACACCGCAAAGCAAACATGAGAAAAGCTTAAACAGATGTTTGTGGGGAAGTCCCTTTCAAACGAATGCTTCATGAAGGAAGAGCTCCAAAATCTTCAAATGGAGGAGGGTGGAGATCTAACGGAGCATCTTAACACCTTTAATAGATGTATTGCGGGCTTGCAAAAGGTGGACTTGGTTTATAGCACGGAGGATGAGGCGTTGATATTGTTGGCATCATTGCCTTTGTCTTATGAACACTTCCGGAAGATGCTGATGATTGGCAAGAGTACTCTCAATTTTGAGGAGGTGGTGCAAAATTTAGTACATCATGGGTTGACTCAAAATTCTGGAGACAGCTCTCAAGGTGCGGGTCTATTAACATGGACTAGAGAGCGGGGGTATTCAAGCAAGCGCAAGGGCAATAAAGGCAATGGAAGGAGTCCTAAATTCAAGAACAATGAAAGGTGCTTCAAGTGTGGGTTTTCAAACCATTCGAAGTGGTATTGTCCATTAGAGGAGAGTAACGGGGACGTCATGGCAAGTTCTTCGAGTATGGGTTCAGTTTGGATTTTAGATTCCAGATGCTCTTATCATGTGTGTTCAAATAGGAGTGTATTTGATACATATGAGGAAAGGAAGGTTAGCAAGATTTTGTTGGGAACAGTGAAGATCAAGATTTTGTTGGAGATAAAAACAAGTTGTGAAGTTTTGGGTGTGTGAACAGTGAAGATCAAGATGCAAGATGGTGTTGTTAGGAGACTTAATGTGACAGGACCCGCCTCGAATTTCTCAGAATCCGTGATGAATCCTGTGGTATTTCTGAAAATGAGATGTGATGTTCCAGGATATGGGAATGATTGGGTATGCACTTCTGTAGCATAGATACATGAAACACGTCATGAATCTGAGATAGTTCTAGAGGTAAGGCAAGTCTGTAGGCAACGGGTCCGATGCTTTCCGTGATCTCATAAGGTCCGATATAACAAGGGGCTTAACTTCCCAAGTTTCCCAAACCTCATCATACCTTTCCAAGGAGATAACTTCAAGAACACCCAATCCCCAACTGCAAATTCAAGATCTTTGGACCTGTTGTCTGCATAACTCTTTTGTCGGTCTTGCACAATTTTAAGCTTTTCTCTTATCATCTTCGCCTTCTCCGTTGTTGCTTGAATACTTTCTAACTTCTCCAATTTTCTCTCACCCACCTCATTCTAGCATATAGGGGTCCTACACTGTCTCCCACACAAAGCTTTATACGGGGCTACTTCAATGCTCGAATGATAACTATTATTATAACCAAACTCCACCAAAGTAGGATGAGTATCGCAACTGTCTTTAAGATGTAACACACAAGACCTCAACATGTCCTCCAAAGTCTGAATTGTTATTTCCGATTGTCCATCGGTTTGTGGGTGGAAAGCAGTACTAAATCGTAACTTAGTACCCATAGCTTCTTGTAAACACTTCCAAAAATGAGATTTGAATCTTGCATCCCTATCAGACATAATAGACAAGGGTGCTCCGTGCAACCTCACTATTTCATCCACAAAGTGTTTAGCAAGCTTCACTAAGGAATAAGTTTCTTTAATAGGTAGAAAGTGAGTGGATTTAGTGAGTTGGAGTGCGTGAAAGTTTGAAAACGAAGTCCATTGTGATATGTTCCCACTTTCATTCAGAGATTGGAAGCAGTTGCATAAGTCCAGATGGTCTCTGTCGTTCCGCCTTCACTTATTGGCAAATCAAACATTTACTCATATATCTAGCTATATCACCCTTCATATGCGGCCACGAGTAGTACTCACGTAGTGTCTGATACATCTTGGTACTACCCGGGTGTATAGAATAAGTTGAACAGTGAGCCTCTTCCATGATTTCTCTCTTTAAGTCTTCGTTCTTGGGTACACAGAGACGTGTTCTAGTTACTAAGGTTCCGTCTTCTCTCACAGCATAATCCGTCCGCATACCATTCTCTACTGCCAGTCTTATCATACAGAGTGTTGGATCTTCCAAGTGCGCGACAATCACCCGCTCAACCAGAATAGGTCTCACATGCAAACTAGCAAGTAACCCACCTTGTTGACTCATTCCCAGTTCTACCCCATCTTTTCGCAATTCCACCAATAATGGAAGGTAAGCCATTCTAAGATGAGCTAGGCTTCCACAAGACTTCCTACTTAAGGCATCCGCCACAATATTAGCTCGGCCAGGATGGTACTAAATCGTACAATCATAATCCTTAATCAACTCTAGCCAATGCCTTCGTCTCATGTTCAACTTCTTATGGGTGAAAAAGTACTTGAGGCTTTTGTAATTAGTGAAAATCCGACATGTCCCTCCATACAAGTAGTGTCGCCAAATTTTAAGGGCGAACACCACTGCAGCAAGTTCTGAGTCATGGGTAGAGTAATTCTACTCGTGCTTCTTGAGTTGCCTTGAGGTATAAGCAATCACCCGATCATGTTGCATCAATACACATCCCATACCTTGTAATGATGCATCACTGTAGATCACAAAAATTCCCATGTCATCAGGAAAAGCTAAAACAGGTGCGGTGGTTAATCACATCTTAAGCTCCTGAAAACTTTGTTCACACTCCTCAGTCCACATAAATTTAACTCATTTCCCTGTTAATCGAGTGAGAGGTGCATCTATCGTAGAGAAACCTTCCACAAAACGACAATAATAGCCCGCCAACCCCACAAAACTCCGTACTTCCCTCATATTAGTAGGTTGTACCCAATTCACTACTACTTCCATCCTCAGAGAGTCCATATAGATTCCTTCCGTTGAAATCACATGTCCAAGGAAGTCCACTTTATCCAACCAGAACTGACATTTACTAAACTTGGCATACAACTGCTTTCTCCTAAGAGTCGTCAATACTAACCTCAAATGCTTCTTATGAGCTTCCAAACTCTGTGACTATATTAAGATGTCGTCTATGAACACAATCACAAAGCGATCAAGTAAGGTTGGAACACTCTGCTCATGAGATTCATAAACGTTGCTGGGGCATTCGTCAATCTAAAAGGCATCACCAAGAACTCGTAATGGTAGTAACGAGTCCTGAATGCCGTCTTAGGAATATCTTCTTCTCTGACTCTGAGTTGATGGTATCCTGATCTCATATCAATCTTGGAAAAGTACTTGGCATCCTTTAACTGATCGAACAAGTCATCAATTCGAGGCAAGGGATATCGGTTACGCACTGTCACCTTATTCAATTGTCTGTAATCAATACATAACCTCATGGTGCCATCCTTCTTCTTCATAAATAACACTAGTGCACCCCAAGAGAAAACACTAGGTCAGATGAACCTAAGATCAATCAATTCTTGTAATTGAGTCTTCAACTCTCGTAACTCCTCTGGTGCCATCCTATAAGTAGCTTGATAAATTGATTTGTGCCCGAAAGAAGTTTAATAGTGAACTCGGTTTGTCTCTAGGGAGGTAAACCAAGGAGATCATCTAAGAAGACATCCAGGAATTCTTGAATGATAGGAACATCCTCCAAATTTAGGGTGACGTCATGAGTATCGATGATATGGGCTAAGTATCCCACACATCCCTTTTTGAGTAACTATCTAGCTGTTAAAGCTGAGATTAGACATGATGAGAGAACTCTACGGTCTTCACGGAAAGTAACTTCGGGTTGTCTCGGACTTCGAAGTACAACCTTCTTTCGGAAACAATCTACTATGCATAATGCTTCTCCAACCAATCCATTCCCAAGATAATGTCGAGGTCGACCAAATCCAAGGGAATCAAATTGGCTTCCAACACCACATCACCCACTTGAACATAACTATCTCTAAACACCATGTCCGCAAGAAGGACATCCTTCATAGGTAAGGAAATGCTAAAACTTCTGGCAATGGGTGTAGGACTAACACTTGTATAGGGTACAAAACTATGTGTAATTAATTAGTGTGTGGCCCCGGGATTTATTAAAACATGCACAAGATACCCAAAAACAGGTAACATACTGGTAATGAAATCTGGTGTAGCCTATGCCTCCTACTTGGTCATAGAGAATAGATGGGCCTAAGTAGTCCAGTGCCCTTACTAACCCCTTTGGAGTCTACCGCCTCTATCCCGGAAGGTAGACTGAACCCCACTACTGGATGAAGAACCCGCACTAGAAGAAGAGGCACTGCTCTGACTCTGACTCTGACCTCAACTACCTTGCCCTTGCTAGGCCACAATCTTCTGTCTTACAGTACCATCGAGACCACAGTAGAAACAGCCGGTGCTACCCCTCTGACTTGGGCCACCGCTTTGCTTGAGGAATGGGCAATCCCTCCTAAAGTGTCTAACATGTCCATAGTTACGACAGGTTGAGCTAGTCTGCCATGAAGGATCCCTTGCCGTACTGCGCATCGACTGCTGATCTGAATGCTGACTCCAATTTGGCCTAGGCCCAGATCTCCCACTACTAGAACTGGATCCATGTCCTACGGACCAACCACTGCTCGCAGAATTGAAACTGGATCCTCCCCTCTATGATGGACCCTGACTTGGTCCACCAAAGCCAGATGAGTCCTTGTGACGTCTAGCTAAAGCCTCACTATGCTTCTTCAATACTCGGTCCACTGCTTGAGCCAGTGCCTTTATGGTAGGATAAGTGGTGGCAGTGACCACTGCCTAAATGCCTAGGCACAAACCCTCCTCAAAACATTTACACTTTTCTTCTTCATTAGGAATCAGCTCTGTAGCAAACCGGGATATTGACTCCTGTTTCAGATGCAGGAACTCGATTTTCTTCACATTGCTGTATGAGCAGATAAAACTGCTCATATAAGACACGCTGAAAGTCTGCCCAAGTAACGGGAGTAGGATCAGCATAACCCCTTCGTACAGTTTTCCACCAGTGTAGGCATTCCTCTTCAAGAGGAAAACAGCCAACCGCACTCGATCTTCATCAAGGCACTGCAACACTTCAAACACTCTTTCTATATCGGTGAGCCAATTCTCTGCTTCAGTTGGATATGCATTGCCAAAGAAGTCATGAGCCTCGAATTCTATGACTCTTTTGATATCTGAGGCTTCAGTGTTTCACCTCTCTTGCAAGGCTGTAGTCATGGTTTAGGTGAACTGATACAGTACGTGGCGCAAGTCAAGTTCATTCTCACCCATTCCTTCATTGACATGTGGAGGTGATGGAGATGGAAGTGCTGGTAAAGGTGTAGATGATGGTGGCGATGGAGGAGGTGCATGTTCCCCCATCTCGGGAAAACGTGTCATCGGTCTACCATGTCTAGGAGGCATGGTGCTATATGGAAGAAAGCAAAGGAGTCATTAGTTTCAAGAATGCAAAAGAAGCGTGAAGTTAGAAGGAAAATGAACCTAATGCTCTGATTCCAAGTTGACAGGACCCACTCCAAATTCCTCGGAATCCATGACGAATCCTATTGTATTTCTGACATCAAACTGACTCCGGGCCTACTTACTAACAGTATAGCCTCTTTTCCAAAACAAGGAAAAGAGGAATGAGACTTTATGCCGAAATTTTGGCAGAGTCTCCCCTGAAAAAAGGACATTTCCCAAATTTTTGTAACCTATCAAAACACATTAATAAATCCTATCCAGCAGGATGCACAACGTAGTAACACACAATTTGCATAATAGGCCTCCGACCTTACATTCAACCATAACATGGGCGATAACAGAGCATATCTAAAAAAATTCAATTTACAAACGAAAATAAAGTTCAACGAAATAAAAACAAGTGATCGGGACTCAGAAGTTCAAGACTTGGTTCAGCCGCTCAATTCAACTCAAGTTACTACCTACGGGGCGCAAAACAGAAAACTTGTGAGTAGACAAAAATAAAGTTTTATTACATTTGAAAACGACATACTAACCCCACCGTTTGGAAAATGATATAGAAAACATGCAATTGACACCCGATATACTCGTATATAATCCATTAAAACTAAGTTAAAATATGTATCCCATAATAGTTTACTAATACCCAAACTCACTCAACACCCTTCCCTTTTTCTTAAACCGCTATCACCCAAAATGCGTGCCCATTGGCACTGCAATTGAGGAAGGATCCTCACTGATAAATAAGAACAAAGGTATATGTATATATATATATATAGATAGATATGACCACTACCAAACTTGTACCGGGAAAACAATCCAACCGGGTAATTGTTTGACTAGACCACATGGAAGAATTCTCAAATTGACCATGTGGCTAGGGAACGAGCCGTCCAACCCGGGGACTGGGCTCACCAGCACGCACATCAGAATCCTCAATACTGTGTGCCTATGACAAGTCCTAAGCGCGCAGACTAACCCCGCTAAGGGTCTACGAAACACCCTATCAAGGGTGCCCGGGTTCCAACATATTCAAGTATCCCATAATTTCAAGTATCCAATCCAAATATTTATAAACAAGGGAAGTACATAGGGTAGTGCTAATAGCACTCCAAACTGACCTAAACCACAACCCAACTCACATCCCATGTACACATCCAAGTATAGATAGTAACACTCAAAAATAGCATATATCAATTCAAGATAATCACAATATGCAAATATCCAAATATACTTTCAGTACATTCATAACAATATTATATTTCAACATTTAAATATATAATAAACTCAATAATCAAATAGCCATTATGCATAGTTTTGTGTCTTTGAAAATACTGATTATTATTTAAAAATAAAGTCTACTCACAAATAATCCAACATTGCTTGACCCTGAGAGGGTCCCGCCTATTGAGTACGAGGAGCTTGAGTACCTATTTAAGAGCACAAGGATTAGATTAAAATAAAATACTTTGAACGAGAACTTGAAGTTGTTATTTACATAGGCATCACTTATGTAAGGAAAGTGTAGGCATTCTGCATGTTCCATGACACATTTTACTTGGTTACTATCTTAGAATATCAAAAAGGCATCATTTCCAAGTCATGTTGTGTTGCCATTGCTCATAAAAAAATATATGTATAAACAGTAATTTAAATATATCCATACTTCTCTATATATAGAAGCAAAATACTTGAATGATCCATACTTGTCACATCCAAATCACAATTTTTCCAGCCCCACGCAACAAATTATCCATACTCGTCTATATATACGCAAAATACTAGCTAGAAAGACATGTAAAATGAAGGAGGAATATTTAGTATTCAATCAAAAAGCCATTATAGGACACAAGTTGCCAATTCTTCTCGCACCTCATTCAATTCCATTTAGGTGCGTGTCCTTCCGTCTAACTCTATACTAAAAAGAAAAAAAAATGCATGTAAAATGCAAACACAAACAACAGAAATATGAACATAAGCTTAAAAAGTGCAAGGTACTAAATTTGCATAAGATATGTTGTCACTTCAAATTTACCAAATCATATTGGTGAACAAGAAAATCTAATTTATCAACCAATCTAATTAGATAACAAGAAGTCATTAAATGGATCCCACTTCATGTTTCAACTAGGAATTAAATGATCATGTGATGGGGTAGAGAGTAAGCCATGTATCATACAGAAATACCCTCTTTTGAATTTCCTGCAAATTGAATTGAGGTTCCGATAAATAAAAGATTTCAAGTATATTATTTTCTTATAGATGACATTAAACTCTTAAATGAATAAGCCATGTACCATAAGTGCAAATATATACCAAGTAAGCACAATATTTAAGAGTAAGATAATTCATAAGCTATGTACCATAAGTGCAAAAATATATTATTGTCTTATGATACAGAGATTGAAAGCCAGCCATATCATGATCAACAACTAAACACGCAACATCAACTAGTTCAAATGGTTGCTTTAAATATCATGCATGACAGATGCAAGCTAGCAAAACTTCAACATTTAAATGGGTTTTAATAAAGACCCATGAACCTAGGCATGCTTATAAGATTCTTATATTAAGTTGTTGATCATGATATGGCTAAGAGATTAATAACATCAATTCGGATAGGCACAAAACTGAAGCCTAAGAGATTAATAACATCAATTTCATGTTTTACTGATGCCTATTAAGTGTTGCCTAGAGTGAATTTTGGCATGGTGTCAACATGACTGTATAGTGCCCTTAAAGATTAACAACATAGCCACAAAACATCTATGATGCCTCAGGTCTAAGGATTAGTTTGCACCATTGCAATTTATGAGTTCCAGCTTGACATGTGAGTAAAGACTTCCATCCTGTAACTCATGTGTACTTGTTCTGGTCTTTGCGGAATATTGACGTGTGAGTAGAGATGATACTGTGTGTACTGGTCTGTGCGGAATATTGACGCCCAATCAATATTATTATGACCAGGAACATATTCAGGATTTTGGGATGATGAGAAGTCTCAATATATGCAATCTCATTACATAGCTCTCATATCCACTTGTGTATTCCTCGGACTATGGTTGTTCTACATATTGAAAGATAATATAGGATGATTTAATGTATAAAACAACCCTTCTTGCTCATTGATAACATAATATATCTTTTATCAAATATGTCCTTAACTCTAACTATTACATAATTAGTTGGCTTTAAGGGCATATTTCTAACAGAAGGAACTTCATATTTTATTGGGCCAAATCAACTTCCTCAGAAGATTCATTGCAAATTCAGCTGGTAAAGTCCAACCATTTTCCTCTTTGTTAAATCAAAGAAGGAGAAGCTTTTGAATGGACAGAAGCTCACTAGGAGGCTTTTGACCAAATAAAAAAAATATTTGTCTAACCCACTAGTTTTCATGCCACCCAAAAGAGGTAGACCTCTCAAGCTATAGATCTCTGCCTCGGAAAATTCTATTGGAAGCCTTTTGGCTCAAGATATTAATGAAGGAAAAGAGCAAGCAGTATATTACTTAAGCAGAATATTACAAGAGGTGGAGACTAGATATTCAGCTATAGAAAAATTGTGGTTTACCTTGTATTTCATTGTTGTGGAACTCAGACATTATATATTGCCTTATACTGTCCACATTATTGCCAAAACAGATCTCATAAAGTACATGTTGTCAAGACCTGTTTTGAGGGGATGCATTGGCAAATGGACTTTGAATCTGTCATAATTTACTATCAGATATATGTCACAAAAATCAGTAAAAAAAGGCTGGCAATAACAGATTTTCTAGCAACTTATCCTAGTGTGGAGATTGAAGACATGAACACTCTGGAGATTCCAACATCAGACTTCAGGTTGATCTAAAGTCAAATATCGTCCAATCTATCATAACAAGACTAGTCCCTCTCAAACATAAATATGGAAAGATGTATATCCATGTGCCTATCCGAACCGTGAAAATCAAGCCATGAAAGCTCTTCTTCAATGGGTCCAAAATTGAAACTTCTACTAGTCTTAGAAGACCCACAGGGGGTCAAATATGCTTATTCATTTCATTTGGATTTTGAAAGCACTAATAATCGAGTTGAATATGAGGCCTTAATTATTGGGTTGGAAATGTTGTTGGAACTCAATGTCCAATATTTGGCAATCTTTGAGGATTCACAGCTTGTGCTGAGGCAGTTGACTAATGAATATAAATGCAAAGATCTAGATTTGGCAGCCTATCATGTGGCAGCTAAAAATTTATGCTTTGAATTTACTGAAGTAACTGTTGAACACATGGCAAAAAACTTAGCGGCCAATGAGATGACTGAAGTTGCTTTTAGAATTCATATTAAAGACAATGAATCAGAAAGGATCATCAAGGTCTAGAAAAGAAGTTTACCCTCTGTGCGCACTAGAGGAATGCATATGGAGGTGAATACTGTTGATGTACATGATTGGAGAACGCCTCTAATCGAATACCTCACTAACCCTTCGCCAAGGGTTTCAAGAGGCAAGCTTTGAATTATGTAGTCATCAGTGGGGAACTCTTGAGAAGAACATCTTAAGGTGCCTTTACGAAGAAGATTCCATGCAGGTTATGGCGGAGATTCATGAAGGATCGTGTTGAGCTCATCAGTTAGGCAAGAAAATTAAATGGCTCTTGGCAAGATACGGTTACTTTTGGCCCCACAAGGAAAACGATTGTTTCAAGTATGCCAAAGGTTGTGAGAGTTGTTAGAGTTATTCATAATGAGCGTCGAGGTTGTTCCAACTAACCACGACAGTTTATTCATAAAGACCGCCGTATTAATTTCATATACCATGTTGGCCAAAATACTCTTTTGTCATGTAAAATTGTAAATAACCACAGTGGTTTATTCAAAATAAGCGATGTATTGACTCAAAATACCACATCAGCAAAATACACTTTTGTCGTGTAAAAGTGTAAATAACCACAGCGGTTTTGGAATACTAAAAGTCGTCTGACTTTATTATCAACCACGTTGGTTTGTATAGGTATTGCGTCGTATTAACAAACATACTAGGGCAGTTTTTATAAAAACCATCGTGTTATGAAATTTGTGATTCTATATAAACTTTTGTGTCACCTTATCTAAAATTTTACGTTCTCTCGAACTGATAAAATATTTCACTATCCTCTCAGTTTTCCTTCCCAAAGCGGCGTGTTTGAATCTTGTCATTTTCCTCTCCTCCTCATCTTCATCTCCAATTCTCCAAAGGTTACGTCTGAAGCAAACTTTCTTTGCACGGCAAAGGTTTTTTCTCACTCTTTTTTTTTTTTGGGTCAAAATCATTTTACGTTTTTTTTTTGTCAAAATCATTTCAAGCCTTTTTTTGTCAAAATCATTTCTAAGTTTGATACCATGAAAGAAAGTGTCTGGAAATAAGACTCGGTTTTCAAAATAACGACGCCTTTCATTGTTTTGAATAATATCAATAGTCTCTCACTCTCACGACGTGTTAAGAGGACGGTTTTGTCTTGTTTACGTCGTTTTAATTTTCACACCACGACGGTAATTAACTTCATCGTGCATCGTGGTGTGGTAATTAAAACGACGTAGACAAGACAAAACCATCATCTTATTAAGAGTAAAATACAAAAACAATCGTGTGAAAGGGAGATCTGACCTTTTTTTTTTTCTTCTTCTGCTTTTACTCTTGATAAGACGACTATTTTTCCTTGTTTTATTTATCATACCACGACGGTGGTTAAATACCATCATGCTAAAGGAAATGGCACAATAGTAATTGTTATCTAGCGACGTGTGCAGTATAATATTACGTCGTGTTTTTCAAATAACCGTCGTTTTTTCCCTTAGTGTTATATTTCTCTTTAAACATGGTTTCTAAATCTCAAAGTAAGGAGGCTCAAGTTTCAAAAGCTCAAAGTAAGGAGCTTGCAGTTTCAAAGGCTCAAATGAATGAAGACAAAGCAATTCGTGGTGTCAACACAATAAGCCAAGAAAGACCCTAATAGCTCAACGACATTTGATGAAGAGCGAAAGTCAACTCGTGGTATCAACACAATAAGCCGTGTTGTGAAGAGGAAGAGGAAAATCCAAAAGATTAAACCCGTAGTTGAGTACAATAAAAGGGGCAAACCACATGGCAAGGCTGTTGTTGAGATGCAATCGTATATTGGTCTTTTGGCATACAACAAAGTCTCTTATGTGGACAAGAAATGGACTGAATTGCTCAAGGATGTAAAGGAGTAGATTTGGGAAGCTGTTCAGATATCTTATGTTGTTGGGCAAGGGCACAAGAAGATAGTGTTATCGTCTGCCGCAGAAAAATGGTAGGTTTTCAAGTCTTCCTTAACGAGACACTTTATTCTTCCATTCACAAATGACAAAGACAAGTAAAAAGAACCACCTTAGCTATATAAATTCCTAGAGAAATCGGATTGGGATGCCTTTGTAGCTTCAAGATTATCCCTATAATTTATGGCTATGTATACTGAATAGTCACAGAGAAAGGAAAAAATGTGAGTACAACCATAGGTTGTCTCAAAAAGGGTGTGTTGGTTTGGAGGACAAATTGGAAGAAAGTCTGAATTATTGGATTGAACAGGACATCATTAAAGTGCTCGATGTCAACTCTAATGCGTTGATGAATTTCAAGATTGAATGTGGAAAGCTGCAAGAAGATATTGAGACGCTACAAGATCAAGTGATGGATCTAGAGCTAGAAATTGGAAGCTAACACAAGATGAAAATCCAGAAGAAAATGGTATTGGCCAACCTCAAAGTATCATGAACATAAGCGACGTGGAAGACGAGTAAGGGGGAAAGCATCTACACTTCTGACCTTTGAAATTACCCCAACAGTTGAGAGGAAGAATAGGGTTCTCATAGAAATGGCAAGAGTCATGCTAAACAGTATGAACCTAGCCAAATATTTTTGGGCTGAAGCTGTCAATAAGACTTGGAATTAGAAATACACCTTATGAACTTTGGAAAGGTAAAAACCAAATGTGTTGTATTTCAGGGTATTTCGTATTACTTGCTACATCTTCAGAGATCGAGAACACTTGACAAAATTTGATTCAAAGTGTGACAAAGGAATATTTCTAGGGTTTATAGGGTATACAACTATTGAACCAAAAATCTGTGATATAGTCAATAAATTTCACTATTGATGATGTTGTTGTTCTAATAGAGATAGTCGAGGATGATGATGACTTACTTCCTGATGAGCAAGCCAATTGTCCTAAAGGTCTAGACCAAGTGGTTGACTTGTCTACCTATGGAAATCCATTTGAAGTCACTATCACATCTGGTGGCTCTCCTTCTAAATCACCAGCTCAAGTGGAACACCAGCAAGCCACTAATACTCATTCCACTCAAATTGAGAGTGTCATTATTGGTCCTTTTGACCAAGGTGTTAGAACTAGACATCAAATTGCAAAAGAAATCAGTCATGTGTATTATGTTTCAAATGAAGCTCCAAAAAATGTGAAGGAGGGCTTGAATTTTGAGGAGCTTCTTGCTATGCAAGAAGAACTCAATCAGTTTGTTTAAAAGGAGTCTGGTATCTTGTTCCTAGGCCTATGAATACAAATATCTTTAGAACGAAGTGGATCTTTAAAAACAAAACTGATGAACTTGGTAATGTAATTAGGAACAAGGCTAGACTTGAAGCTCAGGGATACACCCAGATGGAGGGTGTTGATTTTGATGAAACCTTTGCCCCTGTTGCAAGGTTGGAGTCTATTAGATTTCTTCTTCTTATTGCTTGTCATTTAAATTTCAAATTGTTTCAAATGGATGTTAAAATAGCTTTTTTGAATGGAACCTTGAATGAAGAGGTCTATGTTGAACAACCTAAGGGTTTTGAGATCCTCATCATCCAAATGATGTGTTTAGGCTAAAAAGGCTCTTTATGGGAAACAAGCACCTAGAGCTTGGTATGAGAGATTATCATTTCATTTGCTAGGAAATGGCTATGTTAGAGGCTCTGTGGATAAAACACTATTTGTGAAAAAGTTAAAAATAAAAAGATGTTGTGATTGTTCAAGTCAACGTGGATGATATCATAGTTGGATCTACCTCTGAGTCTTATGTTCAAGAGTTCATCCATGTCATGACTAGTGAATTTGAAATAAGTCTTATTGGTGAACTTAATAAATTTCTTGGGTTACAAATCAAACAAGGGCAAGATGGGCGTCCAAATATGCCAAGAACTTAGTCAGGAAATTTGGTATGGAGTCGGCAAAAACTTCCATGACTCTAATGAGCACCTGTACTAAATTGCATAAAGACTTATGTGGGAAGTCAGTAGATCAAACTATTTATAGAAATATGATTGGTAGTCTTCTTTATCTTACTGCAAGCAGACCAGACATTGCTTTTAGTGTGGGAGTAGATGCTTGGTTCCAAAGTGATCCAAAAGAATCTCATCTCATTGGTGTAAAGAGAATAATCAAGTATGTACGTGGTACCATTGATTTTGGTCTGTGGTATACTTATGATACTAATTATGATTTAGTTGGTTTTAGTGATGCTAATTGGGCTGGATGTAGTGATGATAGGAAGAGTACATCTGGGGGAGCCTTCTATATCAAGAACAATCTTGTTGCTTGGCACATCAAGAAACAAAATTATGTGTCCATGTCCACTGCTGAGGGAGAATATGTAGTAGCTGGAAGTTGTTGCACTCAACTTCTCTTGATGAAACAAATGTTGTTTGACTATGATTTTTGTCTGTCTACATTTATGTCTACTGTGACAACATAAGTGCCATTGATATCTCATAAAATCTTGTCCAACACTCAAGAATTAAGCACATAGATATAAGGCATCACTTCATTCGAGATCTTGTGGAAAACAACATTTTGATTTTGAAATTTTTTCCCTCTGAAAAACAACTTGCTGACATACTAACAAAGGCTCTAGACTTTCAAAAATTTGTTGACTTGAGAAAGTCAATTGGTTTTTTGCTCAATTGATTGAATTGTTTTAGTCCATCTACGCCTTTAGCACATTATTGTTTGTTCTTATTAAATAAGTGTTTCAGTCGATTGGCTACTAACTCAGAAGAATCTGATGTTTTGTAAAATTGGATTGATTTAATCTCTTAGTTGCATGCTCTACAATTCATTTCTCTCGTCCTTGACTAGGAATCAGTTGAATGATGCACTACATTCTTCTCTTGAAAAACATATCTTCTATGTCCTCTACAAACTGTCTGAAATTCAGTTAAGATAATTGACCATCTCTCTTACTGGTTTCAATCAAATAAAAACAAAAACAAAAACAATACAAAAACACAAAAGAATTATTATACTATATTTTGTGTAAAGTGTGACAAATATAGTCACTGCTCTAGGAAGGTATAAGGTGATATATTTTGAGATGTTTAGAGCAAAGAGCTGCAAAATTGGGCCATTAAGCACTTAAGTTTGAGATGTCCAAGATTCTCTAAGAAGTTTTGTTCAAATGTCTTTTCCATGAATAATCTGATGTGTTGTCTAAGAATGCTTAATATATGTCTCTCGTAATAGCTCAATTTTTTGCATCATTTGCCTTTTCTCATATCTGATCTCCTTAATCTCATGTTGAGTGTGCTACTGAGTGCTTAAATTAATCATATTCTCCATCTCAGGTTTGAATGATGATGTGTTTAATCGGCTTACCCAAAATTGAGTCTTGGTTCGTTTTTGCGTATGTGCTGAAGTTCTTGGATTGCTGACACTATTCTTTTCAACTTCATTTTTTGTTCCATGTGATCTCTCATGCCTTCAGTGTTTTTAGTTAACAAGTTCACTTTTGATGGTTTCTTTTGTTCTCGATGCCTATGTCGCACATTATAACATGTGTCCATCCTCTTCACGTCTCTCTTGCTAGAGAGGATATTTAATCTTCACGATTTGCCTAAATTGTCATCTGTGCTGAGAATTTAGGTTTTAAACGTTGTTTTGTCTCAGTCTTAGGATCTATGATTCCCACCATATATGTGTCATCTAGGCTTCGTTCATCGACCAAAAAGGTATCTTCCTCATCGATGGACTCTGATCCTTTTGTCACTATTAGAGGCTCGTTTAAATTCACTTCTCCTAAAGCTTCTGAGTTTTTCTCCTTAGTGTCCAAGCAGTAATTTGTTCTAGAGCGCATGTATATTTTGGATGATCTTTACTTAAGTGACATGTCATGTGTTGATGCTCTGTTTACTCACTATCAATTGAATAAAATCAATTCAATCTCTTGTTGATTCCATGCTTCTGTGGTGCATGAATTTCACTCAAATCTCCCAAGCACCCTTGCACACACCAACAATTGCATCTTTGTTAGACATGTCATGGTGTTGGTTAAACCCCCTGTCATTGATAGGTTCCTATAGGTTTTGCCATGCCCAAATGTTAATTTTGATGCATTTGCCTCTATTATCTCTAAATACACCATCTGTCGGTTTCGGTATGTAGCCTATGTGGATCATTTTTTGTCATTAACTGCCAAGAGGGTTCCTTTGAAGTCTTACTTGAAGCCAATGTATAAGTATCTCTAGGATTTTGTTTGCCATAACATCTTTCCTACTGCAAACAACTCCAATCCCACTTTGTTTGGCTGTTAGTTAATGTTGTCTCTCATTAATAAGGATCCTATTCCTTTTGGTGAAATCATCTTTCATGCCATCTGCTCCAAAGCTCGTAGTCATGGCAAGGCTTATAAGGGCTCTTTGATATTCCATTCTCTCATCACCTCACTCGGTGAACACAATTCTGTTTCTGTTCTTGGTGTTGATATATGGAATGATGCCCCTTTTCCTTACTCTCATTCCTCTAACTCCTTGAGTGACAAATTGTCATCTCACTCATTGATCTACAGAAGAAAATTCATCATTATGAGCACAATATTCAGTATTTGAAGGGTTTTCTTCATGATGATCCTACAATGGATACTGCTATACCAATTTCAGATAATTCTGACTCTCATTCTGAAGCTTCTGATGGTTCTGAGGAGTTCTAATGAGTTATTTGGTCATTAGGTTGCGCTGCTTGGATTTATGTTTTGTTATGGGGGAGTGATTTATGTTTTGTCATGGGGGAGTGATTTATGTTTTCTCATGGGGGAGTGATTTATGTTTTCTTATGGGGCAGTGATTTATGTTTGTATGGGGGAGTGTTCTCTGTTTTTGTATGGTGGAGTATTCTCTTTTGCATGTTATAGATTGTACTTAAACTCTTCTGAATATTTTGATTCTCTCCTTATATTATATGATGCACTTTCTATATGCCCTATTTTTTTTTTCTCAACCCAACCTGTTTCATAATCTATGAACTATTTGCACTTCATATTTGTTGAGATTGTGCTTGTCTTGCAGATACCTTTTGATGTCATGTCTCAATGTTTGGGTTGTGTGCTGAGAGTGTGAGTTAAAGTTTTTTTTACTCAAGGAAAGCCAAAAAGGGGGAGTTTGTAAGGTTGTAATTAATCAATTGGTTTTTAGCTTTCCTTGCCATGTGTATAATTTCTTGTAATAAGCTTGCTCAAAAGGATTTAGATTAGTTTAAGGTTGATGGCTTATAGTGGACCTCACAGACAGATTGTCACATTGGTTTCTCTGCAGTAATGGAATTTTTCAATAAATGTAAAATCATGCATTGTATTGCATCTTTGGTTGCTAGTTCACCTAGATGACCTGTCATCATGATGGTACAATTTTACCGTTTCTGTCAGTTTTTGCTCCTCTGTCTAGAAAATTCTTTTTGTCTTATTTGATTGCCAATATATTGCTAACAACTGTAGTTTTTATTCTAGGGCAGCCTTGTACTCTCCTTGCTATAAGGAGGCAAATTTTTAAGGTGAAGTCACTTCATAAAAAATACCTTGCACTTTTGGAAAGTTTGAAGGCTCAATATTTTCTCTGTGCTTTTCTCTGTGCTTTTCTTTGTGAAGGCCGTGAGATTGCATTTATGAGATTTTAGAAAAAATCTGCTTGTGATTATTATATCTGCATCTAGTTGTCCTAAATCATATATATCATTCTAGATCTAGAGTTCAGATTTTAAGATTGATTTTCTCCAAGAACGATTTCTTGAGAAAATTGATCCTTTCTTAAATCAACATTTCATCACTGCATTTGTTTGAGTAGTGCTATGCTACTGGTGCCATGAGATGATTGAGCTGAATGATGAAGCTGCCATTGTCATGATAGACTAGTTGCAAGCAACGTTGCTGAGAAAAGAAGAGAGCTTGAAGAGGTATATGTCACGACTCGATTCGAAAATAAGGAATATTTCTGAATCAGGGTGTGAGTCATACCATAATTCAGGAATATTCCTTCTTTTCGAATCGGGTCGTGATAGTAAGGCTGCTCCTTTATAGAACTAAGAAACTTGAGTTGTATATGTTGACTTCTATAACTATTTCTTCTTGTTAGTGGATTGCCTGGTTAGGGTGATGACCCCCAATTTTTCTCAGTGGTGGGTTTTTGGGTAAACATTTATGCTGTGTTGTCCTTGCTGTTATGATTAGTCATACTATACCTGTTGTTGCTGAAATGCTAATGAACAATTGTCACACACCTATCACTCTAGTTGTTGCTAGCACAGGGGATGCTTAGATAGACAGGTCCTTCTGAGTGCCTAGGTTGTCACGTAGTCCTTTTCTAGATTTGTAGGGATATAAGATTTGTGATTGAATGTGTATGTTTGGTTGTTCTGCATTCTTAGGTCTGTGACTTGGGATTGGCTAGTCACACATTGGTTAGGAATACTTTGTTGTTTGATTCCTGCGGGTCTGATCTGTCCATTGGAGATTTAGTTTACCGTTTTCACCTAAATATCAATTACATGTATAAACTTAAAATTGATGGTAATCAATCATTATGCATACAAGTTGTGTTAAGATATTATTGGTGGAAATGAATAAGTCACATATTCCCTTATGATATCATTAGTGGAAATGAATGAGTCACATATTCCCTTATGATATTATTGGTGGAAAAGAATGATTCATTTATTCCCTTAAGATTCTCTTATAAGTATCATCCTTCCTTGCTTTCAATCATTCATTCCAACTCTGTAGAATATAATTATGTAGTAGTGTTTTGTGTGTGTGTGTGTGTGTGTGTGTGTGTGTGTGTGTGTGTGTGTGTGAGAGAGAGAGAGAGAGAGAGAGAGAGAGAGAGAGAGAGAGAGAGAGAGAGAGAGAGAGAGAGAGAGAGAAAGAAGAAAAGGAAACAAGATGGAAAACGTGTGGGTTTTTCTTGCAAGATTTTATAATTATAATTATCATGGTGAGTGGGTTATGTAATGCGTTCTAAAAGTTCTTATTTTGTGATAAATGTGAAAATTATGGATTATCATGTACTTATTCTATTTACAAATCTCTCTCTATTTTCAAGTCAGGTATATTTAATTTGTGCAATATTTCACACAATATATATATATTTTTTTTTTTGATTTTTTTTTTGAAGTACATACTATTCAAGGAACATGAGAACTTCAATGATGGGGAATTCGAATGATAAATGTACCAGACAGGGACATAGGGGCAGTGGGACTGACAAGGGTCACGTGCTAAGTATAATTTGTGAAGGATAACCAAGATATGAAGTAATGATGTGATATGATTTGGATTGTGTATCTTTTTATAATATTTTCTAGAGTGGGTAATGGCATTGCTTGACTCGCATATTACATAATCTACTCACTAAGCGGTGGTTTGCTCATTCCTCACCTATTTTGTTTTTCAAATCAATTAGTGGGCAAGACAAAGACTAAATTGGAGAAGTTGGATTAGTTGAGAGTGATAAATTTTATTTATATCTTGTACACTTGTAAGACTATTATTATTTTTATAAGGAAATTTTCAATCTTTTTATTTTATTATATTCAATTCACATATCCTGATTCAGGAATATTCTTTATTTCCGGATCAAGGCATGACAAAAGGTTATCAGAGCCCAAGGATTAGATACCCCCGGAGAAGAAATGTGATTTAGTGTTAGTAAATTTTGAGGATAAATTATTTTTTAAGGAGGATAGACTGTGAAGACCTTAAAAAAAAAAAGACACTATAAATTATTAATTTAAAGAAATATTCATTATTTAATATTTATTTTGAAGATCTATATCTATTAAATATTAGGTCTAGGGTGGAAATATTACCTTAGTTGGAGGTGGCACCATTTTTGTAGCCTCCACGTGTACAAACTTAAAATTGATGGTAATTAATCATTATGGCATAAAATTGGTGGAAATGAATGAGTCACATATTTTCTTATGATATCATTGGTGAAAAGGAATGAGTCATTTATTTCTTTAACATTCTAATATGCTTGTTACTTCCATAACCACTCCTATAAGTATCATCCTTCATTGCATTCAATTATTCATTCCAACTCTTTAGAATATAATTATGTAGTAGTGTTTTGAGAGAGAGAGAGAGAGAGAGAAGAAGAAGAAGAAGAAGAAGAAGAAGAAGAAGAAGAAGAAGAAGAAGAAGAAGAAGAAGAAGAAGAAGAAGAAGAAGATGCTTTTACAAGAATTTTTTTATTTTATTTTTAACAATGAACCAATGAATCCATGAAAAATGTTTAGTACGGAAAATTCTGTATTGTTTTTATGCATTTGTCTCCTTACCAGGGCTTGACATGCCTCGAATCCTCTTGAAAGAGAGCGGTGCCTTCAGGAAGGTGGACACAGGTGGTGCATGGTTGTCGTCAGTTCGTGCCATAAGGTGTTGGGTCAAGTCCCGCAACGAGGGCAACCCTCGTTTTTAGTTGCCATCGTTGAGTTTAGAACCATGAGCAGACTGCCGGTGATAAGCCGAAGGAAGGTGAGGATGACGTCAAGTCATCATGAAGAAGAAACAAGATAGAGAATGTGTGAGTTTGCCTTGCAAGATTTTTTTAATTATAATTATCATGGTGAGTGAGTTATGTAATGTGTTCTAAAAGTTCTTATTTTGTGATAAATGTGAAAATAATGGATTATCATGGATTTATTCTATTTACAAATCTCTCTCTATTTTCATGTCAAACATGTCTAATTTGTGCAATATTTCACACAATATATATTTTTTTGGAGTTTTTGTGAATTACATACTATTCATGGAAAGAGAACTTTAGTGACGGGGTATCGAAGGATAAATGTAACAGAGGGGGACACATGGTACTGAGGCCAATATAGGTCACGTGCTGGGTACAATTTTTGAAGGATAACCAAGATATGATGTAATGATGTGATATGATTTGCATTGTGCATCTTTTTAGTATATTTTCTAGAGTGTGTAAAATGATATCTTGTACACTTGTAAGATTATTATTTTTTTTATAAGGGAAATGTATTTTAACCAATTTTTCGTTCAATTTACACACCCTGATTCGACAATTATTCTTATTTTTCGATTGGGCCATGACAGTCTATGATGTACAACACTTGAGCCTCAACTTGATTAAAATTATATGTTGCATCTTTGTCTTGGGCCCATTTGTTCTACTTGTTGGGATGTGCTGCTTTGCTTGGGCTTTCTAACTTTTATAATGCTTCCTACTCCCAATGAATAGTCACTTTGGAAAAAAAATAAAATTGTTTTGGTATATCTACAAGTTCTTAAAAAAAAGTTTGTAGCAAAGGATCCACTAGTGGTTTGGAGTATTTACTCTCTCATGTAAGGTCCTGGGTTCGAGTCCTATCATCTATGTTGTATGTGTGAGTTTAATATATTATCGCTCATTTCAATAGGAAAGGTCCTCCAAAAAAAAAAAAAATTTTTTGTTTGTAATTTATAGAAGCTATTAGGTTCATGCATGCCATTCGGTTCAAAACGGAGTAATTGGAGTCGTACTCTTTACCTAAAAGGAAAGACAAAAAAAAAAAAAAAACCAAAAGTGCCCAACTGCTTTAACACCGATACCTTTTAAGTAAATTTATGTTTTAGTCACAAAAAAACTTTTACTTTTGAAAAAAACCAAAACGTTTTCAAAAAAGACAAAAAAACTTCTCAACTTTCAAACCAAAGACATACAAATATAAATCATTCATTAGGAAATTCAAAAATAAATAAGGGTAATGTTGTCCATTTTAACTTCTTTTAAAAAATTTCTCTCTTCTTTGATCTTTTCCAAAATCTCCCTAAATTTTAGGAGAGAAACGTAGCAACGTGAAAGCTCACCACGTGACGATACATGACAGAGATCACGTTTTAAAAAATCTTGAAAACTCAAAAAGTGGCATATAGGTATAAGTCAAATGTTAATTTATTACAATGGATATCCAAATGCCACGTGTAACGATACGGTTGCCGATCCTTTTTCGTACTTGAAGTGCGTGGGGCCCACCCATAGTCACAGCACACGTCCACCGACGATTGGCGTCAATAACGGCGTTATTCCATTCGCATCGTATCTGCGAGAAATGGAAAGCCTTTGTTTTGTCCGTTTGTTTCTCCGCTGTGGTCGATTCTTATTCTTGCCAAAAGTCCAACTCACGATATGTCACCGTATCTAACGTGGCTTTCTCCCCACCCCTTTTTCTCTTACCAACCTCTTAATATTATTTTATTTCTCTATCAATTCACGTGACAGATTTCAACCCAATAAATTTCTTGTGACTACGATTAAGAGAACATGCCAGCAAATTGGAACAAATAATTTCGCAAGTTGGGCTAATTGACTTGACTTTTATTATTTTTTAATTATTTTTTTTAAATTGACTTAATTAGAAAGTTTTTTTTTTTGTTTTTTTATTTGTTGTATTGAAGGTAGATTCAAGAGTATCTATTTGGCATTGATGTTTTATGTATCAATCTTAAGAATTTTTTTTTTTTAATACAAGTCATCAATGGCGGATCCAGAAATTTTTATAGGACTAGGCTAAATAAATTTTTTTTAAAAAGGAAATATATTATAAACTTTTTTTCTCATGAAACAAAAATATAAATAAAATTTTATAAATCAAACAAAGTCACATTACAAGCAAATATAATACAAAAAAGTACAAAATATAAATAAATATCAAATCAAACACATTGTCCAAATTCAAAAAAATATGTTAGATTGCAAAAAAAAAAAAAAAAATTAAAGAGCTTACCTAGGGAAGTGGAACCCTTCTCTCTTTGAGTGTATCAAAATATTTGATTATTGAATCTGAATCAATATCTACATAAAGCTCTTTTTCAATGTAGACAATGAGGGAATCTGCGAGATACTCATTCTCCATTTTGTTGTGAAGTACAATCTTAACATGTTTCATAGCTAAAAATACTCGTTCTGTAGTCGCCGTAGAAACCGTAAGAGTTAACACTAAACGAAACGAATCAACCTATCAATCAAATAATATGCCTTTGCTATGTTTGTTTTAATTAATACTTGACATAGTTATGAAAGAGTAGAGATATTTTGAAAGATATCAAGATCATGTTGGTGCACTTAAAACTCAAAAAGTTCGAGCTAGCACCTCAATAAACGTAATTCTTAAACAGTGAAATCTTGAGGATAAATTTCTCTGCAAGCTTGCAAATATCATCAATCTTAATGATTTAAAACCATTGCTAGGGGAGCTATTTCCTCTAGGCTCTCAAGGTTCAAATCTGGCGTTTTTGGTGGCTAGAAGAATTCTTTTGATGTTTGCTCTCTGTGGGTGTAGTGCAATATCAGTACGATTAGAATAGGTCAAGTTGGTAGAGTATTAGCGTGAGTTCCACTTCTAATCAAATTTATATAGGTTTGGATTGATGTTTATTATTTTTTATATGCTTCAAGAGTGGGCTTATTTTAAATAAAGCTATTATTTACTTTACTCAAATTGGGCGATTATTAGTTTATTAGATTTATTTAATGTAGTGGGCTAATATTTGTTGGAGTAGAAATAAACTTAACTATATTTAATATTTACAAATCTTCCCCTAAACTGGAGCCCACTCCAGCCTAGTAATAGATCCGCCCTTGCAAGCCATAATAATTAATTCTCAATTAATCGAATTTACCGATAGAAAGATTCGACTTGAGTGCAAGAGAGGCAACATGACTAACTAACATACCCCTGCACCAATCTTAAGACGTTAGCTTTCTTCTTCTTCTATAGGATTGCCATTTAGATACTTACAAGGACAATAACATTTTACAATGACAATGGAAATATCGAGGTCACTCTTTACTATAACAAGAGCCATTACCATGTTTTACTATTGATAACCATAAATTATGAATTATTTAATAAAAACAAGAAATTCTATTGGAAATAATCGAAATTTTGGACATTATACGCTTATGTACAAACAAATAACGTACTAAAACACGAGAACAAAAATCTAATTGTTTTTTAATTTATTTTATCAATGTGATAAGAAGAGGGTTCAAATTTAGAAACTCTTCACAGAGAAATACCACTATAACAAGAAATACTTGATCAAATACTAGAAATTTGAATCCAACTAACTTATCATTGTCTCCTTCCAAAACACACAAGTGACAATGTTTATTTCTTAATATAAAAATTCATAAACAAATACTTCGATTCATTGTGAATCTCATTTATTTCAGATGATAAGGTAAGATTTTTCCGTGCCTACCAATGATGATTAAATTTGGAAACTTCTCTGCTAGGCTGTGTTATTGTTGTATATTATATTGCAAAGAACAGTCTTTGCCGTAAAAAAAAATGCAATTGACAAAAGCCAATGACAACATTTATTCCTTGATCTAAAACAACCAAGTGACAGTTAAAACCCTGAAAATATTGTGAAGGAAGTTTCCTGTAACTGCTAAAAAGCAAGCATAGGGAAAGAATGAGAAAGTCTGGGAACTGAATTTTATGGATAAAGTCATCAGACTCAGGACAGGGAAGACCCCACTGCCACCTTCCTCTATCTCTTTCTCTTAACTTCGTCTTCACTCTCCCTTTCATTCTCTCTCTCTCAAAGTAATTTCCCTCTTTCACAACTTACTGTTCCCTTTCAAACGCTTTCAAAAGAAGCAACTTCCCCATGACCACCATGTTATGCGCATCTCATTCTCATTCTCATTCTCATTCCCTTCATTTTCCATAGCCTTCATTGCACACTCTGTTTTTGCCCTTTTTCTTTTTTTTCCTTTTTAAGCTTGCTTAGCCATTGATGGAGTCCATTGGCAAATCAATGAAGCACCACAATCAAAGGAGCATCCGTCTTCAGAGGCTGAGATGCTCTGTTCAGAACTATGACTGGGGGAAGAGAGGCACAGACTCTCTGGTGGCTAGGCTATCTGCTCTCAATTCTTCCTCTGAAATTGACCCAGAAAAGCCTTATGCTGAAATTTGGATGGGAACCCATGAGTCTGGACCTTCTTTTTTGATTCAAAATGGGGATGAGAATAACGGGTTTTTGTCAATTGGGTCTGAGAGTTTGAGTCTCAAAGATTGGGTTCTGGAAAACCCAAAGGTGCTTGGTGAGAAGGTGGTTCAAAAATGGGGCTCTGACTTGCCTTTCTTGTTTAAGGTACTATTGTTTCTCAATATGAAAGATTCCATTTGTCATATTTATTCTAAAGTTTTTTGGGTTTTCAATGTTGGGGTTGTGGACACAGTGGAGATTTTTGTTTTGTGTTTTTAGGTGCTTTCTGTGGGAAAGGCATTGTCAATACAGGCACACCCAGATAAGGAATTGGCTAAGGTTTTGCATAAGTTTATGCCAAATCTTTACAAGGATGCCAATCACAAGCCTGAGATGGCCTTGGCTGTTACACATTTTGAGGCTCTTTGTGGTTTCATCAGTCTTGAGGTAAGACACTGCTGGTTTTCATGTTTTGTTCTTATATTGGAAATTTCAATTGATTTACTGTTCAATTTGTGTTATTTAATCTTGTAAATGATAAGAATCATAAGATAGTGTGTGACTGAGAACTGGGTTTGCTTTTGAATTGTTTGGTTGCTGAGTCTTTTTAAAACAGTCATTAGTTTTGACTGTTTACATGCTCCCTTTCTTGTTTTAATTTGGTCATTAAATAATTGGGTTGTAACCAAGTTTGGGGCCCAACTGAATCATTTGCCATTATTTGCAGAAAAATTGGTATGAAATAGGAATAACACTATTTTGCTATTTCTATTCAATTACATATTGTCACATGTAAAAATGATTACGCGTGACATAACGTGATTGACTGCGGATAGAAAAATAGTACTATCTCCGTCTGAGAACTATGGCAGAAGTTGATATAAGACCAAAAAAGTAAAAAAATTACTTTTAATAGTCATCATTGGTGGAAGTTGTTTTTTATTTGAACTTCAAACTACATTTAAAAATTGAGGTCAAGGCAGGTGTAGTGTTACTTTCTGTTATTCAGAGACTCTACCTAAGACACCTTTTTTCTTTCCTAAAGCTATAATATAAACAAATATTGCCTTCTCTGCAGAGATCTCCATGGCAATAACAGCTTACCTACTATGCCTTGCCAAATATCTGGATTGACCAACAGTGGAACATTGTGCCTTCATTAGTACTATTTAAATCATAATGACAAGTTTAATTATAAGTTTTTCGGTACTAATGGCAAGTAAGATCTTTCTGTATGTCAAATCTTATTAGTCCTCACTGTCATTTACTTGGATCTATTTGCTATTTTCTATCCAGGAGCTTAAAGTTGTGCTTGATAATGTTCCTGAGATTGAGGAACTGGTTGGTAGTGAAGATGCAAACAAAGTCTTTGACATTACTGATCGAGATGATGAGAATAAAGTAACGTCTGTTCTGCGTTCAATTTTCACCCACCTCATGTCAGCTAGCAAAGAGATGATAACTACAATAATCACTAAAATGAAAAATCGTTTACACATCGAAAGTCAGGTAATTTGATGATTTTCAAGGGCAAGATGATAACTGTCAAATTATGCTTTCAAGGGCAAGTTCTTTCTCAAAGCTCTTCGCCCGGAGGACGATCTGATTTTCAAAGTGCTTTGGCATGTTATAGGACTTTTATCGATGCATATAACATCTAAAAGCAAATGGACCTTTGCATTAATAGACATTTGACTGCATGTTTATGATCTATTAAATTTCTTATGTTAGATTGTATGGTTTTTTGTGTTTTTTATTTATTTTTAAATTTGGTAATTCAGATGGAAAACCTTGTTATGTTCATTCAGAATTGTCAATGACTACTTTCACTCTTTTGTCAGGGGAGACTCTTGACAGAAAAGGAACAGCTGGTGTTGCAGTTGGAAAGGCAATATCCAGCTGACGTGGGTGTTATATCTGCCTTCTTTTTGAACCATGTGAATCTTAAGCCTGGAGAAGCACTGTACATTGGAGCGAATGAACCTCATGCCTATATTTTCGGCGAGTGCATTGAGTGTATGGCAACCTCAGACAATGTAGTGAGGGCTGGCCTAACTCCTAAGCATATGGATGTCAACACCCTTTGTTCTATGCTCACATACAAGCAGGTAAAAATATTCAGCAGTCTTTCTTGACTGGATCTTCTACTTGTTTGGTGGAAATTTCACTGCATTTGATATGCACGTGGAGACTACTAAGATAAAACAGATTCTATTTCTATCAATGCACATTGCGAAAAAAATTCGAAATACAAAGCTACAGAAATGTAAATGGAGGATAGGTCAAATGAGTCACTGATTAGGCATAGTTTGGAACTTTGCATGATTCTTAATGAGGATTTGTTAAACATCACCATTTGATATCTCTTCTTTTGCAGGGCTATCCTAAAATCCTGCAAGGAGTTGCTTTAGGTCCTTATGTGACAAGGTACCTCCCGCCTTTCGATGAATTTGAGGTCGATTGCTGTCAGCTTCCCCAGGGAGAATCAGCAGAGTTCCCTGCAGTCCCAGGTCCTTCCATTTTTGTGGTGACTTTTGGGGAGGGAATCATATATTCAATTGATCTTAAAGGAGATGTAATTACAGAAGGAGATGTTCTCTTTGCACCTGCTAACACTCAGATTAGCATAACAAGTGCATCTCAGTTGCAGATATACAGAGCAGGAGTGAACAGCATGTTCTTTCAAGCCTCATAAATTTCATTACATTTGCTGCACATCTTGGCTTTAGTGCAAGCAATAATTTATTATTTTTTGCATTTTTTTCACAATAAATGTATTTCTGTTATTCTGTAATATTAGCGTTGCCATGTAAATGCATGTGCAATGAAATAAGTGAAAAAAAAAATATACGAATAAGAATTCATCAATATAAACTTTTTGTAAAATAAAAAAAAATCATTAAAATACAGTCCTCTTCTATTAAGGGATCCCTCAAATAAGGAAACTCGTTGAAGACCACCTCAAATTTTATTTAAACGATTCGAACCGTCTATTTTTCAAGTCTTCATTTATGAATCATCCTTTAAAAAAAATTAGACAAATTAGAAATTGTTTAGACATTTAATTGTGCTCAACAAAATCGATGAGCAAGATGCTTCAAGAAAACACTAAAATAACAATTGTTGATGCATGCTTTTCGCACCACCAATCAGAGTGCGTCAAAACCCGATCAACCCTTCCTCAAGGATGAACTTTTTGAGGTCGCATTTCTGTATGTTTTCTATTGCACTTAGGGCGCCCAAGCGTGGCAGACAACAGCTCCAATCCCCTGAAATGGAAACAAGGAGTGGTCACGGAAGAGGTGGTGGTGAGTCCACCAACCACTCTCTGATGCATAAGTCGGTCTTCTCCCTCAAAGGAGGTTAGAAAAAGCATTGAAACTTAAGTATGGACAAAGTTTAGATTACCCTTTTCAGGTGAAAAGTTCCTAATTTTGTATTGGGAAGATGGGACCTTTTTTGCATCCTTTTTCAATGTGGGGCTATTGAGTGTTTGGTGATGTGGCGTCCTCAGATTGGGTAGATGATGGGAGTCTAGCGGGTGTCCCTTCCTTTCTTGGGAACAATGCACATTAGTGGGATGCGATGTTGGCCTCGTGTCTGATGCTTTTGGTTCATATGTGCGAGCCTTTTGAGGTGAGATGCCTTCGATAGCATGCTAGGCCACAATTTTATAAATGTTGTTTGGGCCTGGGCAGCCTTTCTTTAACTTTTTTGGGACAAGGCGGCACGAGTCAAGGCTAGTTTTAGCCTACCAATCTCTCAGGTCTTGCCACTTCCTCATGTGGTCTGGGCCTGAGCTCCTTAGGCTCTTTTGGGCGTGCCTAATTGATATTTGGTACCAATAGAAGCCACCCAAGTCCTGAGCGATTCCTCTTGTCGAGGAGTTCTTTGGTGCTTGGCAAGGTTGGCATGTGCCTCTAAGAGCCTCCTCTGCTTTCCTCTCTCCCATTCTTCTTTTTCTTCACTTTTTTTTAGCCTTCCAAGTCCTTGGTCGAAAGGGAACTCCTGACTATAGGGGTTGCTTGAGCTCTTCACGCGAGTTTTTTGGTTGTAGCATGGTGGCAAAGGAAGACCTGGGCAAATACATGAAGGGTAAACGACTAAGCCAAAAATGGTCAAACGGAAGAAGTCGGAAACGTCGATGAAAAAAATAGTTGTAGGTGAGAGCTCGTTTCATGAGGAAATTAGACTCCAGTCATAATGGAAGGAAACAAACCTGATCTAAGATCAAGTCAAAGATTTGACGGACGAAGAGGTTGGTGAGGAAGATTTGGAGCATGCCAAGCTAGAGGAAGATGACTTTGCTCAGGAAACTAAGGCTAAGGAAAAGAACCCTTTGGTGTTAGACGAGATGAATGTCAACATGGTGGAGATTTTACCCTCAGAGTTTTTGACTTCATGAGAATAACATGGCCATCTTAAAGACGATGTTTATGAAGAAACCATCCCAAAGATCGTTATCGGTGATGATCAAAGGGCAAATTCAAAGAAGGAAACCCTAGAAATAGCGTTGAAAGAAATATTTCCTTGAGGTTCGCTGGACAAATATCACCACCTTAAACCTTTGTACATCACGGTGCATATAGAAGGACTGTTGATCTCCAATGTGTTCGTTGACTGTAGGGCCATGATAAACGTCCTTCCATACTCAGTAATGAAGAAATTAAATAAGACTAAGCAAGATGTTATCTTGTGTGGCATCACCATGAGTAGCTTTGTTGACGAAAAATCTAGCATGAAAGGAGTTTTGTCATTGGAGGTGACAGTGACCAACCTTTCGCACATGACAACCCTTTTTGTGGTTGAGTCTAGGGTAAACTACAATGTGTTACTCGGTTGCGATTGGATTTACAAAACATGTTGCATATCTTCGTTACTGTATCCATTTGTATTATTTTGAACGAAAACTTGGTTAGAGTACATCCAGCCAACGCAAGGCTATTTGAGACCTACGGTGTGCAAGCAAGAATCTATTACGATGACATTGGATGCATCACCTTGAAGAGGCACAAAGTCAATGGCCTCAGTAAAAAAATATCATGGAGCTAGGCCCGAGAACTTCCATGAAGACTCAGAGCAAGAGGTGCTAATCGACTTATTTAATATAAATGATAAGTGACACAGATATCAAAGGTCGGGGGGTAATGATGGTCGCAAACTTGATGGAGCGAATGCTGACCCATTGGACCGAGGAATCACTACAGCCGACCTCGGCGATAAATATGATAGAATTTTCGTAGGAGGCCGAAGATGGCTAAGTTTTAACCATCGACAACCATGATCCAGCCTCGGCCTAGATGAAAGATAGTTGTGTGAAAGTTTAGGACCCCTTAATGGAAATTATGTGGTGACCGATGCCTCTTTTTGTTAGCAAACTTTTATGTTATGAGTCGAGCACTCCATTTGTAGGTTTGCTTAATGTATATAAAGATTGCTTTGATTAGGATTATCATGAGATGCCAGGGTTACTAAGAGATTTGGCAGAACATAAGTTAAAAATCAAGGAAGGGTTTAAATTATTTCAACAGCCACCATGATGTTTTTTTGCCGAAGTCCAATTGAAGATAAATGAAGAAATCATACTAGTATTGAAGAAAATCAGAGACTTAAGGGTCTGTACATATTATTGAAATATGAATTTGGCAACCTCCAAGGACGTGTATCTGATGCCGATGGCTGATCTCTTAGTAGATGGAGCCTCAAAATATGAGCTTTTGTCCTTTATGGATGACAATACTAGATATAACCAAATTTTTATCGTTGAAGAAGACGTTTAAGTGTCCAGGTGCCATTGGGACTTACAAATAGGTGTCATTCTGTTTGAAGAATGCTAGAGCCACATATCAGCAAGCCATGAACCTTATCATTCACGATTTGATTGGCCAAATGATTGAATCAATGACGTTGTGGTCAAATCAACCTCCAAGGCAAACCATGTGGACAACCTACGCCTAGATTTTGAACAAATGAGTATGCACGTATTGAAAATGAATCGCAAGAAATATGTGTTCGGGGCCACGTCTGGAAACTTCCTCAGTTTTCTAGTCCATCAAAGAGGAATCCAGTTAGATAAGAACAAGGCCAAAGTTATCATGGCCACATCTTCGCCGAGGAATAAGAAAGAACTCCAATCCTTTTGGGTAAGGTGAATTTTCTAAGGAGATTTATTGTAAGATGCGACCTTAATCTCCTTTACTCAAATTGAAGGATAAACAAGAATTTCTTTGGAAAACCGAAAAAGGCAAGCCCTTAAGACTATATACTTCAACCTTGGATACATCCATTGGTTGCTTGTTGGTTCAAGACAATGTGTTTGTGAACAAGCCGTGTATAATCTCAGCCCAACACTTAACTCAGCCGAAGTAAATTACACGCTAGTGGAGAATTTATGCCTAGCTTATACTTCATGACTACGAAATTACGCCATTAAATGTTTCCTCGATGACACAAATTATTTCCAGGACCATTCTAATTAAATATATGCTGACAAGGCCAATCATTCGCCGCCAAATTAGGAATGGACAATGGCTTTAACGACTGCTTTAAATGTTAAGTTCGAAAGATTTGGATTAACATAAACCAAATGTAGTATGTAGAACCATATGCAAACCATAGAAAAATTAACATAAACCAAAAGAAATTATAGGAACCAAACAAAACAATCAAAAGTCGTCCTTACAAGGAATAAAATATATTTTAACCATATTAATTCAAACATGCATGGTAAGATCATGAGATTTTGAACATTGACAATAAAAAGCACAATTAATAATTAATTTAGATTTATCAAAACATTAATTACTAAGCACAAAAATGGTAGAATGAAGGAAAAAAAAAAACAAAAAAAAAACAATAGCCATTACCTCAATCACACTCAAAACTACTGCCGCCACCGTCATTTGGTGTGAGTTTGAGCCGTCGTTGTTAGTAACGTTTCCACCCGCTCTTTCCTTTGGCTGGTGGTCCTTGCTTCTGCATATGGTTGAGGATCTTTTCATGCTTGTCCACAAGCTTCAAGAGATAGTCAAGCATGTCCAGTTTATCAAGCTTCTAAAGCAAACCCAGCTTTTGCACCATATACAGAAACTCTCCGACATCAAATGGTATATATCGGTCGTTACCAGAAAATCTAGGTGATGGCCGCTGCCACTACAGATCCTGATGCTTAGAAGTTGCCTTAAGTGTCTCTATGAGGCCACACACATGCACATATATCACAAAGCTAAATAATCTCTGGGCAAAACCTAGCATGGATAGAACCACGACGCCCTTGGATAGTGGCGTAATGAAATCTTCTAGGCTTTCTTCCACAACCGAGTGGTCATCAGGGTGTATCTTAGCAATAATGACACCTTTCTCTTGTTCCGCGCAAACTTGGTAGATAAATTTTATCCTCAGTTTCCTCGTAGCCGAGAGTAGTGTGAAAGCTGAACCAACTTTTGAAGCCATTTGAATGGGAGGGAGAGGTATGATACGAAGCAGAGGGAGCTCTTGGGAAAAATGAGTCTATACCCACACGAAAGACAACCCACAAGTTTGGAGACCTTTTCCTCTCTCCACACCACACAAGCTAAGTTGCACCATAATCCATATAAAACAAAATGCGTGTTAGATGGGGTTTAAAATTAAAATTGGGAAAAGGACATGCGATGTTAAAGATGGGGTCTAAAATTAAAACTGGGCCCTTCAAGTTGAAACCCAGTGACTTAGAAGATTCCGATTTTGACTTGTTTAGGTATATTTTTAGCCCTGATGACACTTCAAGGTAAATAGTTAAGACTTGTGAATAGTAATAACTAAACTCCATCAAACTCCTTCTATGTAGTCATCTACATCAATATAATTTTAACACTTGATTTCATCTTCCGACGTAGTGAGGAAGTTATAATTGACATGAAACGAGGACATCGATACTGATAGCTTTGACTACCTCAAGGCATATTCGCATTTCCATTTCTACTTGAAGACAAGTTTCTTTGAGAGGAATTACACTTTGTGTGTCCATATCTATGACACAATTTGCATTGTCGATGGTTGCGCATTTCAGCCAAGTTTCCTTGAGTGCCTTTTGCCCTAACAATATTTGGATCCTTGGGCTATACCCTTTCATATATTAAACCCATTTGTCAACATCGCATAACCATATGCACTCTTTGATGCATAAAAATAAACTTTTATCGACATAGCACTTAAACTTCTGAACCTCACCATTTCTACAACTTCTTTGCTAGTCCCTTCACCCATAATTTTGATTCGAACATCACTTTGGGCGCTCTTTGTCCATCCCTTCATTTTGAGCTATGAAGGAATTTCACAAAGGTGCTCGCACTTCATTACAAAAAAAGATGGCAATACAGGATCCCTTCAAGTTTCTATGTTGTTACCCATATTTCGACATCATGTACACACGACCTCCAAAATTATGCAAGACCTTATCTTGGATGAGTGAGGAACAAGCTTCCATCTTGTGATGTACTAATACAAAGCACCAAGACAAGTAAATTTGATATGTTGTTGCTCGAGCTTTGTCAATGGGGTTCTAAGTACTTGTGTTAAGTACTTTGTGTAGAAAACATCCTTCATTGTGGTATTCCTAAGACTTAACATGTTCTAACCAACACTCTTTAAATTCGCTGTGCTTGGGCTAAATCGGAATTCCGAACAACACGGTTAGATTAAATATATGGAGATTCAAGTGGAGTAGCTAATTAATGATTGTGATGTTGTTGGTTCAAAATTCTTCATGACGTAAATATCACGTTTACCCAAAAAAAAAAAAACCTTGGCAATTCTATCTTGTAATTGGCTTGGGTGGCCGAATTCTATCCAATACGTCATTAAACTTTTCATTTCTCAATCCTTTCTCTTACTTTCCCTTATATGTTACGAACCAATATGTTTATCCTCACGCTAAATCCAATGGCCTTCGCATAACTCATATAATATTTTTCCACTAATTCTATCGTTTTAAACTTTTTCCCTGTAACATCTCTACTCGGTACACTTAATTCAACACCATTATAATCATTACTTTGATATTGGGATAAAATTATAAAAAAAAAATGTTTGATATGTTCCAAGTTTTCTTGAATTTCACAAAGTATTCCGGTTAGCCTGATAAATATAACTCCTTTCATAACCTGTAAGCTAGTGGTAAGGAAGGGAAACTAAGGCAGCTAAACCACTAGTACGAAGGAGCGAGCGCGTTCACCCATGTATAACTCAATAAAGGGCAACTGCTTAATTAAAGTCACTTTGGGCGACTTAGAATAGCAAGAGTCTGAAACCTATAAGCATTGGAAAGGTAAAACATGAGGCCTCTCCATGTTTTCTAAATAATCCTACATTTTAAGCATTTGAAAGGTTAAACACAGATGCTTAATTAAAAAAAAACTTATGGCCCCAAAATCAATAAGGATACATAGAGAATGAATAGGGTCAACTTTCCTTATTTTACAACTCCGAAAACAGACAACAATGAAAAGGTACAATACAATAATTAAAAGGCTTATTTGGTTGAATTGAACAAAAAGGCGAAGATGAGGTACCAACTTCCACGAGGAGAAGAGGCGCACATTGCAACCCCTCGATGCTATTATGGGAAGATGGCTCGGCTTCAAACTTCATGTACAAGATCGAACCACTTCGGAGGTTCCATGTGTGTCCAAAGTCATGGGTGTGTTTTGATCCTGGTTCTGGTTGGTTTTTAAGACTGAATTTTCATGTAAGTCATAAGTTGATGATAGCAATGTAGTTACATGTAGAGGTGAAACAATGGCTATGAGTTTTTCGAATAGGTTGATATTGAGATGCCTTTACTAGAGAAAGCTTTGATGGCTTAGCTGTTGAGGATAATGAGAGAATTGGAAGAGCAGGTTGGACGTGTGTGAGGACTCCAATTGGGCTTCTTGCATTATACTCTATGTGTTGTTTAAGTACAAGCAAGCAGAAAGTTGACATACAGATGTTCAAGGCAAGGCCTATGCTCTAAATTCGGAAACAAGTCACCAACTGAATCCATCAACCCATTTTCCTATATGTAAAGAACACATAAGAGTTCCACATTGAAATACCAAGATTAGAGGCCAGTAGTTCCAAGAACCACATCCATATGTCATAGTTCTCCATTTTTGCCATTGCAAATGTAATACAGGGTACTTTCTATTATTAGAATCAACACCAAATGCATCCAACCCCATAACTCGCCTACACCCATCAAGAAAACCTTTCTTTGTAGTTGCAAGACAAATATAAATCCTTTCAAACCTAGGCCTTTCACCCTTATACTTCCCTAATTTGTTCTTTTCAACTCAGCAACACACTCCCAAAGTGTTTTAAATTGTTTTGTGTAAGTTCCCTCAGCTTTTATCTGTGATCTTAGGTCTTGCTCTATAAATCTGTGATCTTGAAGCTATTACACTAAAGTCTTCCTTCACTTGGTCTTTAAAAGACTCCACATTTCAATTGTAAATTCTGGATAACTGTGTAGCATACCTTTCTCATAACCACTTTGAGTTAGCGAGGATATTTTGCTCAATTGTCTCACATGTATGTACATGCACATAATCTTTAACTTGCACCATGCTTCTTCCATTGATTGATGATGCATAAACTACACATGGGATTTCCCATCCTCAACACCTACACAAACTGCCCTCACCTTATCTCTATCATCTTTGTGAATCTAATTGCCCTCATGTTCAACACAAAATAATTTCTCACTACTCTCCTAAACATTTGCACACTTGGAAATGTTAAATCAATCTTAAACATAAGGTTTGTGAAGTCTGTTTCAAGCCTAAAGTCCTCAAACTTGGGCAACTTCCTCTTCCTTTTCTTCACAAGCCCCTCAACCTCTTCACCTAAGCTACTGTCCAAACTATTAACATTACTAGCAGTTACATCATCATGACTTAGCTTCTTCTTCTGCAACATTTAGGTTAGCATCAGGATCATCGTGATCAAAATAATTGTCAAAAGCTTTATCATCCTTCTCCAGCAAGCATTGCTCATCATCACTTTTCTCATATGCATAATCTACAAATCCAGGGCCACTTTCTTCAGCCTCCTCATCCTCAAAATCTTCATTGTCTTGTACCCCCACAAACTCCTTATTGTTTGCTGCCACAGCTGCTTCATGTTCTTCTCATTATTATCCCCCCCAACAAACTCCTCATTGTTTGCTCTGTCAAACTCCTCATTCTCAAAATCTTCATTATTTCCTACCTCAAATTCCTCAATATATATCCCACCAATCCTTTTAGTTTGCTCGAACAAATTCCTCAGCCATGTTTCTCACACTTGAAGGCTTGTCTTTCATACCCACTACATTTTCTTCGAAGTAAATTACCACCACTACTCTTTGATACAAAAGTGGTACCAAATCACACTATACAAGTAGCTTATAGCATATGTGTCCACATTTACCCATTCATGATTTTTTAGCCGTTTCATAGAGACTATCTCAAAGTTTCTAAGCTCCTTCATAATAATATGAAACAGTTCAACCCACGTAAGACCCCTTGTTGTATTGAGACTTGATCAACCACCACAGTACATTATAATCAAGCCACTATGAGTTAACACAATAGGCCAGCAAACATGTGTGACCAAAAAATTCAGAAAACTTAAAGCATCCTCACATTTTAGAAAAGTTAAACACTTTTGAACTAAACAAGAAGGGACCACAAAATTTTAAAATTTAAGACATCACAATAAAAAAAAACCCTTTACAAACCCCTTACAATCTGACAGAAAAAAACATAGCAATACAATAAAAAATCTTACAGCTAGGACCACACCTTAAATATGTCAGATTCATTGAATCCATGTCAGAAAAGAAGGACCAATTACAATACTGGGTTTGAGAACCGCCTCGTTCTCTGGGCACGGTCATTGAGGTCAAATATTTGCACTCCTTCCACGATTTCAAACCCTATGTTTCCTTCTTCAAACTCGAATCTCACTATCTCTATGTTTGTCTCAATCGATTAGAAGGTGGGAAGGTGGAAATCCTAAATTCCAAAATGAGCAAAGTTGTACCCTTTATTTTCCAGATCTGGGGTGAGCAAATTCGCAGCTATGGAGTTGGGTTGGATAAAAGAGTTGGATTCGAATTGGGGTTGGGATCCACTTCTGCCGCATCACACGTTCTAATTATGAGGGGATGAACATGATGGATTCAATCTAGACATTTCACGTGCATATCTTTTTCTCAGAATTCTCTATTTTGTCTATCACGTTATTTGGATTTAATTTATGATTTTTTTTCTTACTTTACGATCTCACAACCAAGTGAAAATTGCAGATTCTCAAGCATGGTTTCAACTTCTGGATTTTATTCCCATCAAGTTTCCTCTCTCTCTCTCTCTCTCTCTCTCTCTCTCTCTCTCTCTCTCTCTCTCATTATGAAATGTTTTGCTTTTCTTATTGTTTGAGCTAGAATTCATTTATTATTTCTTATTTTCGGCTCAATCTCTTTTTTTGGCCTTGTGATTTATCAACAATCAATTGGTTTGAAGTTTGTTTTTTCTTGCCTGAATTATGAGCTTTTCATTTTGTTGTCATGTTTTTAATCAAACTTCCGAAATTGAAGAAGCTAAAAATGAAACCTAATGCTTTCCCTGTTTTTTTTCCTTTGATTAAGTTATGAGTATAGGGAACAACATTTTTCTGTGGCAATAGTAGGAAGATGGTCCTTTTTTTTTCTTTTTTTTTCCTAGCATTGCCTTCATTGTCTGGAAACATCGATTGAACCCAACAAGATATCTACAACTCTTACAGAGATAGATGTATGAAGATCAAGGGTCATGATGGAGAGTTTTCTGAATGATGTTTCGAACTCTTAGTGAGTAGTGGGAAAAGAGATTCAGTTTTACTCAATCCAGTTCCTTTATCTTTGACTGTTTATGTACTAACTTTTTGTTTAAGGTCTATTTGAACAATGAGCAAGAATTGTTTAAGGCATATCTTGCTTGATTTCTTTGTGGTAAGTTGTATTAGTAAGGAACTATGGATGCAAGGTGTAGTTGGTTGTACTGTGAATCAAATGGGTGAAAGATGTGCATAATTAACCAGAGCATACATATGGGTGAAAGATGTGCATAATTTTCTATATCTGACTGGCAATCCCTTGGATATTAGTTTCATGGTTCTTTGCTTCATTTACTTATCTATCAATTTTGACCAAACAAAATCTAAAACAGTAGTAACTTTGTTGATTATATCTATTTTGGAGTGAGAGAAATAATTTAGACAGATCAGTTGACAAAAATCATTTTTACACACTCATTAGGAAAAGCCCTTGTGAAAGAAGCTAGCAAGGAACAAATGAAATATTTCTACTTCAAGTATATTAAATTGAAACTTTTAAAAAGAAAGTTTACAGCCACCAACATTAAATTGAAATATTTTACAAGTGTTTCCTCCACAAATGCTTCATAGCCAATAAATAAATTGACATTGCATGTTTCTTAGCCAATAAATAAATTGATATTGCATGTTTCTTACTTCAAATCCCCTCCTCGTTTGGTTTCTCTACTGGCATAAATGAAAATCCAAGTATTCCACAAACTACACATGCAAATTTCCATGGGCAGACTTGAAAGTCATCAACTAGAAAGTTCTGAGGAAGCTTGACCACTTGAGGTGAAAGCAAACTTGGTAAACTATAACCATGTTCACATTTCATGAATAATAAAAATATTAAGCATAGAAAATGCTACTGAAATTCAACAATAAAAGAGGAATCAAACCAGAGTAAGAAGGCCAACTTAGTATAGTCATTCTTCATTCATCATCTCAGTAATTGTCTCCATGGATCATCAGTGATTCAAACAGAGCCATGTCAATTTCCACTAGTGCTGAATACTCATGCATTCGGTGCTTCCATGGTTCTTCATCTATCTGCATATATGCATTTCTCCACTCCCCATATAAAGAATGACCCATTAGACCAAACCTAAACACAGAACCCCCAAATCAAATCACCAAAGAGAAAATTTTGAAACAATCACAACAAGAGATACCCATACCTATTTTAGACAAAAATTTTGCAATGATGGGTCTTCCTCTTCAACTTGGGCTTTCGGTTCTCTTCCCTGTAGAGCTTGGGCGTTTGGTTTCTTCGTCTTGCTTTATTTAGTTTCTCTAAGCATCACTTTGTCTCCTTGGGTCTGGGTTTTGGCGGGTCATAAGACTGTAAAATGGTTTAGAAGATTAAAACCATCAGAGCTGTAAGATTTCATTAAAACCAATCCAACGGCTAAGCGCCTCATCCCTCAAATAACATTATTTGAGGGACACCTTTTAGGGTACCTTATGAGTTTTTTTTCAACGATCTAAACAATATATTTTTTTTAAGTCTACATTTATAGATCATCCTTTTAAAAAATTAGACAGATCGAAAAACGTTTCGACATCCAATTGTATCCTACAAAATCAATGAACACGGTGCTTAAAAAAAGTACTAAAATTTTAATAATATAATTGAGTGGTCAAACGATAAGTGCGTCACCAATAGTATTGTAGCAAAATGTATTTTTTAAAATATGTAATATATAAATATGGTGACTCTATCAAACATCTCTACGTACTTGTACTTTGTGAAACCCATCACATAACAATAAATTGTAAGTTTGTTATATTAATTGGTCTCAATCTACCATTTTAGACGTAACAAATACTCAATTCTTACTAAGAGAGGCTTAATTGTTTTTGAGTTGTTGTGGTAATTGGAATTATCTGCAAATTATTATGTGTAAAACTAATCTAATCATTTGTTTTACTTTTACTTCCCCCTAAAATACCACCCGCAAATTTGTAAGTCCTATAGAAGCACTTCATTGCAACTCTTACCCCAGTTTACAACAACTCCACCAATTCATTTTCATATTTCTTTTATGCAAGTCTAGTCAAGCATGTTATATGTTATATGATAAATCATTTATATGTTGCTTTCTAAACTTGGGTTTGTTCAGATCCTTCAATGAGTGAAGTTTTCAGCATAGAACTATTTTCTTGGTTGGTTTCTCATATAAAACCATGTTTCCTACTACTTTTCTCCTCTACAATTCAAGGAGGTTCATGCCTATCTTTATTATTTGATTGTATAATGTAAATTATTTGGGTCAATTCGAGGTTCATGCCTATAAAACACTAGGTAGGCAGCTTTTACAAATAATTATTCCATGAAATTTCCACGACAATAATAACCCAAGTATATTGTGAACCTATACCATTATTATTTGTTCAACACATTACAAGTCAACAAACTTAAGCTCTACATGAAAAATTTTCATTTGAAAATGATGTCATAAATACAAGTTATATATCTGCTAACTGCTTGCTCATGGTGTGCATAATATTAAACTTTAAGCAATTCATTGGCCTTGTTCAACCAAACATCGTAAATATCATCTGCGAACATAACATAGAATGAAATTGCAATGTGTTTTCTGGAATATTCAACACATATTACATTAGTCAATTTTTATGGATATTTGTAGCTTGGCAGCAAGCTTGTTAGATAGCTTTTTAGATACTTTCAAACTAGGACCAAAATATTATTTTTCACAAGAAGTATTACATTAGTCAATTTTTACGGATATTTGTAGCTTGGAAGCAAGCTTGTTAGATAGCTTTTTAGATACTTTCAAACTAGGACCAAAATATTATTTTTCACAAGAAGAAAGCATGACCCTTAATTCTATGTCCTGGTAAAAGGTACCACCACATGCCACATTCAGCACTTATGAGACTCTACAAATGCCCATATAGGGCATATTCCTTTCAAGGCCAAACGTACCCACAAAATCTGCGAACTTATTCTTGTACATCTAAGCCTTGTTGGTAGGCCTCATTGGACTCGACTAGCTTAAATAACACTCACAACCCATGTTTGGTGACGTGCTCCTTTAAGTTAAATGAGACTAGAGAATCCAGGCCCACTAAAAACGCCTCATTTGTTCGTACAAAATAGAAAGCTGCGTGGAGATGCCGCTAAATAACGACATCAATGTTTTGGATGAGCGAGTTTGCCATTATCCAACTTAGACACTCACGCTCTTTCTCTTTGAAGTTGCTCTATTCTTCTCTTCCATTGTGCTTTGCTTTCCTCTTCTATTGTGCTATGCTATCACTCTCTCAAGGTTAGTTGTTAAGCTATTTTCCTCTCTTTCCACTCTTCTTTTGTGTATGTCTCTCTCCGTGATTCTACCTGATAGGTTCAATATGCTATTTCTTGGTTTGATTTTTAAGTTTTGATTATGGGTTTGTTTGTAGTTAGCTTAATCTGATGAAAATTATGATTTTTATTGGTTAATTTTTGTTGGATTATAATTGGGTCTAGGGTTTTCAATTTTGAATTATTTTGATTATGGGGTTTTTTGTTTGGAAAGAGAAGATATGAACAAATTGATGGGTGGAATTGGAGCCCTTGTTTAGTTGTTTCTTTTTTTTCTTTTTTTTTTGAATTTTAATTTTTAAATTTTGCAAGGCATGTCTGGTTTTTTCAAAGAGAAGTGTACATTACAAATTATTGGTTTATGAATCAACCAACAAATTATTTTGAATGTAAACGAATATGCAATCTACAAACCTAAGTCATCGTATAATATGTTTAATTAGCATTCCCATCCAACCAATAATCTTCTCATTATATCATATTAGACTACAAAAAATATTGAACAAATTTACCTGTACTTTGTTGGGTACTGGTTTTTTTTTTTCATGGTCATTGGCACATGTAGATACTTTGTTGATTTGTATATATATCAACTAGACATATAAAACTATACATGCTTAATTTTTGTTGGTTTATATGATTTATTAGATATGGATCGAAGAAAGCTTTTGTTGATATTACTACTGGAGATGTGGCATTTAGAGACAATCTGTCCTTGCACGATCCTTGGGCTTATGATGTTCAAAATAGGAGGAATCAATGACTTATAGAAAGACGCAACAACCTTAATAATCGTTCCTTTCTTACACGTAACATTCAGTTGTATTATCTAAACAATATATTGGAGAATGATGTAGTGTGTGAGCGAATTAAGAATAGATTTAAGGACGCTTGGTATATTATGTGAGTTGTGTCACGCTAATGGAAGAGTTAAAAATAATGGTTTGGTGACTTTGGAGGAGCAAGTGTGTATATTCTTACATGTACTTGCACATGTCGTACTATTATAGAAGTAGGTTTATTCGATCGGGTGAGACCATAAGTTGGTGCTTCAACTTTGTGTTGCAAAGAATTTTAAGATTGCAAGGTAGCCTATTGAGAGTTCAGGAACTTGTGGGTGAGACCTGCATAGAGTATAGATGGAAATGTTTTAAGGCATGTATATTATGTGTTGGAAATTTGGAGAAATTATAGTAAGTTTCTTTGTCTTCTTTTGAAATTTTTAGAATTTAATTAAAGGTAACTTTTTTTTCATAGAATTTCTTAGGAGCGCTTGATAGAACTTATATTAAAGTTCGTGTGATGACACTAATAAACCAATATATTGAACCAGGAAGGGTGAAATTGCAACAAATGTGTTGGTTGTTTGCTCACACGACATGCAGTTTATATTTGTATTGCCTAGTTTAGAGGGATCTGCATCTAACTCTCAAGTCCTTTGTGATGCCATAACTAGGCCGAGTGGTTCAAAAGTGGTCATTAGTCAGTATTCATTTTATGTGCATTTTTGAATTAAATTTATACACCAACGCTAATAGGAATTGTGAATTTTTGGTTATTAGGTTATTATTACCTAGCAGATGGTGGTTACACAAATGGTGAGGGATTTCTTGCACCATATAGAGGAACAAGGTATCATATATATGAGTGGAGAGATGGATATAAAGCTGCAAATCATCAAGAATATTTTAATATGAGGCATTCAAAAGCAAGAAATGTAATAGAATGATATTTTGGGTTGTTGAAAGCTAGGTGGCTCATACTAAGGACTCCATCTTTTTACCCTATAAAGGCGCAATGTCGGATAATTACAGCTTGTTGTCTTTTACATAATCTCATTCAGAGGGAAATGTCCATGGATCCAATGGAGCCTCAAGTGAATGAAATTAATGAGGCAAAAAATATGGTAGAAGGTGATACGATTGGCATTGTCGAAACATCCAATAAATGGACTGCATGGAGGGATGACTTGGCCTTGCAACTATATAATGAGTGGAGAGCAACTGGGAATAACTATCCAATTTGTGGTTTATGAATAACTAGCCAATTTATGGTTTTTGTTTCAATTTGTATTTGAGACATCACCATTCAGACTTAACCATGTATTAATTTTCTTCAAGATTAACTTTGCAATTTGAATATTGATTATGATTATTATATGGAAATAGTAGCATGTTGTAATTGATCATAATCCATTTGGGTCAATTCACTTGACCAATTATGTTATAATTTTGGCAACCATGTTGTTGTTACCTATTGTTAACATATTTCTATTGTTGTTTGTTTGTTTTTAGTTTAATGATGATAGTGTTGCTTTATATGTGTGGAGTCATATTAGGAATGGAAAGTGTTGATACCAATCAAGACTTTGAACAAGGGAGGAAACAAACTAGGGGTTGTGGTCTAAATTTGAGGAAGAGCAATTGCTGACAGTGCTTAAGGATTTTGTGGCTGGAGGCCATCGCTTTGAGACTTGTAATTTCAAATATGGTACTTTGCTCCAAATGGTGAAGGTTTTGAATCATCTATGTCCTGGTGCTGAGCTAAAGGCAAGTCCACACATTGAATCAAAGTTGAAGTGATCGAAAAAATAATATAGTATAATTTATGACATCATAAACACAAGTGGATTTCATGGAATGATGTTAAAAAATGCATTAAAGTAGACAGTAATGAAGCTTGGGAAACTTATGTACAAGTACTACTTGCCTATATTTCATTACAAAGAATTAAATTTATTTATTTTTTGGTTACATGGTTAAACATAAACTAAATGGTGTCTTATTTTATTATAGCACCATAAGAATGCAGTTGAATGGAGGAACAAATCATTCCCATTATTTGATAGACTTGCTAATATTTTTTGGAAAGGATCGTGCTCGTGGAAAAGGAGCTGAAGTCCCCAGTGAAATGATGGAAGAGCAAGCAGGGAATAATGAAGTTGTTGCTAGTGATGACAATGATACATCTCCCATGTCAATAAACAAGGAGGGCAACCAATATGTGGTTTGTCAAAACAAGAGGAAAAAATAGGATCAAGTGATGAAGATAGAGTTGTGCTTGCACTGGAAAAATTGTTTGAAGTATCTGGAAAAACAATGCAAATGGTGACTGATGCTTTCTTAAAAGGTACATGAAAATCAATCTAATATTGCCAAAGAAGTCAATGAAGTGAGGTTTTCTGCTATGGATCAATGTAACATCCCAATCTAAAATAATTATTAGATTAAAAATTTAATTGTGGAATTACATTTTTACCCTCATGGGTAAGGGTAAGTTGGTCACTTTTAATTTGGGAATAATTTTTGGGAGTTGAGTGTAGTGGCATAACCGTAATTTTTGGGAGTTGAGTGTAGTGGCATAACCGAAAGTGTAGTGGCATAACCGTAATTTTGTTGAAGTTGGGTTTTAAAAATCTAGTCTTCTCTCTCTTCCTCTCTCTCTCTCTCTCTCTCTCTCTCTCTCTCTCTCTCTCTCTCTCTCTCTCTCTCTCTCTCCTGACTTTCTCTCTCCTCTCTCTCTCTTAGACAATACCGCCGCTTTCGATAAGGTTTCCGGTGCCGTCCGGCCACCAAATCCGACGCCACAACTTGCAAAACACTCCTCTCCACCTCCTCTACATGATCCACTGATTATCCAGACCCGATTTCGAGCCGTGATGGAACGAGGAGAAAAGTCGCTGTTTTTCCATCTTCGTTTCCTGTGATTCTGGCAACGGAATCCGACGAGTAAGTTATGCTTCTTCATCCATTTATTTGTGTTCTAGCTATTTTGATAGTTGGTTTGGATCGATTTGAAGCCGTGAATGTTCGATTAGAAACCTAGGTTTTGTCCGACTAGGACTCGAATATTCCACCCACCATATAAATTTTAAAAAACACAATCCTATTTTTACACCCACCAATATTCCTAAAATACCCTTTTAATTATTACCTCATTTCCTCTCTCCTTTGTTCTCTCTACTCATGTCTTCTCTCTCTCTGACGACCCACACATCTCTCTCTCATTTTTGCTCTATCTTATTTTCCATCTCTCACACTCCATCTTTGTCTTTGTCATTCATGTTTACTGAACTAAAACAGTTTTTTTGCTGTAATTTTAATTTTAATTTTTGTAAATATGGATTCTGTGAATATAATCACATTTATGCTCTTAGCTTTCTACTATTGTAAATAGACTTTTTCTCCAGAGTTATCCAAGGACCATAAATCTATTGAACTTTGCAATAAAATTGTGCTCTTCAACATCCATTCTATTGTTTTCTTTTTCATAAACAATTTGATTGAATGAATAGAAAAGAGAAGAAAATTATTTGAGAATTGAGTTTGGAGCACTGAAAAGCCTTCTTCACCTTCTCATGAACAAGGAGTCGTATTCTTGTGTTTTTTTCTCTCTGTCAAACGATGGGGTTACTTGAGAACTGAGAAGTCTGTGTTTTTTTTTTTTCCTCTTTTTTTTTTCCTCTTTCTTTTTCCTTAAGTCCTTTTAAGTCATTTTACAATATGGTTAAATTCGTCTTTAAAAGTTTAAAGATAAGGTGGGTGGGAAAATAGGACATGTGGGTAAAAATAGCAGCACTCTGCTAGAAAATATCCTAATGTACTTAACAAACATTTCATTAAGAAGTATAGTTCAATTTTAAATGCACATAATTAAGCAGGCAAACTCATTTTGAATACTTCCTTCTTGTTTATCGAGGGGAGAATTTATTCAATTAAGCAACTAGGGTCAGAACAAATCCAATCCACAAGACTTGGAGGACCATTGTTTGCCACATAATATTTATTATTAATATTGAGTTGCTAAACTTAATATTAATAATAAATCCTTGTCAGCATTATTTCTTCGGTTACTCACTTTGTTTGCTGTAAAAAATAACGTTGAGATGTGAGCCTTCAAATTCTTGTCAGCATTATTTCTTCGGTTACTCACTTTGGTTGTTGTAAAAAATAACGTAGAGATGCCAGCCTTCAAATTCTTGTCAGCATTATCTCTTCGGTTGGATTATATTATTAAAACCCCACCTGGCATTTTAACACATCAGTTGGAGAGTTCAATGGAGATGTAAAATTCAAGGTGGCTTTTAGCATGTAGAAAAAATAGTTGAGACTCACTCAAACCAAAATATTAAATCCTACGCAGAATAACATTTCTCTTTCTTATTATTATTTTTTATTTTTTTCCGAAATTATTATTTTTTATTGTTTGACTTTGTGATGTTATTTTATTTTTTATTATATCTTTTTAATTAATGTGCCTAGAAAGTAATAAATTAGTCAACAATTTACAATAAAATAATATTTTAATTTGACATATCTGGTGGAAGGTCAAATTGCCACATAAATTATCCAATTCAAATTTAATATTTGATATTTGACATCTCCAAAAAGATGCTCTTTAGGTCCCCTTTAAAGTAAATTTAGGTTTTAGCTATGAAAAAACTTTCACTTTTGAAAAAAGCCAAAATTTTTCCGAAAAAGATAGAAAAACCTCTCAACTTTCAAACCAAAGACATGCAAATGTAAAGGATTCCTTAGGAAATCCAAAAATAATAAGGGCAATTTTGTCCATTTTAACTTCTTTTAAAAATATTTCTCTCTCCTTCATTTAATTTGCTCTGCATCGTGGATATTGGGAAGCTTGGGAGTTGTAACACATGGAAATGCATGCACCAAAATAACATGCATTCCAAAATAAAACCAAATGAAGATGATGCATGGTAATAACTAATCAGAAACCGTGCACATCCAAAACTTTCCCCAAATGTTGCAAACGAAGACCAAAAAATATATATATTGTTGATTTAAGAATTATGTAACTGTATGCTGTGAAGAAATATCCCACATCCTGCAAATATTTTATTCTTACTTGTGAAAGTTTTGTTCCAGTGAGGATCAATGTCTAGGCACATTGTTTATGGAAACTTCAAGCAGAATTTAATTTCAGCTTTGGTATCAGGACATGTTGACTCAAAGTGCATTACTCAATTTTTCTTTGCACAGAGAGAGAGAGAGAGAGAGAGAGAGAGTGGTGTGTGTGTGTGTGAATATGCTCAAACATAAAACTTGAAAGATATTGTTGAATATCATCTGTCATTTGAACAAATTTCTGGGAAACAAACCGTCAAACGAGGTGATCCTCCATAGTTGCGGAAAAAAATGTCTCCTTACAAAGAGGAAGCGAAGTTTGAAATGCTTTTGCTGCCAAGCTCCGTGAAAGCTATTCAAAATTCCAAACGAACAACATCATAAGAACCCTTACCTTAAAAGAAGAAATTGACCGTTTCTTGTAGCAACTTTCCAGTAGGAATGAGGTGCTATATACAAGAGTGAAACTAGAAACCTTAAAAGCAGAGCAATAGGTTTGGAAAAGAGATAGCGCAACACGGAGGCCTTCTGAGAAATATTTTTAGGGTGTCATCAATATTTGGATAAAATTTCAACCACAAAAGGGTTTTGTGAAAATTTAAAACCTCACGGGTAAGTGTTATGTACAAAATATGAAGAATTTTGTGAAAATACAAAAACATTCAAGAATGTCGGTGTGAAAATAATTCAGATATATTTTAGTAGTTATAATATTTGAATGTAATTTTTTATTTATACAAACGATATTTCACTTTAATCTAATTTAAATTACTGGAGGGGTACACAAACTCTGCAATATTTTGATATATTTGACCTTGTGAGTTTCTCCTCCAGTGGATCTATTCACAGAAAAACCCTGACCTTCTCTTACTATTGTAGTTGCGGCCATGTTTCATTATAATGGTAATTTTTAGCAGGTCTTCTGCTTCTTCTCCTTCTCCTCGTTCCGGTTACGGAGGTGAGCAACCTTAGAATTCGTTCTGTTTATGTTGATCGCTGGTTTCTCTAAAGTTTTTAATATTCCTTTCTAGTTATGATTTTTTGTTCTTTTTGGGATTTGCATAATTATTTATGAATAACTGGGTATGGATTTCGTCAATTAAATACCAACCGGCGCCATTATTACTCTGCCTCGCATGCACACTCTGACACGTGGTACCAATCATGCGCGAGAGCAGACTGCATGCAAGGCACGGAAGACTAAGCGTCATTCTGTCCGAACAATTCCGCTTCCCAAATGAAGCATGATGCATACAGAAGCTCAAGTGACGACAGATCTATCGGAAGCGACGTATATAACGAGCCAGGCTCTGCCGTTCGAAAGGGCATGTTTACCGAATGGCACAATGAGATTTTGTGGCCCTTGGGATACCTGGAGAGTGCCTCATGCGAAGAGATCGTACCCCCAAAAGGGGTCCTGGCTCCTCGACTCCCCATAAATACACCGAACGGCACCGTATGAGCCAGCTGAATATCAAGCATTTTCCAGGCAACCCACGAGTACCGAAGACAAAAGCAAGTCTCCAACTAAGAGGCGCTCTCAGTTGGGAACTTTGGGGACTCCTGTTTATACCAAAATCAACGACCAATAAAGACACGACACATGGACAAAAAGAGGCATCAGAAAGGTAGCCCTCGGCACCCATAGATGCCGAAGGCATCATTAGGGCAACTTTAGCCTTTGACCATGTGGAACACCCAAAGTGAATGTCTACAGTCCCATATCGAAATTCTACACAACATGCACACCTCCCAAGGCTTATAAAAAGGGGCACAAGTCCCAAAATTGAGGTAACTTGAACTTTCAGCATACTAGTAATCGCTCTGTCCAGATTATTTACTAAATCCGTACTTACTTAAGCATTGGAGAGTCTTCGCCCAGTACCACACCAATGTCCTAGGTCTTAACGAGCGTTTTTTATTTTGCAAATCAAGCGCTCTTGCTGAGGCCCAAACATCACTAAGTTGGGCCCAAAAGGACCGAACCACTTTTTCGCATCAACAAACAACACTCACTAGTTCGAAGAGTTGTCATCCAAAGTAATATGTAATTATATATCAGGCCATAACTCTTTGCACTTAATTTTATAGTTCTTGATTTTTAACTTTTAATTCAATTCATATTTCCTCCTTTCTCCTTTACATGAATCCATCCCTTCTCCTATTCTCTACTTCCTTCATCTTCAATTAAAATTTGAAACAAAATTTTAAAATAAAAAATCTAACAAATGAACCTCCAATGCTTAGATGGGTTTTTTTCTTAGGAAGAAGCTACTGGCTTCTGTAATGAAATATTAACTTGTGCCCTTTTACCATTTGAAATAATAAAGTCGTAGGATCTTCATTTCCTGTGGTCTGTCTCACACTATTAGGCGTTTACAGGATGATATGTGAAATTCAAATTTAGTTCTGTCAATTTCCCTGCCAGAAGAAATGAATTTTCCTCCTGCTAGTTACGAGGCACAAGTGCCAACTAAATCAACAAGCACAAAATGACACTGAATATTCCTATTTCTTCAAATCTTTTAGCCATGATAGGATAACTTTTGCACCCTTATCCCATAAACAGTCCAACATCATGTCATGGGCAACCGCTTCAACACATATTGGAGAGACACCATAAAACCGGCCTGTTTCTTTGAGACCTTCAGCATCCTGGTCAACAAACTTCTTGTTAATGAAAAGACAACCATTATTATTTTTTCCTTCAAATGAATCAACAGACAACAATTTGAAAATAAGGATCATATAAGCATAGAATTTTACAAACTTATGTAGCATCCTTTTATAGAAAGAAAAAAGGTGGAAACAAGAATCAGCAAGGCAAAGAAGCGGAAATTAGAGAATGGCATGTTCCATCAGCAATGTTAGAGAAAAGAACCAAGTCATTCTAGAATACGAAGTTTACCACGATGAAATCGTCATTTGCACCCAACACAAGGACTTCAATAGCCGATTTTGGCACTGAAGGAACTGGAAGCGCTGCATTGAGCTTCCGCAGATCAAATAATGGCATTCTTGAACTTTTCTTCATTAGCTCTTGATAACTGAAAGAAAACAGAAAGAATTAAAGGTTTTCTTTGCAAATGGACAAATTTTGAGAATAAAAGATCTGTATTGTTGTGAAAAGACCACAAAAATACTCAAAACCACACAGCACAAGTATACAAGCAATTAACAAATAATAAGAACAAACAAATTTACATGGGTCAGAAAACTTGCCTATGTCCATGAGTTCCACTATCGACCAACAATTATAAGGGGATATACAACAACTCACGATCCGGTGCCCCAATACACCCATGTACTATCAAGTTCTTCACTCCCTTTAGTGTCTTCTTTCTATCCTTGTACCCTATTGTTCTACCCTGTTTGACAGAATCACCTACTTTTGGTGTTGGCCCTTCTTTGTACAAACACCTTGCAGTTCTAGACCTCTTTTACTCAACCACCTTTTCTTGGTTTCAACTTATCTTTGACACAAACGCTGTCGTGGTGCATTTAACAGACCTAGAAAACACTCACAATCATTTGCTCTATGTATGAGAACCCTATATTGATTTGGAAGAAGGCCACCAAATCCCTAAATGAGACCAGGAATTTTAGATTTTAAAATTCATTCCATCTATTGTCCATTAAACAAGAACAGTTTTTCTTATGGTAGAACAATTTGATCAAACAGAAGTGTGCATGCCAAAGATTAGCTCATCTACTCCTATCCACCATGCACCAAAATAACATGCAATCCAAAATAAAACCAAATGAAGATGATGCATGGTAATAACTAACTTTTGGAACTCAGAATACTCATGCAATCATATAAGTTTATGAAGTGTCTCTTAGTTATCTTCTACACCTAAAGTTTGCTTTCCATCACCTTTTACAATTCCAGAAATCCTACATCACATACACATGCACATCCAAAATTTTCCCCATATGTTGCAAACTAATACAAAAAATATTTGTTGATTTCAGATTTTTTTAACTGTATGCTGTGAAGAAATATTCCACATATCTGCAAATACTTATTCTTAATTGTGAAATTTTTGTTGCAGTGAGGCTCAGTGTCTGGACACATCACTTAAAGTGCATTACTTAATTTTCTTTTGCACAGAGAGAGAGAGAGAGAGAGAGAGAAGAGAGAGAGAGAGAGAGAGAGAGAGAGAGAGAGAGAAGAGTGTGGGTGTGTGTGTGTGTGTGTGCGTGTCTGAAGGAAGTTGAGGTTCCACCCCAAAACCAATTGGCAATGGGAGGAGTAGCCCAACTCCTTATAAGCACTTGCTAGGTTTCTTAACTTTCCAATGTGGGACTCTTTACCTTCACATTCTCACCCGCCCCCACACGTGTGGTGAATTTTCAAGCCTAACACGTGGACAACACATTTTGGGTGACGTGGAGCACATGTGGCCATTGGGCTTTCACACATGGCAACCCACTCTGATACCATGAAAGAATTGAAACGTATGGGGTAAAGCCTCAATCATTATGAGGGCGTATTGAATTGATTTATAAAGTTTTACAGATAGAGTCCTATATCAAGTAGGACAAGAATACAATGTAATCAGATAACCAAGAGGAATCCCACATGGGATAAACGTAAATACAGGATAGAGTCCTGAGGATCGTCTTAGCCTCCATGATGGTGTTCCATTAGATGATCCTTCTGAGTACCGAAGTGTCGTTGGTGCCTTGCAATATCTCACTCTCACACGCCCTGATATTGCCTTTGCTGTGAACCACGTCTGCCAATTTATGCACCAACCTACCTCTGCTCATCGGGTTGCTGTCAAACATATTCTTCGCTACCTTAATGGTACTTCCACTCATGACTTGTTCTATAAACCTGGTTCCCTGTATTTAATGGCTTATTCTGATGCGGACTATGCCGGTGATCCTGATGATCGTCGCTCCACGGGTGGCTACTGCTTGTATCTTGGGTCTAATTTAATTTCATGGAGTTCTAAAAAGCAAGGAGGTGTTTCTCGCTCCAGCACCGAAGCTGAGTACCGCCAACTTGCTTATACTGCTGCTGCGATTTCTTGGCTCCGTGCACTATTTCGTGATCTGCAGCTTTCTCTTTCCTGTCCTAAACTTTGGTGTGACAACATTAGCGCCATCTCCTTGGCCTCCAATCCTGTCTTCCATGCGCGTACTCGTCATGTTGAAGTCGATTATCATTATGTTTGTGAAAAAGTTGTGCGGCAGGAGCTTGACGTTCGTTATCTTGCTACTCATGACCAAATTGCCGACATTTTTACAAAGGGGTTGTCTATTCCACGTTTCCAGCTGCTGACCTCCAAGCTTCCAGTGCGTTCCTCCCCTGTCAGCTTGCGGGGGTGTATTATATGACTATTGTCCTTAGGACTCTATCCTGTATTTACGTTTATCCCATGTGGGATTCCTCTTGGTTATCTGATTACATTGTCTTCTTGCCCTACTTGATATAGGACTCTACCTGTAATACTGTATAAATCGATACAATATGCCCTCATAATGATTGAGGCTTTACCCCATACGTTCCAATTCTTTCAGTGTCAATATGCTCAATAGTAACTTGAAATATATTGTTGAATGTCATCTGTCAGTTGAACAAATGTCCGACAAACTAGAAAAGAATTTCAGGGAAACAAACCGTAAAACTAGGTGATCCTCCATTGTTGCAGAAAAAAATGTCTCCTTACAAAGAGGAAGAGAAGTTTGAAATCCTTTTGCTGCCAAGCTACGTGTAACCTACTCAAAATTCCAACGAACAACATCATAAGAACTAACTTCTATATATACTGTAAAGCATACATGAGGAAGCTAAAAATATTCCTGAAAAAGGGTATCTCATTCTCTATTAAGATTAAATTCATGCACTAATAATGTTTAACAGCTTTCCAAAGAATGGTAGGGATGATAGGTTGAACAGACTGAGTACAACTTACAAATTAAAAGACACAACTCAAGACATTTTAATTGAAAAATGCAACCAAAACTAAAGGAAGATGGGCCAAAGTTTCTTGTAGCAACTTTCCATTATGAATGAGGTTCTATATAAAAGAGTGAAACTAGAAACCTTAAAAGCAGCAATAGGTTTGGAAAAGAGATAGCGCCACACTAATCCACTGGAGAAAAAAAAAATAGCAAATGTCAGTTTGAAACTAATTACATTCAAAATGAAAGAAAAATAAGAATAAATAATCAGAAAAAATACAGTATGTTAGTTACCTATTGCCCGAAGGAGGTACAGAACAGACAAGTGCAGCCCCCGTAAGCTCAGGGAAAAAATCTCTCATGTCTACAATAAGCACAATCAACACAGAAATATATACATAAGAAAATTACTCTTGAGAAAAATACTACTTGAGATGAAATATGATGCTTTTGAAGCTATGCCAGTGGCCAGATCATGACAGAAACTTGATCTTGCTTGAAGTTAAAGTTTGATATTTAATATCCAGAGCGTGCATCACAGTTTCAGACTCACATTAAAACTTATTATGACAGAACACAACATTATTTCTCTATGACACTAAACAAACAACAAGAAAATAGAAATAGTAATTTGGAATAAACAAAACATAATGAGTTACATAGCTCATCCTGTAGGCCTACATCCACCCACATAGGGGGTACAGCAATTTCACTATCAAATCAAAGGAGATACAAAGATAATCATGAATATCTCCCAAACCCAAAATCAAAATACATCCAAATTTCTCACTCGCAACAAATGGAGCAAAAATAGAAGAAATCATAACAAACAATTTTCATAAAAACAAAAGTATATTGTTGGGCTAGGGCCACACAGAAATAAAGAGAGAACTAATAGGACTTGTAAGTAGGCTGGGCACAAGGAAAAGCAAAACCCAAAACATGTTACAGCCCTCATGGCTCTAGGCCATATTACTACTCTTTCAATTACTTATATCAAGCCACGTCAACTAAACTGCATTTAATACTTTTACAGAAACGAAGTTCATACGGAAGTTTCAAGTAGTTATTCTTTCAATCAATACTTAGATCTAAACAATACAATTTTCATTTAGGTTGCAAACAAACCCTGAGGCTTGCAAATTGCAAACATCCCTGCTAATACTTAAGGTTTGGGCTGTAGGTTAAGGTTGGGTGTTTAAATACTCATCCTTTTAACTTTTCAATGTTTATTCAGGGCTATTTCTCTCCTCTTGCACTAGATGTGGGTACGATTCAGCCAAACCGCATAAAACTTATGACCCATGCCTCATCCATCTGAAGATTTTAGTCTACCCTTTCAAGTAAAAATTTAAAATGATAGAAGGAGAAGTTACCTAAAAATTGGTCAGCTTTAGCGTTTGCAATATAGTACTGAATGATGAGACCTCCAAAAGAGTGGCCGATCAACACTGGTGGAAAAGTGAGTTTTTTGCAGATGAAGTCAGCAACATCACTTGCATGTGTCTACTGCAGAATTTAGAGTTAACAGGAATAAGAACATTTTACCAAGTACGGAAACTAACAAATACAGAGCAGATGCTAGTGAATTTAATTGCAAAAGAAGTTCTTTACTAGTGGAAAGCTACAAAACCTGGAGAGTACCAGCAACAGAAGCACTGGGTGCATCACTTTCACCCTGACCAATTAGAAGAGGTACGACAAATCAGAACACGCAGCTTCCAGATATATGCTAATGTGTCAATGGTGCATTACAAAATAACACTTCCCTAAAAATAGCATTTTAACACTCATAAGTCATAACCATAATGATCCCATACTTCCAGTTGTCAGCCAATAGGCTAGTAGAAACGTTTTTCATGAGTTAAATATCAAACTGCAAACTAATACAACAAGTTCGTCGTCTGATGGTCATAGTGAATCATCCGATTACATTTTGGAGTCAAGTACAATTTTTTTATGAGAGGAATAACGAAGGGAAAAAGGAGAGAGTGAGAGAGAGAGATTACGCCTCACATGTGGCTCAAATTAAACTATGAATACCATTTGTCAGCTGGAAACATATAGATTACAACAACAGCTTAAGTGCATCTCATACTTAGTTTTCAAGTCGTTCAATATCTCAGCTCATATTCTACTGTAGAGTCAAGTGACTCATAATTCACCATTTGCACAAGAGCAGTAAATGCTGACCTTCTGCCCAAATTGTCACTTGTAATAAAATGAAATGAAATTTTATCTCTTTATATTCTTAAATTATAATAACGCTATCTTCTTTACTATTTATGTGTTTGTGTGAGACAGAGAGAAGACAGAAGAAGTACTTCTCCAACATGGAAGAAAGGAGGCGAATTCTTTTCTTGCCCTGTTCCCATAAAGTACTTGCCAGCTCTAATGTCCAAAATATAATACCATAAGAAAATTGTTGATAAATTTCAACCCAGTTAACGAAGAATCCATGAAATCAAATTCTTACCCTACTCTCATCAAATAAGCTTCAAGAAGATATGGAGTTGACAACAAGATAATGAGACACCAATATTGCCACATAAATATCGTAAACTCATTTCCACATTGGACTAGAAGAAGAAGAAAAAACACAATTAATCAACAGAACGAGCATAAAAATGGCACATTTTCAGATGAGAGCAAGAGAGAACCCACCTGGCCCAACAAGCTAACCGCATAACAATCATACCCAGAAGCTGAAAAGAAAGGCATCCAGTGCTCAGCCCAGCACCAAGCAGCATGGTAGCTTCCATGAACAAAAACAAGAGGTGGGTTTTCACTTGTTCTCTCCTTTTTCTCATCTGATTCTTTTTCTGCAGATTCTTTTTCTGCAACTCCCTTCTGCACAATTACCTCCATGTTGAGGCCAGAGGGGAGCTGGTGGAAAAGACGAGACTGTTCCTGCTTGAGCTCGTAAGGGACTCGCATTCTCTGAGCTCCATGGAGGGCAGCTCGGGGCTTTACCGTAACCCTCGAAGTAGAGAGGTTGGCTTGAAGTTTGGAGATGGTGTGAAGGGAGAGGAGAGCAGCCATTCATGTGAAATTGACCTCGCGCTCAATAGCCCAACCTTCACCCATTTCTTTATTGGGCTAATTGCATTTACTATTTTGAGCTGCTCAACTTGACATAGGTGGTTCCAACCAAAACAAAACCAAATAAAAACTTGAAGGGTTAATTACGGTAGACGTCCTTGAATTATGGCCCCAGTTGTATTTGGGTCCGTCAACTAATTTTTGAGGCAATGAAATCCTTTAATTAGACAATCAGTTGCAATTAGGTCCTACCGTCCAACTCTGTCAAATTATCCGTCAAAATGAGGGGTAAAAGCGTCGTTTCGAGTCTGAAGACTCTCCTTAGAATCTAAACACTCGCCTTAAACCCTTCTCTTCGACCCCCAAGTAAAGAACTTAAGAACTGAGAAGGGGCTGTGAGGGAAGGAAAAATGTCGGAGAGTTCAACATATTCAAATTGTAGCCAGCGTTACTGCAAGTGTGGATCGGAAATCAAACGCCGGACTTCATGGACAGATCTGAATTCTAGAAGAAGATTTGAGGCATGTTGCAATAATCGGGTAAGTTTTTGTTTGAATTGCATAACAGTAATTGGTGTTTCGTTTTTTCGCATGGTTGGAGAATGAAATTGGTGTTTTGTTGGGTCTAAAATTGGTGTTTCGTTTTGTTTGAATTGCAGAACAATAAGAGGGAGTTGCATTTTTTCACATGGGTGGAGAATGAAACATGCCCACGAGGAAAGGAAATCTTGCCTGGGTTACTTAGAAGACTAAGAGGAATGGAGGACGAATTGAGAGCAACGCCGGAGAATTTCAGAGTGATGGAAGAAGAGAAGAATAAATTAGAGCAAAAACTGAGAGAAGAGGAAGAAGAAATCAAGATTTTAAAAAAACAGAATCTGTGAATGGGTCAACAAATTGTTGTACTAGAAGAAGAAATTTTGAGTTATCGACAAAGACAAAGGTGGTTTTGGGTTGTTGTTCTGTTGTGTTTTATGATTGTGATATTGTTCATCAATATGGATGATTTGGTAGTGTAGAAATAGCAAGAGATGGGCATAATGTTGTATATACTCTTGAACAACTTTTGATGGCATGGGCATAATGTAAAAATGGGCAGAAATTGGTAGTGTAGAAATGGGCAAGAATTGGTAGTATAGAAATGGGCAGAAACCTGGGCATAAGGTTATTTTTGCCTCTTTGGCAGTGTATAAGATATTTTGCTAAATAAGCTGATTTTGTGCTGAATTGGCAATGTATACCAAATGAACAGGGGCACATTACATACAATCCAAAAGGCTTCAATTACCAATTAACATTCACCAACTGCACATTACATACAATCCAAAATACACCTGAATATTACACAGAATAGGCAAAAGAGCCTTCAAAATAACATTACCAAATAGCATACTTGAGTCTATAATTGTTCACTCAAAATACACATCCACATAGTAAGTACTTAAGAGTCCAAAAATAGGTCTTAAAAGTCCACAAAATATGTCTTCACAGTCTTGTCCCCCTCTTTTGACACTGTGTTTGAATCTTCCTCTATGGGGTGTGGTTTGTTGAGTAAGTGAAGAGGATAATGGTTGCAAGGGCACTTGTTGTGAGTATGTCATTGGCAGATTGGCCCTTCCTTGACTGATATTACTTACCACCTAAGATAAAAACCACAAACAACATATATTACTATATAGGCAAACATAAAAAATCTGAGTTTGGCAAGAATAATAGGCAACTAACTAGTTGTGAAGATGACATCCTTGCAGCTGGATTCCATAAGCCTCTTCCTCTTCCTCTTCCTCTGCCCATATTAACTTGAATTTGGGCTGGGGCAGTGTAAGTTTGAGTTGGGGCAGCTTTTTTTTGGACTAGGGCAGTGTCAGTTTGGGCCAGGACAACATTAGTTTGGACTAGGGCAATATCATTTTGGCCTGCATTTCCATTGTCAGGTGCTTGAAGTTCATTTTGGCTAACATTCCCATTTTGGGCTGCCTCAGCCTGCACAACATACAAGCACAGCTATAAAAAATCACAACCACAGCTGACCACAACTCAAATAATTAAAATGCATAACAAAACCCAAATAATTAAACAACCTGTCTTCCACATCCTGATCTATAGAAGGGATGGGGTGAACTATTGGTTCATATGACCTCATGTATGTCTGTGGCTTATAATACTCATGTACATATTCAACATGGTTTTCATCTCTGTGGAATATAGCTGAAATAGCATGTGCACAGGGTATGCCACATAAATCCCATCTCCTACAACTACAAGACATTGCTGCAAGATCTACAACAAACTCCCCACCATATATGTGATTAACCCCAGCCAATCAGGAATGCATTGAGAAGCTCCCATCTTGTTCTTCTCAATTATTTTGAATATCCTTGGGCCAACAGGGTATTTCCATTTACCACAAGCAGCCCTTCGATTAGCCATCCTAAGCTTCATATACATTCGAATACTTTCCAAACATGTCAAAATGGAATTATCTTTGGCATCAATTATAGTTGCATTAAAGCTCTCACAAAGGTTGTTCAGCAGAAGATCACACTTATACCTTGGATGAAAATGAGATCTAGTCCAATTATTGGGTGGTCTCGGCACCAACCATTTCCAAGCTTCCAAGTCCTCTTCCTTCATCTTCTCTATTTCTGCTTCCCACCAAGGAATAGTAGTGGCTCTGGCAACTGCCCACAACATGTGTTTAAGAGTGAGACCAAGATGTGTTGCTCTGAAATTATTGTACAAGTGCCGGACGCACATCCTATGCTCTGTAGTTGGTAGTACATGTGCAATGGCAGGTATGATCCCCTTTTGCTTATCACTTATAAAAGCCCAGGATAAACCATTTGTAATACCTAAATCTTCAATCAACAAAGATAGAAACCAAATCCAAGAGTCCTTGTTTTCAATCTCAGCAACAACATATGCAATTGGGAAAAGACCATTATTACTATCAACTCCTACAGCAGTCAATATTTGCCCAAGATAAGGACCTTTCAAATGGCAAGCATCAACCCCAATTATAGGCATGCACCCTTCTAAAAACCCTTTTTTACAAGCAGCCAGACACACATAAATTCTTTGAAATATTGCTTCACCGCCAACCAGATCACACTTAATTTTCATTGTACTACCTTTGTTAGTATTCTTCAACTGCTCTGCATAGCCCCACAACCGTACATATTGCTATATGTAGTTTCCTTCAATTTGTGCTTTACCTAATTTCTTTGCCCTATACATTTGAGTTTTGGACACCCTCACATGATAGGACTCAAAACTTCTCCTTGAAAAGCTTTCAGATTCCAATTTGTGTTTCTCTTAATCTTGCGAGAAAATCTCTCACAAATCCATTTGGGATTACCAAACTTCAGTTTCTCCACCCTCCCACATGTGTGTTCTAAGCTCAACTTCTTAATTGCAAATGTTTGCACATCCTGGTTTATTTGTGAAGCATAAAGCACAAATGGACATTTTAATCCTCGCCTTTACTCTCGTCCTGCCATTTTTTTTCAAAGAACAGTTTCCTTCCATGAATAATGGAATATTCCCTAAGTGCCTCTTTAAGAACCTGTCCGTTTCAAATTGCATCCCAAGCCGAAACTCAGGATTCTTTAAGTCCACCTCCCTTCTATACTGCTTAAACCGAGGTACTTTTTTTTCCTTCTCACTTTACTTGTCCCTTCATTATCTCTTCCA
>NC_034011.1:15187718-15359441 GCF_000346465.2 Prunus persica | reverse complement strand
ATAAGTATCAATAATATAGGAAAATATCGAAGTCGATAATCTCTCTCACACCCTAGCAACATTTGGCCAAAATATCGCTATAATATCGATAATATCAAGATGATGAAGACAGTTAAAAATTTGAAGAGTTATTTATACCAACACCCCTTGAGGTTTCTTGTGTTTTTAAAAAAACCCCTCATGTCTCAAAAATTACACGAACACCTCGTGAGGTTTTTAGTTTGTTTTCACAAAACCCCTTCTTGTCGATTGTTTGTCCAAAAGTTGAAGATTTCTTTGAAATTTTTTTATGCAAATGACAAAATTAACCTCAATGAAGTATATGCAATCTAATCTCAAATGTCAACTTTGTCATTTGGAGAATTTGTTTATGTACAACAAAAAATTGGAAGGAAATGCATTGCATTATGGGTTTAACTAATTTAATTTGATTATATAGTGAGCTGACAAATACTACGAGTGTAGAAAATATGTAGTAATTAATGAAAGAAGATTAAACACAACATAATCATTTATTTATAATGATTTACTACAATATTTTACACTTTATACATTGCAGGGTAAGGTACCTGAGTGACTTAGAATCACATAGAGTTCCTAGAGTTATTTACACTAACACCTCCTGAGGTTTTAGGCTTTTTCACAAAACTCCTTGCGGTTTTATGTAATGACCCAAACCTAAAATTCATATTTAATTAGTAATTTATTATGCGGAAAGACAATTTTGCCCATAGAATAATTTATTAATGAAAAGTTCACTTTTTGACCATTGCGTAGAGCACGACGAACTGAGTTCATTGACACGAAGTAGACTTGAATTGGAATTTTAACGAAGAAAATACGAGTAAAATATCACGAAGGGCAAAACGGTAAATTGGAAAAAAAATCTAATGTTTATAAACCTCATCTCTTTCTTTCTTTCTCTCTCTCTCTCTCCCTCCCGTCGCAAACCCCCTCCGACAGTTGGTTTTGTTCGATCACCGTCGCCGCCACAGAGCACCGCCGGTGACGAGACCGGTCTCGTTTGAACCGCCGCCACCTCCTCTTCCCTTTCCGACCACTCTCCGTCCGTGGAACCGCCGGCGCTGGCCGGAAACTGAAGAAAACCGATCGGTTTTGACAGAAATTTCAACCTGTTCGTTCTCCTTCAATTCTCCTCCAAATTTGTCGAGTAAGGTATGGATTTTGACCCTCTCGAGCTGTTCTAGCTGCCTGTTGGGTAGGAATTAATCGGTTCTCAGTGTAGATAATGAATTTTTGAATTGGAAATTTGGTCGGTTTACGGCCTCCGTGTTCGGCCACTTCCAGTCAGTTTTTGGAGTAGGTCCAAGAACAAAAGTGGTTCCAAATATAGTGTTATACCTAGGGTAGGAGTTTGGAGCCGTGGTTTTGAGATTTTCCGGCGATGCGTAATCGCTTTAGACACCCATTGCTGTCGGCGCGTGCGGCGGTGCGTGGGCGAGGGTGGTGCAGTGACACTATGTCCTGGTACGTTCCTTAGGTCATCACGAGCACGTAGGAATTCACGGATCTCAATTTGGATACTGTTTGAGCCTCGAACGGATTTTCCATATTGTGCGATTTCCGGGTTCAATACTGTTGAGCCGTTGGATCGTAATCACTTTTAGATATGTTCCTCTAGCTAATTTCAGAAACGTGTAGGATTCGACGGATCGTGAATCGGAGTCCCGGATACTCCGAAAACGTGAACCCTAGGGCGAGGGTTTAGAAATTATGCGATTACACGATCGTGATTAATCCGACCGTCCGATTGACACCAATACCCTCGGGACAGGTGTCCTAGATGTATTGGACCTTCTAGCGGCATTCGGATCATATTGTGAGGTCATGGACCCGTGGGGTCCCAGATTGACTTTTTGGACTCTAGCGCTAGTTGAGTCCCAAGATACCGCTAAACTATCCCACGTGGAAGGAAAGCTTTTATGGGCATAGGGATTACTTTAAATTGACGCACGTACTTTTAGGAGCCGGGGGTAGGATTTTTAATTTAATACTATATTGTATTAATAGAATATTATGGTCATTGAATCAGGCACCCGGGCACCAGTTGACCTGCAGGAGGGATCTTCAAGAGGTCCAGCGAGCTCAGACTATCAGTGAGTGGACTCTTTGTTTTAATAAATGAATTTAAGCAGTTCAATTTCAGTTATCAGCTGTTTTATTCTGTAAAATATTTTATGTTGCATGCTGTTGAGTGAAATTTCCTTTAAAGAATATAGGAAAAGATATTCTCGTTAATTATCAGATAAATGGTAGCAGAATTTTAAAGGTTACAGAAAGTTAATGATTTTCAGAAGCTTTATATTTTCTTCAACCACCTTGTACCCAGATATTAAATGTTGCCTTCAGATTATATTTGTTGCCTTCGGTTGAGTCAGCATGCTTGACAGTTGCCCCACGAGTTCCTTGGTACTCGAACTCGTGTGGAGCGAGTAATGCGATTAAAGGTGGACTACGGTTCCCTGAATCCTGCCAGTTGTGGCTCGGACTGACCTCGTGTCACTGAGACCTGCGAGTATGTGTCACCCATGGTGATGCAAGGAATTGACGGGTATAAGGATTTGACGGAAACAAGGGTACACCTTGGTGATAGTTTTCAACTGTTTTCAAATGTATAGTTATATACATGCGTTGATTTCAGAAATAAAGAAAATAAGCTAGTTTGTATAACTGTTGTACAGTGGGGTTAGTATGTTCATATACTATTTTCTAAACTTTGTTTTTGGGTCCACTCACCCTTTTTGTTGTTTTGCGCCCCAGGCAATAGACGTGCACAGGAATCCACCACCGGGCCACTTCCCATCTTCCGCGCCTTTCTTTGATGTAGGATTTTGTTTGTAAAAGGATTCACTCCTTTGTAAATTCTTAGTAGTCGCTCTGATATTTTGCCTTAGACTGAGAATTGAACTGTTGGAATGTATATATAAGTATGCTGGCAGTTGGTTGTATATATGTATACTTGTTTGGCAGGTGAAAATGTTTTGGTATTGAGCCAGTTACAAGGGAAACTCTGCCGGTTTTTCAGTAGAAGTCAACCTTGTTATTTTATCGTGTTTTGTATAGAAGGGCAAATAGGTCATTTGTGCCTGACATTCGCCAGGTGTCGGACACGCACAGGGTGGTTCGGATTCCAAAGCGGAATTTGGATTGGGTCTTGTCATTTTAGAATTACAAGAACACCCCTAAATTTTTAAATTGTTTTCGCAAAACTCCTTTTCATTGATTTTTCTTTTAAAGATTGATGATTTTATACCCAAAAAAAAAAATTTCTCCAAATGGCAAAGTTGGCTTTTGAGATTAGATTGCATATACTTCATTAAGGTTAATTTTGTCATTTGTATACTTTTTTTTCAATTAAATCATCAATGGACAAACAATCAGCGAAAAGGGTTTTTGTGAAAACAAATTGAAAACTCAGTGGGTGTTCATGTAATTTTTGAGATATGAAGGGGTTTTGTGAAAACACAAGAAACCTTGTACGAATTGCCTATTAAACATAACAAAGTATTCAGCAAAATATTCTCTTGTTTATTTTCTTAAGATGGTATCAGAGCATCTTGGTGCCTGATTCTCTAGCCCTCTCCAAACCCTAATAGACTTTCAAACATCGCCTCCATGGCAAGTGATGAACCATCAGTCATACAACCAAAAACACAAAATACAAACAATCATTCCAATTCCAACTCCAACTCCAACTCCAGTATGGATTCATCAAATCGATATTTTTTTTCGTCATTGAGATCATCCAGGTCATATGCTCATTCCAGAAAAATTAAACGGTGCCAATTATTCATCATGGAGTCAGTCAATGATTCATGCCCTCATAGCCAAGGACAAGTTAGGATTTGTCGATGGATCCATTCAATGGTGGATCCAGGAATTTTTATAAGGGTAGGCTAAATAATTTTTTTATTTTATATAAAGGAGATATATTATAAATGTTTTTTTCTCTTGAAACAAAAATGTAAATAAAATTTTGTAAATCAAACAAAGTCACAATACAAGCAAATATAACACAAAGAAGTACAAAATATAAATAAATATCAAATCAAACACTTGTCCAACTTCTAAAATACATGTTCGAATGCAAAAAAAAAAAATTAAATAGCTTGCCTTTCGAATCTCATCACGTTGATTGATTGGGTGTTCACAAATTGGAATGCATTTCCTAGGATCCCATTCTAAAGAGGCAATATCAAACTCTTTAGATTCAACTACTTGAGATCCGAGTTCAAAAGTTCCTTAGGAATTGAGGTATCAACATTTGATGCAGAAGGTGTATCCTTGTTATTGTTACCACTTTTTTTGAAGAATGAATAAATAATTTTTCCTCTCTTTGCCAGTCTATTATCATCATGTGACATGATATCATAACAAGAAATACTAGACACCAAAAATCATATATGCTAATTAATAATTCAAGTTGTTAAAATAAAACATATATGAACAATCTCCAACAAATTTCACCCAAACCCTAAATCATAAAAACTTAACAACAACAATTAAAATTGGAAACCTTAAAATTGAATATATAAAAAAAGAGAAAAACTTACCAACGTTGATGCAATTTTTAAGAGGAGGAGAGCTATTTCCTCTAGGCTCTCAAGTTTCAAATATGGTGTTTTGAGTGGCTAGAAGAAATCTTTCGATGTTTGCTCTTTGTGGGTGGAGCCCAATATCAGTACAATTAGAATAGCTCAAGTTGGTAGAGCCTTAGCGTGAGTTATGCTTCTAATCAAATTTATATAGGTTTGGATTGATGTTTATTATTTCCTATATGCTTTAGGAATGGGCTTATTTTAAATAGAAGACTAAGTTATTATTTACTTTACTTAGATTGGTCTATTATTAGTTTATTATATTTATTTGGTGTAGTGGGCTAATATTTATTGAAGTAGGAATAAACTTATAACCGCCCTTGGATCCATTCAACGTCCTTCAGAAAAAAAAAACAACCAAAAGAGTACGCTCTTTGGAATCAATGCAACAGTATGGTTCTGACATGGCTTTCACACTCTATGGAGCCTGGTCTCACCAAAGGAGTCATTCATGCGAAAACTGCACACCAAGTATGGAAGGATTTCAAAGATCAATTTTCACAAAAGAATGCACCAACAGTATACCAAATTCAAAAATCCATTGCATCTCTTTCACAAGGCACCATGACAGTTCAAGTTTATTTCTCAAAACTCAAAGACCTTTGGGATGAGTTGGAGGCATATCGACCTCCCCTCACATGTAAGGAGGAGAAGACACACCGAGAACGAAAAGAAGAAAATCAAATGATGCAATTTCTCATGGGCCTAAATGACACCTTTAATAATGTTCGCACCAATATTCTCATGATGACACCATAGCCCAACATTCTTCAAGCCTATTCACTCGTCATTCAATACGAGACTCAGCGACAAATTACCTCAAGTGCAACTGAACATTTCCCCCTCGCTGCTGCAATCCAAAGTCCCCTAAACAATTTTTTCAATGATTCCAAGCAAAAGAAGTGTGAGCATTGCAATAGAGAAGGGCATTCAATTGCAACCTGTCGAAAACTGAAATACTATTATAAATTTTGTGACACAAAAGGTCACACAAAGGAAAGATGCAATTACAAGAATGGAATATGGGCCCCCAAGGAAGGAAAATCCTTCAAGCAAGGACAATCCTCACAACAGCAACGTGGTTCTCAAGGCCATTATTCTCAAAACTCACGTGAGGGCTTCCCTTCTTCAAATACACGCCCATCAGCTAACGCAGCTTCCCAAGCGGCCCCAGCCGTCCAGGCAACTACTTCTAGCCCATGCCCAAGTCCATCTTCCACTCTACAAGCCCCACAACAAAATTTTTTAAATGGATTTTCTATCGCAGAACTTCAACAACTGACCCATGCTGTATACATGATGCAATCAAACAGTGGATCTGGTAATAGCAATGCTTATGCAAATGCTGCAGGTCTGTCTCGTTTTGCCATTCCCTCACTTAATTCTGTATTCACTCAACCTTGGATTTTGGATAGCGGAGCTACTGATCACATCACTTATGATTCTACATTTTTCACTAAAACAGAATCCTCACCAATACCTACTGTTAACTTGCCCACTGGGTCTTCTGCCCCAATCACTTCTATTGGCATTGCACCATTCAATTCCGACATCACTTTAGACAAAGTTTTATATGTTCCTTCTTTTCGCTTAAATCTTATGTCTGCCAGTAAAGTCACTAATTCTCTAAATTGTTGTGCTATTTTTTTCCCACTTTTTGGGTCGTGTAGGACTTGGCTATGGGGAAGATGATTGGTTCGTGTAAACAACGTGGTGGTCTCTATTACATGTCTCTGTTGAGAAGGGCACTTGTCACCTGTCAAGTATCCCATTCCTCAAACCTGTGGCATATGCGACTTGGACATCCATCACCTTCTCGTCTTAAATTACTTTCTCCATTATTGTCTTCCGGTACTCTTTCCTTTGATAATATTTGTACTATTTGTCCTTTGGCCAAGCCAACCAGACTTCCATTTTCTTTAAGTTCAATATCAACTCATGCGTTTGATTTATTACATTGCGATATTTGGGATCCACATAAAATGCCCACACATTTAGGGGCACATTTCTTTCTTACCATTGTGGATGATTTTACCAGATGTACATGGATTTTTTTGATGCAGTATAAGTCAGATACACAACACCTTTTAAAATCTTTTGTTGTTTTTGCTCGTAATCAATTTCATGCCCACATTAAAGCCATTTGAGTAGACAATGGGTTCGAATTTCTGTCCATGAAAGATATTTTTCAAACCACTGGCATCAAGTGTTGTGGAATGTAAACATCGTCATATTCTCACAGTTGCATATGCACTTCTTTTCCAATCTCAATTACCTCTTTCTTTGTGGGGTGAATGTGTCTTGACTACTGTCTACCTTATTAATCGACTACCATCACCGCTTCTATCCAACAAATCCCCTTATGAATTAATATACAAACATCCACCATCTTTTGACCACTTGAAAGTTTTTGGTTGTCTGTGTTATGTGACTGTTGTTCATCCTACCACTAAATTTGATCCTTGTGCAAAATCTTGTGTCTTTGTTGGCTACCCTACTGGTAAAAATGGTTACAAACTTTACGATATGGAGACAAATAATTTTTTCGTAAGTCGTGATGTCAAATTTTATGAGGAGGAGGTCGCGGCCATATGGTCGAGGGATGGGGAATGCCTGGCGGAGGGAACCTAGACCCCGTTCATCTCGCAGTCAAACAGTCAGGTGACTGCTTTGACAGTAGAGGTGGCCGAGCTTTAGGGTCAGATGTCTGTGATTCTGGGGTCACTCGCGCGGTCCGGCATTTCAGTCCTGCAATTTGATCCCCCGTCGACCTTCGAGCCCGTCCACCCCGAGCATGGCCACCAGACCTTTGCCCCTGTGGACAATCTCTTGACCTCCGAGCTGCATTTGCTTGACGACCAAGTAGATTTTGGAACATTGTTCGATTAGTTTTTTACTTTCATAATTATATCTTAAAATATTTCTCTTGTAGTATACATTTATATTATTTTATATAATTTTTTGTTCTCTTCATTACATTTTTTTTATTGCAATTGCATTTTTAAAAAAAATGTAAAATTAAATTTAAATAATATATATTTTAATTTTGTGTGACGAAACTTTTTTCGTAGCGCAAATTCACATTTTACAAAATAAAAAATGTCAAATTACATTTTAAATAAATATATTTTATTTTTGCGCGACGAAGACTTTCGTTTAACGAAAAAGAAATGCGTGACGACGACGATTTCGTCGTGCAACAGTAATCGTCGTGCAAAATTTGGTGACATGAAATGCGCGACGAAAACAAATCGTCGCGCAAATAGTTGCGACACGAATTGCGCGATGGATATTATTCGTCGCACAAAGGTTTGCGAGACAAACATGCGTTCGTTGCATAAAGGTTTGTGAGACGAACAATTGTGTCGTCCCTAAACCTTTTGTGCAACGAAGGTTCACCGTCGCTCATTTTTGCGCGACAAATGCAAAAACTTGGTCACGCAAAGTCTTTCTGCAAACTTTTTGCGACACGAATTGTGCGTGACGAATTTTCTGTCGTGCTGAAATTTGTACGACTAAAAGTAACTTTGCGCGACGAAATTCTCTTCGTCGCGCAAATTGTAAAATGTAGTAGTGAACTCTATAATATTTCGGAATACATAACATAATCATTATTAATATAAACCTTTTCCAAATTGAAGAAAATCTAATCCGCAACTGTTTGCTTACAAAGTCAACACTTTGGTTAATGTAGTTGATTCGATAGAATTCCTCAACACCATCGCTCCGGTCACTGTTAAAATCATAATCCCTGCATTTTGATGAATAAACTTCACATAAGTAGTAATAATGATGATATATAATATAAAGGAAAAGGGAATATGACATTTCTTGAGCTTCTTTGGAAACAGGAAGGAAAGGCAAAATGTATATTAAAATGTTTCATGATCATAATAATTGAATGCCGCTTAGAATATGGCAAGAACTTAAGGGACCTGAAAGTGTGGCCAAATGCGTTTGTTGGAGGCACCACAAATCCACCATCCAACATCAATTCATTCTCCTCACCAGCCTTATCAGAGACCTTGTTTTCTTCCACCTCAACCGTTACTAATTGTTTAAGCTCAAAATGGCCCGGCCAATGTTGAGTCCAACTTAGTGATGAGATATGTGGAGTCTTCAGCACGGAAGAGGGCTTAGGCCCTTGGTGAAATAGGCTGGTGGGAGACCTGCAAAAGACAAAATGCTAGAAGCAGTCGTTAAGCTTCGGACACCGGTGTGGTGCCGGCCGAAGGCTCTCCGATGCCTAAGTCAGCTATAAGTGGTAACTTTGGCAAAGTAACAGTAAAAGTGAGAAAGTAGTTACCCTTTTTACTTGGGTACTGTTCCCTATTTATAGGGAGGTGAAAGTAGGAGGTTTGCACAAAGTTCCAATGTGGGACTTTGTGCAAGTTGTCGTGGCGGCGACACGTGTCCTGGAGATTAGGTTCAGCAGTTGGGAGCTTCGGCAGGTGTCTAGCACCTTGGAAGTGTGTCTTTCTTCGGCAGGGAAGAAGGCGTGGCTGCCTTGGTGCTAGTCGCTTTGATGCTGGGTCTGCTCGGTTCACTATGGTGTAAACAGTAGTCCCCCAAGTTCGCGGTCGAGAAGTAACTTCTGGGTTGGGAACTTGTGAGTTTTTGTAATCGTAACCAAGCATTCCAACTTCATTGAGAGCTGTAGGGCACTCCCTAGTCCCTCAAGTTGGCAAGCTAGGAGTTGCGTCAACACATGGAATGTATGATACAAGCTGTGTGAGCCTCTAGAACTGTTGGTAGCTGGGTACCTGGGCTTTCTGCAGGTAGGCTGGGGGCTGGCTCTATGGGTTGTAGGGGCTAAGCTTCGGCAAGGGAAGGATTGGGTGAGTGAATCCTCTCCTCTTTTTTTTTTTTTTTGAAAAGCTCGGGAGCTAGACCTTCGGCAGGCTGAGGCTTTTGAAAAATTTTGGGGCTCCTTTCTCCTTCCATGGTCCTTGCCGTTCGGCAAGGTCCTAGCCTTTTTTTTTTTTGGCCCATCATTCGGTCACTTGGGATTTGTTATGAGGGGCCTAAGTCATGGGTTTTGATTGAGCAACACCTGGGCTTGGGTAATATCGTCAACAGGGTCGGAGAAGTTGTGACTTGGGCCTTCCATAGGAGCTAGGGCTTGGCAACGTGAAGCTGGGGTGTGGTGAGAAGAGTGTTAAGAACTTCATACAGCCCTTGCCGTTCGGCAAGGGAGTAGCTGCAACTGTTTTATATTTTTGTTTTGTTTTGTTTTCTTTTTTTATAGTTGGGCCCTTGTGGGTTTATAGCTAGGGTTTAGGACTAAGAGTTTATGTATTGTATAAGACCCGCTGTTTGGGAAGGGTCAGCGAAAAGGGACTGGGCAACTCACAGTTTCAAGGGGGTGTTTCGAGAAAATCTTGTGCCAAGGTCGTTGTGTGAGAACCGTGAGGGTTCACGAGTGTGCCAGAGTTGATCGTAGGGAGCTGGTACCGTTCAGCAAGGAGGGGCCCAGCTTGTGCGTGTAAGTGGTTCGGGCTCCTCAACGGTCAGCAGGAAAGAGAGTAGAGTTGGGGGCTAGCTTCGGCAAGGAAGTGCCTGGAAGGAGGCTGGGCCATCTTGTTCATCCTGCCGTTGGCTAGCTCTGAATTTGGCAAGGAGGTGCCGAACGGCAAGAGACATTCGGGGGAATTTTGGTGAGCCTCTGACCAGTTTTGGGTTCCTGATTTGGGGAAGCATTGCCCTTGCCGTTCGGCAAGGGAGCCAGGTTTTTGGGAGGGAGCCTGGGGACAGATTGTTTGAAATTGATGTTGTGGTTTTCATGAAATTTCACCTAGCCAGGCCATTGCAGATTTGGCAAGACATCGGGTTCTAAAGGACGAGGGGTCAGATCTCTTGGAGTGTTGCCAAGATTGAGCCGGGTCTTGTGTTGAGGTGAGTATATATTTTTTGGAAGCTTTCAAATTGATTCTACATGGTCCTTGCCGTTCGGCAAGGATATTTAGAACTATAGTCTGATGTCGGTTGTGCTTGATTGTGTTATCTTTTGGCAGGTGACTCAGTTGTTTTCTTGGAGTCGGGTCCAGCTCACCCTTTCTTTGCATAAGACCCTTGCCGTTCGGTTGCCTTTCGTGAACCACGCCTTCGGCAAGGAGGTGGAGTTGGTCGCTTTGTGCTTTGGTAAGTTGAAGTATTCTGTAAGTCCCATGTATTGTTTGTCCATGGGGATTGCCGTTCGGCAAGCCTAGTGTGCTGTAGAATGTGGACTGGGCCATAAGAGCTAGGCCATGGGTCGGGCTTGGCTATATTTTGGACAAGGGTGGATTATGATCCCCTTTCAATTTCTTCACGGGGCTTGCCGTTCGGCAAGGCATATTAGAAATCTCTCCTCTGTTTTTTTTTTTTTTTGTGGATTTGGAATTTTGAATTGTAAATTGTGTGTAGGTACAAGAAATTTGGGAGGGAAGTGTAAGGGTGCTAGGGTTTTCTCGTGAACCGAAGCGTTGGTACCCTTGGTTCGTTATAAATAGGAACTTGGGGTGGCGAAGGTACCACACTTGAGTTGTGGAGAAAAAATTGCTAGGGCGTGAGAAGGGGAAAAAGAGATTTCCGGCGAGAGTTGGTGGTGGTGCTTGTGGCCAAGGTGATTCCGGCAACTCCTTCGTGGTGGTGCAACAAGTTAGACCCCATTTTCCTTGAACTTGTGATTGAATGTCTTTCTTTGCATGAACATGTTGAAGGATAGGAAGAACACCTTGAATATGAGCATGAAAATGATGAACACGTTGAGCATTAGTATGAACATGTTGAATGCTTGCCTATATACGAAAGAACATGTAGATTTGCCAAATTTTTGTGGTGTTCTGTGTCGATCCTCCTTGCATGTGCATTAGTTCCTTTTTCTTGTTTTTGCATATTGTAGATGTCTGAAAGTTCTGATAGAGAAAGTCCTGACCCCCCTGCCTTTGGTAGGGATGACACTGAGAGTGAAGAGCCCAGCCAATATGTTTGTTCTGAAGAGGAGAGTTCAGAGACAGAGGTTATGGTAGAAGGTTTTATAGAAAGTAGGATGATAGGGCATGGGGGTGAGAGGGGTGAGCCATTGGTAGACTCCAGGTCGGCTGCATATAGGGAGATGCAGAGGAATTATATAGAGTTAGAGGCTATAGCGAACCGGGTTCTAACCTTGCCTCATAAGCTAGAGGTGGGTTCGAGCAACCAGACATCACCATCTGGGTCCGTGGGTATAGACGTGGCTTCAGTTTCAGAGGGAGTAGACATTCGGGTTGCTGTCCCTTTGGCGAGGCGGAATACGCTTACAGAAGCGAAGTTGGCCCAGCTTCGGACAGACTTTTGTGTTCCACCCTATGTGGGCTTGAGGTTACCTACTGCAGCTGATGTAGTTAGATATCCTTCGGATGGCTCCGTGATGATTTTTACGGATATGTATCGGCACGGCTTTAGACTACCCCTTCATCCGTGGGTGCAGATGATGTTGGCGAAGTTGGGGTATGCGCCAGAGCAGTATAATCCCAACTTTTGGATTCTTCTCCATGGAATGTATATCGCTTGGTGGTTGGTTGGGTTGGGGGAGCCAGCATTTGAGCAGTTCATGTATTTGTACTCGGTTTCAAAGCAACAGGGGAATTTTGGCTGGGTACAAACCAATTGCCGAAAGGCGAAGGAGAGGGGCTACTTTATTAGTCACAAGCCAACTACGCAGAAGTCCTAGAGGAACAGGTGGTGCATGGTTTATGGTGACTGGGAGTGTCCGCCAGGGAAAAGCGTTACCTAACACATTCCTACCCACTTCCAGTCTATAGGTCCTTGGCCCCATCCCTTAAGACTATTTGATGTGTGATTGTGTTTTGTTTGTTTGCTCGCATTCTTGGTTCTCTATTTTGCCTGTGCCAATGTAAATGGCTAAGTAGTATCTAACCTTTGGTGCAGGTTCAGTGAAGTGGGGGCCTATCTCCAAGGAGCAGGAAGACGAGGTTGAGTGGGTGAGGGCAAAGCTATCAGAGACCGAGCATGAGTACGGGAACCTAGTCACCCAGAAGAATCTGTTGGAGTCTGGACTACTGCAAGGAAGTAAGTACCTGGGTCACCTTTGTTGGTTGTCTTCTGAGCCCCTTGTGGTTGTGACTGAGTTTTTTTTTTTTGTTCGTTTTCTTTTGTTTTGACAGTGGCGAGTATTATAAGAGGGAGCACGAAGGTGGCAGTGGATATTGATGATGCCGAGATGCAGAAGTGGCTAAGGGAGTCTCGGGCCAAGAAGGCCGAGAAGGGTACTGGGAAGCACCCCAGAGATGAAGATGAGGGCCGAGTTGCTGACGTGCTGGGAAAGAGGAAAGCCTTGGAGGAAGCTCATCAGCGTGTGATGGGGGCGGGGCCGAGACTTCCACCCTTTGATCCGCAGGCGCCGTCGAAGCTCCCCTTCGGCATGGAGGACATTTTTGCTGAAGGGGTGGAGAAGGTGGACTTCGGCAAGCTACGTCAACAGAAGAAGGAGGTGAACTTAGCCATGCACCGGCAGGAGGTGCCCCTGGTTAACGTCTTTTTGGAAGGCGTGAAGAGTGACCCCAAGGCTCTGGCGAGAACCTCAGCCCCTTCCTATATAGATCGGGCCCAGAAGACGATCCTCACCTCTGCTTATGTGAGTTATAGCCTTGTTTGTGGATATGTTCGGATCATTCTTGTTTGGGTTGACTGATGTTGTTTTGTTTTGCATGTCTTTGGCGAGATGTATGTCAGCATGGCCAAGGCAGATAAAGAGATCCAGAGGCTGAAGAGGCATGATGAGATGGCCATGAGCAAGATGACGGAGCTGCAGGAGGCTATCCGAGAGAAGAACACCCTGTTGTTGCAAAGGCGTATTTGACTTGGCCCTTGCCCTCAGGCATCGGCCCAATGAGGTCCAGTCCCCATTGGGCAAATGGCCAGGGACTGACCATGGCTGTCAATGGTTCAGCCGGGAGTTGTGGAATGTTGGCGAATCTCTGACACTTGTCACATTTCTGGGTGAAGGCCTGGGCGTCAGTGTGGACTAAAGGCCAGAAGTATCCTTGGCGAATTGCCTCATCAGCCAGTGAGCGTGCGCCTGAGTGGTTGCCGCAGATGCCTTTATGGATTTCCATCGAAGGTAAGGAAGGCTGAACCCCCGCTTGTATAGGGAACCATTAATGATCAGGTATCGGGCAGAGCGATGGCGAACGCGTCGTGCCTCGGCAGAATTAGCCGGTAGTGTTTGGTTCTTCAAAAACTGAAGGATGGGGTCCATCCATGTAGGGCTGTGATCAATGGTACAGATAAGTGGGGCTTGTGTGCTGGGTTGGTCCAAGAATTCGATGTGGATGTGGCGACCTATGCCCTGCTCCAAGGCAGATGCTAACCTGGCCAACGTGTCGGCATGGCTGTTCTCAGAGCGTGGTACCTGGTTTATAGAATGGGCGTGGAAGGTTGCATGCAAGTGCTGGGTGTGCTGGAGGTAAGCTGTCATGGAGGCATCCTTGGCCGTGAAGTCCTGGTTGACCTGATGGACGACGAGCTGTGAGTCGCTGAATATCTGAATTTGTTTGGCGTCCATCTCTTTGGCCAGTCGAAGACCAGTTAAGAGTGCTTCATATTCGGCCTCATTGTTGGAGGCTTGGAATTTGAAGCGGAGGGCGTACTCAATGGCAACCCTGTCTGGGGAGCTGAGAATGAGGCCGGCCCTACACCCCTTGGCATTAGAAAAGCCATCCACAAATAAAGTCCATAGGGGCTGGGTCAAGTCAAAAGTGCCTTTGCTGGCAGTGTTGACTTGGCTCGGATGGGGATTGGGTTCGGTGACGAGCTGGGTAGCTGCTGAAGCTTGGGGGTTACGTGAATTCGAATAAGAAGTCAGCAACGGCCTGGCTCTTTGTAGCTGGGCGGGGTTTGTAGTGAATATCAAACTCACCAAGTTCAATGGCCCACTTAACGAGCCTCCCCGAGGTTTCTGGTTTCTGCAATACCTGTTGGAGTGGTTGGTTGGTTAGGACATGGATGGTGTGAGCTTGGAAATATGGTCGGAGACGTCTAGCCGAGACGACCAGGGTGAACGCCAGTTTTTTAATGTCTGGGTACCGGATCTTGGCATCCTGCAATGCCTTACTAATATAATGCACTGGGTGCTCCGCGTTATCCCTTGGTCGGATGAGCACAGAGCTAACTGCTGAAACTGAGACAGAGAGATAAATCACGAGGATGTCTCCGTGCTCAGGGGTTGACAATAAAGGGGCCCGGCCCATATACTCCTTGAGCTCGCTGAAAGCCGTGTCACATTCAGCAGTCCAGGTGATGCTTCGCTTGCTGCCCTTAAGTGCCTTGAAAAACTGGGGCGCAACGGTCAGTGGCCTTGGAGATAAATCTGGTCAGGGCTGTGACACGCCCTGTAAGGCTTTGGATATCCTTGACCGTCTTAGGTATTGTCATATCTAAGATGGCCTGGATCTTTTCTAGATTGGCCTCAATACCCCTCTGGCTGATCATGAAGCCAAGGAATTTACCGGAAGCCATCTCAAATGCACATTTGGTGGGGTTGAGCCTCATTTTGTACTGCTTCAAGATGGTGAACATGGCAGAGAGGTTAGGGATGTGTTGGTTAGCTGTGCGACTCTTGACCAGCATGTCATCAACGTATACTTCCATGGTGTTGCCAATCAGTGGGGCGAAGAGGCTGTTTACCAGACGCTGATAAGTAGCATCGGCGTTCTTGAGGCAGAAGGGCATCACCTTATAGCAGTAGAGGCCACGATCCGTAATGAAGGAGGTGTGGGCTTGATCTTCGGGGTGCATGAAGATCTGGTTGTATCCTGCGTAAGCATCCATGAAGCTAAGGAGGGCGTGGCCAGCTGTGGCGTCGACCAGCTGGTCAATGCGAGGTAGGGGGAAGCTATCCTTTGGGTAGGCCCGATTAAGGTTGGTGTAATCTACACACATGCGCCAGCCCTTTCTTGGTTTACGGACCATCACAACATTAGCCAGCCATGTAGGGTAGTCAACTTCCCTGATGAATCTGATACTACGCAAGCGATCCACCTCCGCCCTCATGGCCTCATAGCGCTCGGGGTCGTAAGCGCGAAGCTTCTGTCAAACGGGTCGAACGGCAAAATTGACGCTGAGCCTATGGGATATGATGTTTGGTGATATGCCAGGCATGTCATTGTAGGACCATGCGAAGACTTCGGAGTTGAGGCGGAGGAAGGCGACGAGGTCAGAGCGAAGCTCTTGAGAGATAGAGGTGCCGATCCGGACTTGCCAATCCGGGATGTCGTCATGAAGAGTAACCAGCTCTAGGTCTTCCACAGGTTCGGCCTGCTGTGTGACAGACTCCTCCTTTGGGTCCTCAGGTCGTTCTGTGAGGAGGGGCAGGGGCCTTTGTTACTGCGAGGGCCTCACGCCTATGTTGGTGATTGGTGGATTTGACTGCTGAAGCATAGCAGCTTCGGGCACCGAGTATGTTGCCGCGCACTGTGCCTGTGCCATTAGGTGTAGGGAACTTCAGCAGCAGCATATGTGTGGAAATAAAAGCCCTCATTTGGGCCACGGTGAGGCTTCCAAGGATGACATTGTATGCTGTGGGATAGTCAACGATAAGGAAGGGGGTAGTGATCGTCGCCCGCCGGGGTGCGGCCCCAATAGATATAGGGAGATGAATGCTGCCAATGGGCTGGACCACATCACCTGAGAAGCTCACAAGGGGTGTGATGCTTCGGTCGAGTAAGTGAGCGGGACCTAGAGCTCATTGAAAGCGTCAGCAAACATCACACTGACCGAGCTGCCAGTGTCCACCAAGATACGCCCAACGTCGAAATTAGAAATGTCAGCCTGGATAATGAGTGGATTATCATGGGGGAGGATAACACCACGCTCTTCCTCCTCGCAGAAGGTAATAGGAGCCCAGCCCGACCTTTGGGTCTTCGGCAAGCGTCCCTGCTCGGTGTTGAAGACCTGGTGGGCATAGGTGGAGCGGACATAATGTTTGATTGAGTTGTTGGAGGTGCCAACCAGGGTAGGACCACCACTGATGGTGGAGATCATGTTGATCTGTCGTTGGTGAGGGTTAGGCAGGGGTGCTAGGTTGTGCACATAGTTGTCCAACTTTCCCTCACGGATGAGCCCTTCAATTATGTTGCACAACGCAACACAAGATTCGGTGTCATGGCCGTTGAATTGATGAAAGCGACAGAAGACACCCGTGTTTGGCATGGGCTTGCTGGATGGTCTTCTCGAGGGGTGGCTTGGGGATGATAAGAGCTTCACGCACCAGGACATTCTCATAGGTGGTGTTAAGAGTGGTAAAAACCTCGAACCTGGGCCTGGCTGTGAATGGAAGTGGGGCCCGATCAGCTGTCTTGGGAGGGTTGCCTCCACTAGATTGGTGGTGGTTGCCATGTCTGCCACGTTTTGTTATTGCTGAAGGGATGCTGGTAGCTATCCTTCCATTTTGGTTGTTGGGTGCCCAGGGTACTTGGGGCAGGGGCAGAATGCTGAGGTGGGGCTGAAGCTGGTGCTGAAACAGATGGAGGGTCAGCGAAAGTGTTACGGGCCAGGTCGGCTGGGCCACGCTTGGAATTGAAGTATTCAACCTTGGCATGGACCGCTGCCTGCTTCAATAGCTCTGTATATGTGTTTCAACTATTGCTATGAATCAGGTAGCGAAAGTTGGACTCGAGGAAGCCACTTTTAAAAGCCCCAAAGGCAGCGCGATCGTCAGTCTCTGGGTAGCGGGAGTATTCGTGACTGAACCGGGCTGCATATTCCTGAAGGGGTTCGTCCTCAGCTTGCCGAAGCATATACAAGTCGTCGGCGGAGTATAGGCAATCAGTCTGGATCATAAAATGATCCAAGAAGGTCTGCTTGAGACTGTCGAATGAGTTGATGGTGCGGGGGTGGAGTCTATAGAACCAGTTTAGGGCCGCGCCGCTGAGGGTGGAAGGGAAGAGGAGGCACATGCCTTCGTCAGTGAGGCCTTTGCACCCAAGGGAGACTGGAAGGAGTAGATATGGGTGAGAGGGTCCTTCGTGCCAGTGTAGAAAGCGATGCGGAGCGGCTGGATATCTTTCTCCTGGTGGTAGTGGAAGATACGTTCAGTAAAGGGCCCCGATGTTGTTCGTCCAGAGGGGTTGATGGCTACGATGTTGTTCGTCCTCCAGACGCCGGACCTTTTCAAAGAGAAGCCTCATGGCCGGGTCGGCATGAGGAAGAGTTTCGGGTGCCGAAGGCTTGGGGGGTGGGCAGACAGGGGCTGGGGAATGTTCCCAATCTTCTGACGCTTCGGTGTGGTAAGTTGGCCAGGCCTCTGTATTATAAAATTCCCAGCTATCCGAGTCCCCGACGCCATCCTCGTCGGGTAAGCAGGCGGGGCCTGGTGAGGGGCCCAGGTGTGTCACTCGTGGATCTTCGAGGTTAGCAGGAATAGGGATCGGCTCTGGTTTACGGTCCAAGATGCGGTCCCTGCAATCTCTGTAGATCCTGACTGGTTCATGAGGCTGGTCCGTCGGGGGGGAATGCAAAGGAGTCGCGACTTGGTTAGCTCTGGATGAAGGTGGCCTTAACACTTGCTGAGCCTAGATTGGGCCGGGGCGCTGTGGCTGGAATATACTGGCTGATTTGGCTGGGTATGTCCAACATTCTGGGTGAGGTCTTGTTGGGCATCCGGGGTGTGAGTCCTCTCCCAATTCCGCTTTAAAGCATGATAGTCATGTTCTAGCTCAACATTCCTGCAATGAAGATTCTCGTATTTCTCCGACATTTTAGTAATACTGTCGCGGAGGCGCTCCACTTCTGCCTGGAGAGTGGCATATCCCAGAGATTTCCTTCGGGAAGTACCATCGCGGGGGGTATGGTGCTGGGTATCGCGGCTATCCTCGGTCGGCATAGCGGAGTGTGGGGTGAAGAAAAGGCGGCGGGGCCTGATGGGTGAAGGAGCCAGCTGGGCTGATAGAGAAAGAGGGGATTCTAGTGTCTTTTCCCACAGACGGCACCAAACTGTTGAAGCTCAAAATGGCCCGGCCAATGTTGAGTCCAACTTAGTGATGAGATATGTGGAGTCTTCAGCAGGGAAGAAGGCTTAGGCCCTTGGTGAAATAGGCTGGTGGGAGACCTGCAGAAGACAAAATGGTAGAAGCAGTCGTTAAGCTTCGGACACCGGTGTGGTGCCGACCGAAGGCTCTCCGATGCCTAAGTTAGCTATAAGTGGTAACTTTGGCAGAGTAACAGTAAAAGTGAGAAAGTAGTTACCCTTTTTACTTGGGTACTGTTCCCTATTTATAGGGAGGTGAAAGTAAGAGGTTTGCACAAAGTTCCAATGTGGGACTTTGTGCAAGTCGTCGTGGTGGCGACACGTGTCCTGGAGATTAGGTTTGGCAGTTGGGAGCTCTGGCAGGTGTCTGGCACCTCGGAAGTGTGTCTTCCTTCGGCAGGGATGAAGGCGTGGCTGCCTTGGTGCTAGTCGCTTTGATGCTGGGTCTGCTCGGTTCACTATGGTGTAAACACTAATTAAAATGAATTCAATGTCGTACAAGAAAACAAAAAAAATGTAATGCAACGAAAACTCAAAAAATAAAGAGTGTAAAACTTTACCAAAGTCAGGCTGCTCAAAATGGCATACCGCTATAGTATTTGTTGATGCTCTTTTTGGAAGGGTCAACTTAGATAGAGGTAGAATGGTGGATGATGGGTGAAGGTGAGAACCTTTAGCATGTGTGTGAAGATTTGGGCAAGCTATAAATACAAAGAAGACGAGATATACGTAGTTCGCCCTCAATGAATGGGCTACGTCCACGGAGAAGGATGTTCTCAATATAATAATATTTGTTTACATTTGTACAAGGGGTTGCACCCAAATATAAAGATAACAAGTGAGAAGCCCAGCCCAGTCCTGAGGTCCAGAAAAGAGTCCAAGGCCCGAGGGTCAGGATTTAAGACCTTTTTCTAAGTGGAAAGTGGTCTTCTTTAACAGATGAGGAGTAGTCTTCACTTCTTGTAGTTTTCCGATGTGGGACTCCTCTTACTTTGCTTAGAGTTGTGACTTGTTGTAATGCTTCTTTGGGTAAGGTGATGACCTCTCAAAGCTTGACACATGGATGATCTAGCCAAGCTAGTTGCTCGGTTAGTTACGGTACGAACAGTAGCCATATTGACTTGTAATTTTAAGTGCACTGACCGAGCAACACCACAGTTCATTTTTCAAGTTGTATAGTGCACTACCCACAGTCCCCCAAGTCCCTGAGTAAGAAGGACATTGGAGGGAGAAAACTCGGCACGAGGGTGCCGAAGGTTAAAGGGTTGCCGAAGGAACAAAGTTGCATGTCGTAGGGTGAAGTAGCTGGGCACGAGGGTGCCGAAGGCAACACAAGATGTGGCTAGGCACGAGGGTGCCGAAGGCGACACAAAGCTTGCATGTCGCAAGAAGATGTGGCTTGGCAAGAGGGTGCCAAAGGCACAAAGCTTGCATGTCACAAGATAAAATGTCGAAGGGCACGGGGTGCCAAAGGCTCAAAGCTTGATGCAAGGTAATGTCCCTAGGCATAAGGGTGCCGAAGGTGACACAAAGCTTGCATGTTTGCAAGGCGATGTGCTTAGGCACGGGGGTGCCGAAGACAAGGGGGATGCCGAAGGTGACATAAAGCTTGCATGTTACAAGGCAATATGGCTAGGCATGGGGGTGCCGAAGGCGACACAAAGCTTGCATGTCGCAGAGCAATGTGGCTAGGCACGAAGGCCACACAAAGCTTGCATGTAGCAAGGCGATGTGGCTAGGCACGTGGGTGCCGAAGGCGACACAAAGCTTGCATGTTGCAAGGTGATGTACCTAGGCACGTGGGTACTAAAGGCGACACAAAGCTTGCATGTTGCAAGGCAATATGGCTAGGCACGGGGGTGCCGAAGGCAACACAAAGCTTGCGTGTCGTAGAGCGATGTGGTTAGGCACTGGGGTGACGAAGGCGACACAAAGCTTACATGTCGCAAGGCGATGTGGCTGGGCACGGGGGTACCGAAGGCGACACAAAGCTTGCATGTCGCAAGGTGATGTGGCTAGGCACGGGGGTACCGAAGGCGACACAAAGCTTGCATGTGGCAAGGCGATGTACCTAGGCAGGTGGGTACTGAAGGCGACACAAAGCTTGCATGTTGCAAGGCAATGTGGCTAGGCACTGGGGTGTCGAAGGCAAAGGGGATGCCGAGTGTAACACAAAGCTTGCATGTTGCAAGGCAATGTGGCTAGGCACGGGGGTGCCGAAGGCAACACAAAGCTTGCGTGTTGCAGAGCGATGTGGCTAGGCACTGGGGTGCTAAAGGCGACACAAAGCTTGCATGTTGCAAGGCGATGTGGCTAGGCACAAGGGGTGCCAAAGGCAAAAAGGTGCCAAGGGTGCTGAAGGAAAAAATGCAAGTGTGCATTTTTTATTATTATTTGACGAAATAATAATAATAATAGCTTTTTTTTTTCTTTTTTTTTTTTGGGGTACCTTGTGGCTGTGGCCCTATGTTTCTGCAAGTGGGCTGGGCTGGTCCACGTGGAGCTGGGCCTGGTCTTGGCTTCGGCAATGAGAGAGACTCATGAGCACATCACTTTGTCTGAGCGAATCCCTTGCCGTTCGACAAGGGTACCATGCATTAGTTGGCTTGGCGTATGGCAAGAGGCTGGGACCATGGTGACCAAAGTTCGGGCTTTCGGCAAGAAGGCTGGGCCTTTGCCTTTGTGAGCTTTGGTAATAACTTCAACAAGGTTGGAGAAGTAGTGAGCTGGGGTTTTTTGTAGGGGCTGGGCAGCGTGATTTTCTTTACATAAGACTTGCCGCTCGGCAAGGTCTATGCGGAAGGAAACTGTAGATGTTTTAGGCAGCTCACGGTTCTGCAAGGGTAAGATTTTTTGAGGGGTGCCGTTCGGCAGCTTATGTGAAGAGGAAGTTTCGAAGCCTCCCTCCTTTCGGCAAGTTTGGAACATGACCTGGATCTAGGCGTGTCTTTTGAGTCAACAACGGACCTGGCACCCATTGAGTTTTGTTGCGAGAGCTGCTTCCATCTTTAGCACAGCCCTTGCCGTTCGGCAAGGGTTGCTTGGAAATATTTGTGAGGCCTCTTGTATTCTTTGGCAAATAGGCTGGGCTGTGCTGTTAATTCGGAAGGAGCTGAGGAGGCTTCGACAAGGTCGACTCGAAGGGATTTCCTTCTCCTTGCGCCTTGTTCCCAGCTTTGGCCATCACTTGCCGATCGACAAGGGTCGGTTGAAGTAGGTTGAGTGAGCCTCCGGGGTCTGGGCTCTTTGAAATTTGGCAAGGCTCTGGATCGTTGGAGAAGAGTTCGAACGCGACGTGCCTAGAATCCTGCCATTCAGCAAGAAGCTTGAGCACCGAGGAATTGGAGCTAGGTCTTCGGTGAGCTGGTATTTCTCGCGATCCCAATTCTTCTGCTCAACCCTTGCCGTCTTGATCAATTTTTTTGACACCTTTAATTGTCTCTACATGGTGCCTACCGTTCGGCAAGTTTGGGTCATGTGTTTGACATGATGATTTCTTTGGTGTAGTCTGGATCTTTGGCACAATCCTTCGGCAAGAGCACGGCCTCCTTTGCAGCCATCGTGGGCTAGTGAATCAAAGTTGGGCCGGGTGTGGGGCTGTGAAGAGCTAGGATTTTTTAAGGGAGATAATATTTGAGTTTTGACCTTTGGCAAGGTAGTTTGGCTTCCGTGTTCTTGTGGGGTCTATGTACTTGGTTCTCGTGGAGAGTTGGAGCTGGGAGCTAGCTTCGGTAGCCAACCCCTTTTGTGATTTTCAGAAGTCTTGGAGTGTCGTCCCAAAGCTACGGATCAACGTGTTCGTTCTTGGATTGGGAGTTGTCTCCATTAGCCAAAGCTCAACCCTTGCCGTTCGGCAAGGATTGATTCAAATTTTTGAGAAGCCTCCTGCTGTGTCTTCGGCAAGTGGGGATTTTCGTGGTCAAACTCGCAGGTCTGCACGGCCCTTGCCGTTCGACAAGGGTGGTTGAGGAAGAAAATTGGTGGCCTCCTCGTGAGAAGTGGGTGTTGGTCACTTGGATGATCGGCAAGAGAGGAAGCTTGTGAGAGTTGGGTCTCTTGGCAAGGTGGTTTTTGGAAGAGTAGGTATAAAGACTAGCTGGGGCTTGCGTCGTTCGGTAAGAACTGGTGGGAGGTGGCTTGCCTGTGAGCTCGTGAATTTGTTGCTCCACTCCTACCGTTTGGCAAGGTGGCTCGGTAGGAGATTTTGTTCGTCCCCAGCTTCAGCAAGGTTGGGTTCGGCAAGGGCCTGGTGCTAAAGGTTCGGGTCGCGATTGTCGTGAGCCTCCCTTCGATTTTCCAACGGCCTTGGTTCTGAACAGTGAGCTCGTGGGGCTGGTCCTGTTTCAGCAAGCAGGGAATTTTGTGGTCTCAACCTTTCTTCTCGACCCTTGCCGTTCGGCAAGGGTGTATCGAAATTTTTTGTAGAGCTTGCGTGAACAGCTTTGACGTGGCTGGAAGGTTGCTTCAGCAGCACGTGGTGGCTTGGGCAAGTGACACGCATCGGCAAGGTTCCGTGAGCTAGGCCTTCCTTTCGCGAGTCTTCTTTTTCTTTGGTTTAGGGTGGCTTGATCAATTTTTGAATATGCTTGCCGTTCGGCAAGGCCTAATTTGAATATGCTCGATGATGATTCTTGTTTGTTGGTGTGGTCGTTTAGCTCTTCAGCAGGGGTTATTTGGAGAAGGTTGCTTTGTTCGAGCCATGGATCTGGATTTGCTTTAGAACTGGCCTTGCTGTGGAGCTGGGCTTCACGAGTTGGCGATTCGATGTGGGCTTCGCATCGCCAAATCAGCCACAAAGTGACCAGCCAGTGGGTAGAAGTGAACAAGTGCAATGGAAAGAGTGTTTGAGCCTTTCCAACAGAGAATTGGTGAAATCCTCCTGTCTCAGTTTTGCTTCTGGTGGTTTGGAAAAGAGAATGCCCTTTTGGAAGGTAGTGCACCGAGAGCATGGCCAGAGCACCGGGGGTCAAGTAGAAGGGCTGCCTTGATTCTTCTGAGGTATGGTGTGGCTGGACAAAGCATTTTGCAGTGAGCTATTTCAATTGCTTGACATTTCCATCTCTGCTTATCTGCTTTGGTTTCATATGCAGTTGTAGACGTGGTGACATGAGGGCTTGTGGCAGAGAAGAGAAGGGGTGCATAACGGCACTGGCTTATGATTTGAAGGAAAGGTGTGCGTTCAGCACTTGCAACTAGTTGTCTTCAGTCACTCAGATAATAGGTTGCTAATAAAATATGCATTTTCCAAATAAAATAATAATAATAGGAATTGTTTGAGAAATACTTGTCTCCTGGAAGTGAACCACGTGGGCTTCCCATTGGATTGAAATGGTTGTTGGCCTCCTTGGCCATGCAAGCCATGCAAAGTGATTTTGTTGGTGAATTGGAATATTTGGCAACCTTCAAACTGGAACTCTTCAAAGTGACTGGATGGTGTGTTGTTTCGGCAAATGCATATATCTTTGGCATGTTGTCTTTTTCCGTTGTTGAAGACATCACGGGTGTCTAGAGAAAAAATTTGACATTGGGTGCTGAACCGTATTGCTTTTCTAGTTTTCTGAATCTGAAGCATATGGTTGCTGTTTGGTTTGGCCAATTGATTGGTTTGGAAGACGAAGTGTTGTACGGCACTTGCATATTTTGGCTTCAGATGGTGTGTGGCATCTTTGGCATCTTGTGTGCATCGGTGCTGGGCTCTAATTGGGTCTTTCGTAAGACTTTGACAAAGTAGGTGTCTTGATAAATTCAGTAGTTGGGGGCGGTATGGATTTTTGACGAGAGAACTTGGAATTGGCATTCATCAAGGCATATGGGAGTCTCACGGCACCATAGATAGATGCCCCATACATGTAATTAGAGGTGGCCTCCGTTGTCTTGACTTGGACATCATGCATATCTTGAGCAATTGATTGAGACACGGTGGGTCTGTTATCTGTCGCCGTTTAACTGTGAAGTTGATGACAATTAGGCAACATTGCCCAACGGCACCTAGGCCACAAATAAGGCTTTACTTGCACAATGTTAATCAATTAATATGCATTTTCCAACAAAACAATGAAATGGAAAAAGACAAGGATATTCCACTTATCTCTTTGAAGAGTGTTGTTCAGGAGAAGGCATCACCGTGAGTCTCTCTCTCCAAATATTCACCATGTACCGAACGGTAGTTCTAGGAACTAGCTGCCTTCATCTCACTAATGGCAAGCCCGAACGATGACGGGGTGCCTAAGGCACCACATGCGTAAGAGAGGTGAAGTGCTGAAGACATCGCTTGCTCCGAATGATGGAGGGGTGCCAAATGATGAAGCTTGTAGAACAAGCTCAAGTCCCCATATTTTTACTCTTCAAAGGAGTGCCGAACGGCACTTTAAATTGAAATGTTGGTTTGGCTATGCAAGCCATGCAAAATGATAGCCACATCCTGATTGGTTTTTCCTTAAAATATCATCTTCTGTAATTTGTTGCCTTAGCATTCGTAGTTGCTTCAGTAAGGTATTGCAGAACGTCAAACTGTTGATGTTCTTTTTGGGAGGGTCAACTTAAATAGAGGTAGAATGGTGGATGATGGGTGAAGGTGAGAACCTTCAGCATGTGTGTGAATAAGCAATAAATATAAAGAAGACGAGATATACGTGGTTCACCCTCAATGAATGGGCTACGTCCACAGAGAAGGATGTTCTCATTATGATAATATTTGTTTACATTTGTACAAGAAGTTGCACCCAAAAATGAAGATAACAAGTGAGAAGCCCAGCCCAGTCCTGAGGTCCAGAAAAGAGTCCAAGGCCCGAGGGTCAGGATTTAAGACCCTTTTCTAAGTGGAGAGTGGTCTTCTTTAATAGGTGAGGGGTAGTCTTCACTTCTTGTAGTTTTCCGCTTTGCTTAGAGTTGTGACTTATGGTATGCTTCTTTGGGTAAGGTGATGACCTCTCAAAGCATGGCACGTGGATGATCTAGCCAAGCTAGTTGCTCGGTTAGTTACGATACCAACAGTATTGACAGTAGAAAGTCCAAGATCATTTTGGCAGTGAGTCAAAATGATAACATTCTCAATTCCAAGGGTATTAGATTTTATGCCAGAAATCAACTGACTATATTCACTTGGCTTGTTATAACCCCCAGTGTTAGGAATGTTTAGAGTTGTTGCTCCAGCCTTTATAACTTCACCCAAATTCTGATACAAAAATTCCCTATCGGATCTGGAAGGGTTTGGGGCAAGAAAACAAAAGACATTTATTATTAAAAACACAAGAAATTGAAGTGCATTAAATAGAAATCGACAATTGAAAAGACTAAACGAAGTTTACGATTCATGATATGGACAAATAGGCTCAAATAGCAAGTCACAATAAAAAATATACAATCAAATTAATAGTAAGATATCCATAACGATGATGATAAAGACCTCATTAAACTGAAGCATAGATCTATCAAGATTAACAGATAAATAAACGAAAAAGATCGGAGATTAAAGCACGATGAAAACCTAAACCATAAAGCGGCGTCATAGAGGCTGATTAAGAATCTTCTGAGCGTCCATAGGTCTAGAAAATCAAACTTGAAAACTTCGAAATTAACCCAAAATAATCACAATACCAACTAGAGCGTGATGAGGAGATGGATATCCATACCTCACTCATGAAAACAGTGGCCAGAGTAGACGGAAATAGCGACTGAAACTCAAAAACCTCTAGGAGCTTTTGAAGCTCACCGCGGCTTAGGGAGGGGCAAGGGTGGCTGGGCTTTAGGCCTGACGAAAGCGCCCACCTCGTCCAAAGTGTCTGAGAGTCTGAGAGGCTGAGAGAGAAAGAGGAGTGATGGAGGAGAGAGAAGAAAGAGAGAGTTTGAGAGGGACAAAAAAAAATGAGAGGGAGAGAGGAGTGAAAAAATTGGGAGGGAGATGGAAGTTAGTGAAATTGGTACTTAGGTGACGAGGGGTAAATTTTACGACACTTAAACAAAACGCAACAATCTTCACACACTTTAGACCTTGACCAAAAACACTTATGACTAGTCAACTGCTAGTCATGAACAACCACAAACAAGAATACACACAGAGCATGCCACAATGTACTTGCAACCCTAGAAGATTATTAGTGACAACCTAGGCACTCAGAAGGACCCGTCAATCTAGGCATCCCCTATGCTAGCAACAACTATAATGAAAGTATGTGAAATCATCATAATCAAGTAAACACCAAACAGCAGATAATGATGACTAGTCAACTATAAGGACACAAACCCAGAATTCATACAATTACTAGTCAACCACTAAGAACACAAACCCAGAATTCATACGATGACTAGTCAACCACAATTCATATGATAACTAGTCAACCACCAAGAACATAAACCCAGAAAAATTACAATGATGAATGATGCAATCAGAAATTGTTCACCCAGAAACCCACCATTGGGAAAAATTGGGGGTCATCAACCGACCAGGCAATCCACTAAGTAGAAAAAGATTCTTATAAAGGAACACAAACAAGCTTAAGAAAAACTTAGATCTATTTAGGAAGATGAGCTATACCTCCTTTGTGCAATCTTTTTCTCCAACTTAGCAAAGCTTGAAGCTCAGTTCTTCATGATAATGGCAGCTCCTTCTCCAGCTCATTCATCCCATGGCACCAGCTTGCAAGCTCTAATCAGACGGAAACCAAAATTTGGATTCAAAGGAGAATGACCAATTTCTTCAATAAACCATACTCTTGAAGAAATCAATCTTGAATATGACCTAGATATATATGAGCGAATGTTTGATCTAGCAAGATGAGGTTTTCATATTTCAAATGCAGTTTTCAAAAAGAAACATTTTGGAAAACTCAAAGATGAAAAATATGAAGGTTACACTTGAGGAAGAAGAGAAAGTTTACAGAGAAAATTTTCAAAACTTGCCTACAAAAGTGACGGCTGCCAAATGAGGAATCCTTTGGCCTTTACACCCAAAAATTCCTTAGGTCAGAATCGACACATGGCAGCAGAGAGAGAAAGGAGAATATGACAAAATAGTTGGTTATCCAGTTGGAAATCCTACAGAGCAAGGATGACTAGTCATACGAGAAACAGATGACTAGTCATCATTTTATGAAATCAATTTAATGCAATGTGATGCAATGCATAATTTACCTTTGTCAATTTGCTTGAACCTCCGTAGGATAGTTGTTAGTTAAGAAGACCTAGAGAAGCTATTCTTAATCTAAACTTGAGCTTGATAAAAACAATAAAAATCATATTACAAAATTGTCAAGGGAAGCCAAAAGAAAACCTCAAAATGCATACATTAACAGTTAGGGCGAGAGTTTGAGAGAGGAAAAAAAAAATTGAGAGGGAGATGAAGGCTAGGGTGAGAGTTTGAGAGGGAAAGCGTGAAAATTTTTGGACCAGGGTTGACTACACGTTAGGCATCAGTGGCTTTTTTATAAAAAAAAAAATGTCCCTAATGGCCCAGCTGCTACTCGCGTGCAAGGTTAAATTGATATGATAATATTCATATTGAATATTGATTGATTGAGTTTATAATTGATTGATTGATATTGTTGATTTTGAATATTGATTGTTATGTTCTGTTTTTTATTTATTGATAATGTTTTGTTTTGATTGATATGATAATTTGGTAGTGGGTTATTGATATTTTCATATTCATATGATAATTTGGATAAAAATTATTGATTGATTGACTTAATTGATGTGTAGAATTTTGCAACGAATTTTTGAAAGAAAATTATCTACGGATAGTCTTTCTCTATCTAATTCGGGTAGTTCAAGTGCAAGACTAATTGAGGTAGATGATATCTTTTGGCAAACCCTGGACTAAGAACTCAAATGACATATTATAGTCCTAATATTCGACATGACATCCAAAGAGCATATCTACAAAAAGGACCTTGTCAACCTAGAGGCCATAGATTCTCACAAACTAATCAATAAAGAATTAATAGATGCTTCATTGCCCAATGGTTTGATGAGTTTGATTGGTTAAAATATAGTATAGCTAAAGATGCTGCATTTTGCCTTCATTGTTATCTCTTTAAACCTAATTTTGATCCAGTGTGCGATGACGCTTTCACTTGGTAGCTTTAGTAATTTGAAGAGGGAGAAAAATATTTAACATTCATGTTGGACCGGTTGGTAGTGTTCACAACCCAAGCCAGAGAAGTTGCTTACAAATTGATGCATCAAAAGACACACATTGACACAGTTGTGATTAAGCAAACAGACCAAACCCTTGCTTGAATGCATCACTCAAGTGCACTAGGTATTCGTTGCGACAAGGCCTTCCTTTTCATGGTTATGATGAAAGTGCCATTTCAAGGAGGAATTATTTCAAGCTCTTGCAATTTTTTGGGATCGTGATGAAAAAGTTAAGGCCGTTGTGTTGGAAAATGCTCCAAGAAATCTCAAGTTAATAGCTCATTCAATTCAAAAAGATCTTGTCAATTCATATGTCAAAGAAACTATTGGTCTTCTCTTGAGTAATGTAAAATATAGATATTTTCAATAATAGTAGATGAAGCATGTGATATTTCAATTGAGAGGGAGATGAAGGCTAGGGTGAGAGTTTGAGAGGGAAAGCGTGAAAATTTTTGGACCAGGGTTGACTACAAGTTAGGCATCAGCGGCTTTTTTATAAAAAAAATGTCCCTAATTAAAATTATTAAAAAAAAAAAAAAAAAAGCCAAATCACTTTAGGCATATGTGATTATAAGAGATGATGCTAAAGGGGAATCAAAGGCATCGTCATAAAAAACCAAAAATTTGTACTGATGTCGTTATACCTGTTTAGTATCGTTATTTGCAAAATTGATGCCTAATATACTAATAGCATCGATTTTTCGTTTTATCGATACCTATATAGTGTTGCTGAAAGTGAAATTTGGCATACATAGTAGCTAGGAGATAAATTGAAGGTTTTGTTGTGTTCATTTGCATAGAAGTGTTCTTTTAAATTTATATTCTACAATTCTAAACATATAGAGAATGGCAAATAACTAAACAAAATATCTAGAAAGAGCTCCTGGGATCGACCATCAATCTTATTGAGATGAGGCACTCCCAAAAACAACATATATATGTAAAAATATGAACAAAAGAACAAAAAAAAAAAAATATGAGAGGGGCCCTCGGCTCACCCTAGTCCCCAAGTGCTCAATGAAAGTCCCATGTGGGCTTGTCTTGCGTAGGGCCCAGCTGCTACTCGCGTGCAAGGTTAAATTGATATGATAATATTCATATTGAATATTGATTGATTGAGTTTATAATTGATTGATTGATATTGTTGATTTTGAATATTGATTGTTATGTTCTGTTTTTTATTTATTGATAATGTTTTGTTTTGATTGATATGATAATTTGGTAGTGGGTTATTGATATTTTCATATTCATATGATAATTTGGATAAAAATTATTGATTGATTGACTTAATTGATGTGTAGAATTTTGCAACGAATTTTTGAAAGAAAATTATCTACGGATAGTCTTTCTCTATCTAATTCGGGTAGTTCAAGTGCAAGACTAATTGAGGTAGATGATATCTTTTGGCAAACCCTGGACTAAGAACTCAAATGACATATTATAGTCCTAATATTCGACATGACATCCAAAGAGCATATCTACAAAAAGGACCTTGTCAACCTAGAGGCCATAGATTCTCACAAACTAATCAATAAAGAATTAATAGATGCTTCATTGCCCAATGGTTTGATGAGTTTGATTGGTTAAAATATAGTATAGCTAAAGATGCTGCATTTTGCCTTCATTGTTATCTCTTTAAACCTAATTTTGATCAAGTGTGCGGTGACGCTTTCACTTGGGTAGGCTTTAGTAATTTGAAGAAGGGGAGAAAAATATTTAACATTCATGTTGGACCGGTTGGTAGTGTTCACAACCAAGCCAGAGAAGTTGCTTACAAATTGATGCATCAAAAGACACACATTGACACAGTTGTGATTAAGCAAACAGACCAAACCCTTGCTTGAATGCATCACTCAAGTGCACTAGGTATTCGTTGCGACAAGGCCTTCCTTTTCATGGTTATGATGAAAGTGCCATTTCAAGGAGGAATTATTTCAAGCTCTTGCAATTTTTTGGGATCGTGATGAAAAAGTTAAGGCCGTTGTGTTGGAAAATGCTCCAAGAAATCTCAAGTTAATAGCTCATTCAATTCAAAAAGATCTTGTCAATTCATATGTCAAAGAAACTTTTGGTCTTCTCTTGAGTAATGTAAAATATAGATATTTTCAATAATAGTAGATGAAGCATGTGATATTTCAATAAAGAAGCAAATGGAGATGGTGTTGTGTTATGTGAACGACATAGGACAAATAATTGAAAGATTTGTGAGGATCCAACATGTTACTGACACCATTTCAAAGTGAAAATGAAGCACAATTGCATAATGGAAAGATAGAATATTGGAATATTACAACAATTGCGAGGATACATAGAATGAAAAGCGTGAGAGAGCGAATCAAGACGAGCTTGAGCAAGGATTCTTTAAACAATCACGTCGGAGAATCTGTTTCCATTTGCGCCAGCCACCCACACAATATGCATTCACTTCCTTCTGGAGTTCATCGTAAGAGAAATATTTATAAAGTCTAGTGTCATTGTAAAGCCTCTTGAAGAAACCCAACATCTCCTTCCTGCTCCAAATCTTTGCTATGATTCCTTTCTCAACCAAAAAGTCTACATCTTTGGTTGATTTGATAAGGTTATCCAAGAGCACCACATAAGAGGTGATTTGATATATCCAAGGCGTGGCTGACATTGTTCATAAACAATGAGGTTTCCAAAGAGAGATTCCCTATTCTCATCAAACACTATTATTGGTGGAATTTCCATTACTCCGTTTTCGAAGGTTATGTTGAGCACAGGGGCGGAGCCACACTGGGACCAGTGTGATCCCGAGCCCCCACTCAATTTTTTTTTATATTTTGAAAATAATATACTATTATGTATTTCTATATATATATTATTTCAAATACTTTACGTTTTGATATGTACCCACATGTGTTGTGGCGTTCCTATTAAGGAACAAGGAGGTGCTTCAAATTGCCCATTTGCTCAGCTGGTAATGGTGCACTTCAGGTGTATATTATTTCCATTTTCAACATTTAAGTAAATGTCTTTGTCATTTTACTTTCATATATTTTTATATTACTCCATTTACTTAAGTTTAAAATGTAAATAAAGAAGTACCCCCTATTTGGATTCAAATTAAAATACTAGAAAATCAAATTCCCACCAAATCAAAATATGAAAAATCGATTTTAGTGCAAAATACGATTTAGGCTAAAAATGATGGCTCATTAAGTCAATATATACTTCATACTAAAATCCCATAAAATCAAGTTTTCTTATTTGATGTGTAAGGAATGAAAGCCGCCAAAAATTATCTTGAGAAAATGATCATTCCGAAAAACCATTTTTCATACTTAGTCAATAATTTTACATAAAACATTTTTTCATGTATGATATGAATGCATGAAGGGACCTAAGGTTTTTTTTAGTTTGTGAAATTTTGATTTTTTCTTTCTATTGGATTTAATGGGGGGAAAAGCTTTAAAGATATTTGCTAAATTGCTACTTTTTGTATATCTCTTGCAATTTTTCTTACTTAGAATGTATTTGTCTATCCCTTTGTCAAGGACAATTATGATTGCAACCAATAAGCAATATAATTCTTGACATATGTGATATATATACTATTTTTCGTATGTATTGTGAGTTCGTATTTTTGATTCTTTATAATTTGGAAGAGGCCCCCACACACATGAAATCCTGGCTTCGCCACTGGTTGAGCATGGTATCACCTTCATTTCCACATTTGAATTTCACCCCAACATTTGAATTGCTTCTGAATCTCTCGTGCTTTCATCCGACTGGCTTTCTGGGTATGATCCAAGGAAAGAGTTTCGTATGAAGTCAAGTAAATGCCTGTGTTTCGCTGTTCCACTAGGCTTTGCAGATAGCCCCCCAGTGTAGGCCTTGAAAGTACTGTTAATAAGCCCTAGTAGGGAAGACGTTCCCGATTCACATGTGAGCTCAAATAAACAATCAAGAACTCTCCAAGGAAGTTGGTTTTCAAGTAGAAGCAGATCATTTATGACTGCTAAAAGCATCCATGATGTAGAAAAGAGACCATCTTCGTTGTCGACGTTCACCTCGTTGGCAAACCTGAGAAAGAATTCGCTAATAAAGCAACCATCAATCACCATCATTTCAAGAAATTCGTCATTGCTGATATGAATTTTTTCTTCATAACACTCTTGACATGCTTGTTGTATAGGTCTAATGGCTTTGACAAGAGACTCCATATCCGTTTCGGGAGTTGGTTTTCGGTCAAGGAGGCAATGCAAGTACCATAGCTTAACTTCTTCCATGGCTTGAAGGTTTTCGTTTCCATGGTGACTTGGCCCAATTGAAACTACGATTGGAACGAAAGCTTTTTCCTTATGCTTGCTTAGTACACCAGGGATCCTATATATGCAACGATGAACTGAAAATGGATCCGAGGCATGGTTAACCTTTTCTTGAATCGAGGATGACAACAATTCATCTTCATCTCTATTTTCATTATTATCATCATTTTCCATCGGCACAGATTCTTCCTCCTGATCATTCTCAGATTCAATCACGGAGTGGTCACTTGTATTGATATCTGTTGTCATGAACTCCTTTTATAACTCCAAATTAGTCGAAATCTGGTTTTGATAGGAGAAAATTGAAATCAATTATCACATCCACATGTCAATAAACTACAAAAGTTTGAACCGGGACCGCTTCTCCAGGAAGTACATCTGCTCATAAGCGCTTCTAACAAAAGTGCTTTTATTATAAAAATATCGAATTTCCATAATATAAAATCCAAATGCTTCCTGAAAAAGCACTTGAGAGTGCTTCTTGAAAAAGCACGTAGCATGTGCTTCTTTAAAAAGCACGTAGCATGTGCTTCTTTAAAAAACACTTCTATGATCCAGAAGCGCGCTTCTAAACTTTTCTGCCAAACACTGTCAAAAGCGCTTTTAGACTTTCTAGAAGCACTCCCAAACAATATTGAATTAGCACCGACAAAAAATGACCTAAAATGAAGCTTCATAGACATATGTGGCTCACGCCAAGAGCTTGTGCAGAAAGAGTTCCAATCTGTTTAATATACGATTATTCTAATTTGTTTACAAAATAATTTAAGCACAAAAAAAGGTCTCTAATTGAATTGACAGTTTTGAATGACAAAATAAAGTCTCTATATTGCTAAATTTAACCCTTAGAAAAAAAACAAAAACAAAAAAAGGTGAACGAACTGACATCATATATAAAAGAGAAGCAGTTGCTTACATGGCTATATAAGGTTTAAAGTTTGAGCTCAATTTGTTGGAGAAATTTAAACAGATGATAATCGAAGTTTGATTCGATCTATGCTTTAGAGCCTCTGCAGTCCTGCTTTCATTAATCTCACTTACAATGGCAGAGAGAAACTCAAGTGAAACGATGTTTGATTCTATTGGCCTGTCCTTGTTTTATATTAGCAAGTTTTTAGTCTACCACTTGTCGTCCTTGTACTTGGATTAATCTAGCTCTTTATTTATTATTGCATATTTTTTATTGTAATTATTTTGCAGTCGAAATAAAATACTAAAAAAGTCATATGATGATTTTATAATATTGTAATTATTATTAGTGAGGTCTTTATTTTTTATTTTTTTTTGTAGTACATATAATTGGTTATAGTGTTTATTTTGTTTCGGCATTATTATATTTTTCCCCAAAAAAACATTGTTTATTACAATTGGGTCGGAGACTTTTGAGGGGAGTACCATACTTGAACGTTATATCTATATTTTTCATCAACCACGTTAGACACGAAGACCATTTGATAATGGAATGAAATATCGGCCCGCTAAAATGTTACACTGTACACACAAATGTGTGTATAAAAATGATTAAAAGAAAAAATAAAGTGCCAACGGGGTCTAATTTAGTAAAAAATAGTTTTCACTTGTAGATAAGTAGTCTTAGGTTTGAAGTTTCATTACACTTTGATAGTGTGTGTATATGTGAAACTCTCTTTCTCTTGTCGTTTAGACTATCACTTGTATTAAGGATTTTACGATGTAATCTTGAAAATGGATGCAAGGGAGGTCATTATCAAAGCTCTTTATTTAGGAGACGAAAGTTATGAGGCGGATGGTGAAACTCTTCAATCGTTGTTTTCACTCTTTTAATTGTCATTTGGTAACATCGCCAGTGCACTAGAAAAGCTCATCTTCTTGTGTGGTTTGCGCTAAGCTGCACAAATTATGTAACATGGATTGAGAAGGAGCCTTCATGATTAATGAATGAATCTATTTTTTTCTCAAAAAAAAGAAAAGGAAGTAAGACCGAGGGAAGCAAAGGGATATTAAATATGAATGGCCAACAATAACTTGATCTAATTGAAAATATAAATTAAATACCAAATTAGAAGCTTCCTTCAAGTGGGCTAGGACAATATAGGTGTGTAATAGGTGACATTATGCTTTCACACACACATATATATATATATATATATATAGAGCTTTAATTTAGGGATTATTTGAGGGATACCTTTACAGGACTCACCATACATTGCATTTCATTAATCCAAACTATCTATTTTGTAGATATTCATTCAAAGATCATCTCAGCAAAAAATAACTTGAATATGATATTATTTGAGCACTCAATAGAAATATTGAAATTTAAGTATTTTCTTGAAGTACCGTGTTCATCGATTTTGTAGGACACAATTAAATATCTATATGATTTCTGATTTGTCTAGTTTTTTGCAAAGATGATATATGAATGAAGACTTCAAAAAAAAAAGTTTTGATCATTGGAAAAAATTTGTGGGGTACCCTAAAGGGTGTCCTTCAATAGAAGGGGACTGATATATATAATTTTTTGAGTACAAGCTATTGGGGGAGGTGGGTTTACAAAAATATTTATTAGATGTCTGAGGTTTCGAACCTCTGCTCATATGAATGAAGGTGAAAGAGCTCAACCAACTAAGCTATACCTCACATGCATATATATATTAAATAAAAAGAAATTACGAGAATTCGGGTAAGAGTCTTAACTTAAGACGATCAAGTAAATTAATACAAACAAATAAAAAGGGGAAATTGGATACGCAAATATAATAGAAGTTCGATGTTGGCGCTTTGTCCCATATTATAGCCATAACGTCCACTATATAGTTTGTTGATCGGTAGGCATTATGAACTTCTAAACTTGAATGTCTCGACAATGTAATTGTATGTCCTAAAAAAGATTCAAGAATTCTCCAAGGAGAATGATGCCCTTTTTGAAGAATATGGATTGGAATTTGCGAATCCCGTCGACAATTAATTTATTAAAACTAAACCTTTGTTTTTTATTTTCTCACACACACTATCAAAATGGCTCATACAGGAAAATTACAATTCGAGATAACTGATATGCAAATGGCCATTTTTTTACTGAATTAGACCCCATCCCATTGGCATTAAATTTTTGCCTATCCATTTTTAAGGCCTACGTTGAAAGTCGGCTTGGTCTATCTACTTTGGTGCGAATTCTTGGTGCTTTTTGAAGCTTAATTTTGGTGTGTTGTTTGGCCAATTTCATTCTTATTTTTGCGGTGTATGGGTATGCCTCTACGCAGTTTTCTATTTAAGTTTTTCAATTTTTGCCATAGTCTATGTCGTTTGTTACTAGCTGCTGTGTACATATGGCTCAAAGATGTTAAAGGCTTTTACGTTGTAGTGTGTTTTGCTGTTAGGCAGTCACATTTAGCAGAAAATTATTTATTAGATCACGTTAGCTGTATAAGATTTGGTTGAATTTGATAAATCACTAAATTCATAAAGTTTTTTTTAAAGAGAGATTTTTTATTCATACAGTGTTATTGTGAAGTCTCCAATGTTGCAGGCATGAGCTTAGCAAAATTGGATAGAACGGATGTGCTTTCCACTCTACAGCCGAGTTCGAATTCCCCTCTCTATAATTTAGATTATATTAAAATATAAAATAAAAAGTCTCCAATGTTATTATATCCACACAAAAAAATTCTCAACATTACAAATAAATAAAGACCCGGGCTGGAGTACTTATCTAAAGTAAACGGGGACTTTTCGCATTATTGTACAAGTGGGTAGATGAACCAGTATTAATAATAGCTTATAAAAATAAATTAATGTAGAAAAATAAAAAAAGACCAAATAATAGGGGATCCAGCAAATAATAAATAAATAAATAAACGGGGTTCATGTGGTTCATTTTTGCACAATAAAAAAAGACCAAATAATAGAGGATTCACCAAAAAACAATGCCTCCCATTTTCTTTTTCACAGTTTCATTCTCTGCAACATCCACCCCAATCCTCTCTTCCGTACCTTGTCAACTTTTATAAAATAAAAAAAATACTACATATAATATAACATATTTGCTGTTGTTGGCGTGCCTACATTCCTGTTCCCATTCCCTGCCAATGTCGGGAGCCCCGAGTGAAGACCTAAATGTCTTCAATTTCAAGTACTCATTTAATGCAACATAACTTCCTCCAAAAGCCAAACCAAAACCAGAACTTGCTTCCCCATTTACTACATGGGTCCCACATGGGAATTTTACCAATCTCAACAGTTGGCAACACAAATTGCCTTTGATCTGCTCAGTCTTGCCTTTTCTTTTCTCTATTTCTGTTCAAAATTAAAACTCAACCACCCATTATCATTGCTGTAATTTACTCATTATCATTTGCTGTGTCTTGCCTTTCTTTTTCTCTATCTCTGTCCAAAATTAAAACTCACCCCCTTTCCTTTTCTCTATCTCTGTCCAAAATTAAAACTCACCCGCCCATTACCATCGCTGTAATCGACCCATTACCTTTCCTTTTCTCTATCTCTGTCCAAAATTAAAACTCACCCATTAACATTGATGTAACCCACTTTATCTATCTCTGTCCAAAATTAAAACTCACCCACCCATTACTATCGTTGTAACCCGCCTATTACCTTTCCTTTTTCTCTATCTCTGTCCAAAATTAAAACTCACCCACCCATGACCATCGTTGTAACCCACCAACCCACCTCGCTCTCTCTCTTTGGGGACTTTCGTCAAGCACATTCAGTGCACCTAAGGGGTCAACAAGCTGCTGGTCAAGGGCTGCTCACCTGAGACCTCCACAGCCAAACGCTGGCATCCCAAGAGGTCAATTGACCCCTCTTGTCCCTTGGTGCGTCCGGCCTTGTGTATGGGTGTGCCTCCATGCAGTTTTCTATTTGAGTTTTTCAATTTTTGCCATAGTCGTTACTAGCTGTGTACATATGGCTCAAAGATGTTGAATTCTTTTTACCTTGTAGTGTGTTTTGCTGTTAGGCATTCACATTTAGCAATAAATTATTTATTAGGTCCCGCTAGCTGCATAAGATTCGGTTGAATTTGATAACTCACTAGATTCATGAATTTTTTTTTTCAGAGAGATTTTTTATTCATACAGTGTTATTGTAAATTCTCCAATATTACAGACATGAGTTTAGCAAAATTGACTAGAGCAAATGTGCTTCTCACTCTGCAACGGAGTTTGAATCCCCCTCTCCATAATTTAAATTATATTAAAATATAAAATAAAAAGTCTCCAATGTTATTATATCCACACAAAAAAAACTCTCAAACATTACAAATAAATAAAGATTAACCAGTATTATTGTGCAACGGGGACTTATCTAAAGTAAACGGGGACTTTTCGCATTATTGTGCAAGTGGTGAGATTAACCAGTATTAATAATAGCTTATAACAATAAATTAATGTAGAAAAATAAAAAAAGACCTGGAGTAGTTGTCCAAGTAATAGGGGATCCACCAAATAATAAATAAATAGAAAAATTAGGTTTTAGACATAATTAACTTTATTAATTAGTTTGTAAGATATTGGATATTTTGGTTTTAGTTTTAATACCTAGGAAAAAATTACTATTTTGGATTAGCCCAAAGAGAGGCCCAGATTCGTTGGCCCATTTGTAAACCTATACAGTAAATGACGCTTTTGCCCCTGAATGTTTAAACAAGGCGCGACTTCTCTGTTTCGTTTTCGTTCTCGTTCGTTTGGCAGCAGCTTCGTGTTCTTCTCTGTTTCGTCTTCGAGCTCAGTTGTTTGGCAGCAGATTTCGTTCGTTTGGCAGGCAAATTTCGTTCGACGACGAGCAGCAACGACGACGAGCAGAAACGACGAGCAGCAACGACGACGAGCAGAAACCACCACCAACAACGACAACCACTGACGACTATCGAAGCGATTTTCACTCTCTTGGGAAAAAAACAGTAAGAAAATGACCCTCTAACACAAATTTGTCTTCGATTTTAGGGATTACACATTTTTGCTGTTGTTCTTTATGCAATGCAGTTTTTGGAAAAATGGATGAATCGTTGGATTCAAAACTACTCTTCGTTTAGGTTTTGCTTCGTTTATAGGGATTAACCATTCAAAATCGTTGGATTCAAAATTTCTGGTTGTTTGTACTAAATTTTGAACCAGAAACTGCAATGCAGTTTCTGGTTCCATAATTCAATTTCAGAGTACTTTTTGCTAGTTATGGGAATATTATAACTGCTCATGAAGTCAAACGTGTTTTGATATTCAGTACTGTCTTTGCGTTTTGATTTCTGGTTGTTTGTAGCAAATTTTGAACCAGAAACTGCAATGCAGTTTCTGGTTCCATAATTCAATTTCAGAGTGCTTTTTGCTAGGGTTTATGGGAATGTTATAACTGCTCATGAAGTCAAACGTGTTTTGATATTCTGTTTTTGTTTGTTGTTTTGTTTGCATTTTCAAGGCTAATGGAGGTGTGTGTCATTGCCAAGTGCACATATAAGTCGGAAACCATCATGTTTTCAGTTTCATCAGAGTCATCCATGGTTGATATTTTGAAGACTTTGTGTCTGAGGTTTAGGGGTTTGCAGTTGGGTTGTTTCACATTACGGTATTCGGTGCCCAGTTATCCGAGTTGTTTTCTAGAAACGGATAGCGATTTGGACTTGATGAGGACATTTTTGTTGATATCAAATGAGAAGACTGTTGATATTTTAGTGAAGGATTTATGCGGGAGCAGTGAATATAGTGGTGATTTTTGTGTAAATAAGGAGTTGATAGCATGTGAAAAGGGCGAGTCGTCGTGTTCTAGTACTGTCGAAGACAGAAACGAGTTTTTGGGCAGGTCGAAGAGAGCAAGTGCTAAGCCTTTGTTGTCGAATGAGTGGGAGACATACATACATCATGTGGGGCAGAAGTTTGACGGTGGTGCAGAGGAGTTCCGGTTGAAATTGTGCAAGTACGCTCTTGAAGTAGGATTTAATTTTGAATATGCCGGCAATGACAAGAAGCGGGTGGTTGCTGTTTGTTCGAATAAGAAATTGGAGGGTTGCAGCTGGCGTGTTTATGCTTCTCGTTGTGAAGCTACTGGCAGTTTTGTAATTCGGACGTTAAATAATGTTCATACATGTGCGGGTCGGATACGGGAATCAAAGAGTAAGATGATGAGGTCTCGTGTGGTGTCCTCCCTCATTGTGGACAGAATTCGTGCAAAACCAGAGCTGAAGCCAGTTGAGATTATACACGAGTTCAAAGATTATTATGGTATAGACATTTCATACTACCACGCATGGTTTGGCAAAGAGTTAGCTAAATTGGACGTTCACGGTGATGAGTCGAAGTCCTTCAACGAGTTAGTGTGGTATGCAGACGCCGTAAAGGAAACTAACACTGGTTCTCTCTGCACTCTTGATTGTGAAGTTGGAATTAATCGCTTTCGACGGTTTTTTGTGTCTTTTGGCGGTTGCATTGCTGGATTTCAATATTGCATACCCTTGTTGTTCATTGATGCTACGTTTTTGAAGAGCAAGTACAAGGGGCAGCTTCTCTGTGCTTCGGGAAAGAATGGAAATCAAGGTATGGTTACTGTAATGTATTGCAGATTTTCATTTGTTGCAATTTTTAGCAGAAACTGCATTGCAGTTTCCCTTTTTTGAGCAGATTTGTTTTCATAAACTGCACTGCAGTTTCCCTTTTTTGCTTATACTTGTGCTTTTGGTTTTGTTTTGCAGGGTTTTATCCTCTAGCTTTTGGAGTTGTTGATTCTGAGACAGAGGAGAATTGGACTTGGTTTCTTCAACATTTGGCTTCTATATTGCTACCGATGGGGAGAGTGGTGACCTTTTTCTCGGACCGCAATCAAGGTTTGTTAAATGCAATGGGGTTTGTGTTTCCCGGATGGCCTCATTCTTACTGTTATTATCACCTCAAACAGAATTTGATATCAAAGTACCCGAAGTCAGGTTATGGAAAACTGCTCCAAGACCGTGTTATCAATTTATTTAGTAGATGCGCATATGCTGTTACGGAGGAAGAGTTTAAGGTAGCAATGGAGGAGTTGGTGATTGTTGGGAGTTCGAAAGTGAAGACATTTATATCTGATTTGTCTAGAGATCACTATGCCAACGCATTTTTCAAAGGAATGCGTTATGGGGAGATGGCAAACAGTTTAGCGGAGTCCTTTAATAATTGGGTTGGTGTGTTTCGAGATTTGCCGGTGCTACCTTTGATAGAAGGGATTCGACAGAAATTGATGGTATTGAATTCTCAACGACGAATTGAAGCGGAGAAGTGGACAACAGTTTTGTGTCCGGAGATGGAGACTAGACTCTGTGAAAATGCGGAGGCCGGTAGGACTTGGGCAGTTCGTCGTTCTAATTGCACTGTTTTTGAAGTATTTGCTAATTATTCTGTGATGGTTGATCTCGAGCAAAGGACTTGTTCTTGCCGTCTTTGGCAAATTGACGGTTTTCCTTGCACACATGCGGTGGCTGCAATCCTAGCAAAGAGAGATTCAGTTTATGATTACGTGGAGTGTTACTACAAAACCGACTTCTTTCGAAAAGCCTATGAGAGTCCTATTTTTCCTATTCCAGATATTGGGAAAGGATTGGGCAGCAATGGTTCTGCAGCTGGAGTTGTGCTTCCGCCAATTACAAAGAGGCCAGCCGGAAGACCACCAACAAAGAGGATCAAAGTTTTTGGTGAATTTAAAAGGCCATTGAAATGCAGTCGGTGCAGTGTTGCTGGGCACAATAGGAAGACTTGCAAGGCTATTATATGAACACTCCTTCTCATTTGACAATTTTTTATTTTAGATATGGTTTAGCGAATATATAGTCAGTTTCTGCGTTGCACTTTTTGCAAAAACTGTATTGCAGTTTTAGTTGCTTGTAATTGGCTACACAGCGTCTAATTGGATATTGTGATTCTTTTTTGAAGTTAATGAAAATTATACAATTGTTTAATGAGTGGATATTCGTTTTCGACTGCCATTCAATGCTTGTTTTCAGATTTTGAGCAGATTTTGTTGCAGAAACTGCATTGCAGTTTCTGTTTATTTCAGATTTTGTTGCAGAAACTGCATTGCAGTTTCTGTTTATTTCAGATTTCTGTTTATTTCATATTTTGAGCAGATTTTGTTGCAGATTATGAGCAGAAACTACATTTCAATGCTGACCTACTTAAATGTGTTTTGAACAAAGTTTTAGTACTTTGATTATGGCTTTGGCTTTTGGGTTCTTTTCACATTTTTGGATATTGTGATTATTTTTTGAAGTTAATGAAAATTATACAATTGTTTAATGAGTGGATATTCGTTTTCGACTGCCATTCAATGCTTGTTTTCAGATTTTGAGCAGATTTTGTTGCAGAAACTGCATTGCAGTTTCTGTTTATTTCAGATTTTGTTGCAGAAACTGCATTGCAGTTTGTTTGTTTCCTTTTGGTTTTGTTGCATCCTGTTCCAAGATTATATTACAGTTTATATATGTATAGGAAATATGTTCTCATATACCATAACTAGAAATATTTACAAACATCCACAAGAATTAAGATACATATTGTCTTGAGTTAACGAAAGGCAAATCACTAGAGACGATTAATTACACAGTTTTTGTGGTGTAGGAGTTTTGTGACATATTGTGCTCGATATTCATTCATGAATTTCTTGTCCACGCTTTTTGGAATGGGCTGTCCTTGTGCTATTTTATCCATATAGAACATGACGAACATGCCGCAATCCAATCTGCAAATGAAATACGAGATTAGTTTTTTTTGCTTTTGAATGATTTCAAACTGTAATGAATAGTTGAGTAGACACAATTCTTACGAAGATGCACTTTGTTGAGCACATTCCATGTCATCCTCAAATGGAAACTGCAATGGATTTTGCATAATCCATTTGAGAGTGAGTTCTTCATTTGGAGTCAAATCTTTTTGTACAAGTGTTGGGGGCCCTTCCTTTTGCTTCACAAGTGTTGGTTTTTTTTTTGTTTCTATGAACACTCGTGCTTGAGGTCTTATATATTCTAGCCACCCTTCAACAATATTAACCTGTTTAAAGAAGAAGAAAAAAAGAGAAAAAGAAATGGTAATCAGTGCATTGCATATTATAGTTTTGGTCTGAAATTAGGCAGTATGTATAATACAGAAACTGCAATGCAGTTTCTGTTTGTGTTTATGCTGAGAAATTAAGACAGTTTCATTCCACTTACAAAGTTTCGAGCAATGTCAATGCACCTTTCTTCTTTTCTACGTCCCAACGATCTAAGTGGATTGTAGTGTCTCCACTTTCGTTCATTTTTGTGAAATGTGAGAAGTGTGAAGTGGAACTCTTCTTGTGAAATAATTGGGAAGAAAAGAACATTGCATTTCCCGAGTTTTTCAAGTAAGGGTTCATACAGGAACCTGTGCCAAGATGGCTCTAGGAAGCTTTGCATGTAAGCCTGATATCACAGAATGGCAATTTGTTAGTATATATTTTTTCGAAAACTGCAGTGCATTGTCTGTTTAAACAATTTTGAATTTTCAAAATAATACTTACCCAAGTCCATGTGGACATGTACTGTGGACTCTCTGTCTGCATGGGCTCTATTTTATCCTCCTCTATTTGGATATAGGCCTCAATAACCTGTTTCACATTGATTGGAGAAAAATGGAATTATAAATGGGGAATATAGGTAGCACAAATAAAAAATACAGTGCAGTGTGTGTTATAGAATTGGTAAATACTTACGTTTTGTGACAGTTCCAGGTCCCATACAATATCTTTGAGATCATGGTTTGTCACTTTCTCATCATTGAGTCCTGCCCAAAAGATATCACTGTGGATTCGAATACATGAAATTCACAAGATTAGTTTTAGTTTAATTGTAATTAAAAGATGAAAGAATTGTTATTTTGGAATAGAGATGTTACCGAAGTTGAGTGCTTAAGTAGTGTTTTTCAATTCTTTCCCTGTCCGGCTTTGGAATTTTCTGCCACACCTTTTTCTGACCCCATCCTAGTTTTTTCTTTGTTTGCTTTTTTTGTCCTTCATCTTCATCACTTGATTGTTGTAGATCCACAGGTATTGAATCATGAAGGCTCGTTCCTTTAGGGGGGTCAGGAATTGGATTTGTGGCATCGGGCTGAGATGCCTCTTGTGTTAACTGCAGATTGAAAGGAAACTAATTAGAAACTTCATTCGATAAAACAGAAACTGCAATGCAGTTTCCATTTCTGTAAAGCAGATAACACACTGCATTGCAGGAAACGGAAACTGCAATGCAGTTTCCATTTCTGTAAAGCAGATAACACACTGCATTGCAGGAAACGGTAGCAAGCGGAACATCACCTGGACTGCTGAATGCGACACGGCTTTCAGCCAGCTCAAGGAGTATATGGGCCGAGCCCCTTTATTGTCAACCCCTGAGCACGGAGACATCCTCGTGATTTATCTCTCTATCTCAGTTTCGGCAGTTAGCTCTGTGCTCATCCGATCAAAGGATAACGCGGAATACCCAGGGCATGATGCTAGTAAAGCATTGCAGGATGCCGAGGTTCGGTACCCAGACCTCGAAAAATTGGCGTTCGCCCTGGTCGTCTCGGCTAGACGCCTCCGACCATATTTCCAAGCTCACACCATCCATGTCTTAACCAACCAATCGCTCCGACAAGTGTTGCAGAAACCAGAAACTTCTGGGAGGCTGGTTAAGTGGGCCATTGAACTTGGTGAGTTTGATATTCATTACAAACCCCGCCCGGCTACAAGGGGCAGGCCGTTGCTGACTTCTTATCAGAATTCACGGAGCCCCAAGCTTCAGCAGCTGCCCAGCTCATCACCGAACCCAATCTCCCTCCGAGCCAAGACCACACTGCCAGCAAAGGCAATTTCGACCTGACCCAGCCCCTATGGACTTTGTTTGTAGATGGCTCTTCTAATGCCCAGGGGTGTGGAGCCGGCCTCGTTCTCATCTCCCCAGACAAGGTCGCCCTCGAGTACGCCCTTCGCTTCAAATTCCAAGCCTCCAACAATGAGGCCGAATATGAAGCACTCTTAGCTGGTGTTCGACTAGCCAAAGAGATGGGCGCCAAACAAATTCAGATATTCAGCGACTCATAGCTCATTGTCCACCAAGTCAACCAGGACTTCACGGCCATTTTGAGCATCAACACCTTGTATATAGGAAGGTACTGGTCTCAGCTTATTGTTCTGATTGTGGGACGGAGACGGAGGATATTATCCATGCTTTTTGGGGTTGTAAATGCAGCAGACGGTTTTGGGCGCTAACTTCCTTCAACATTGATTCGTCATTCAGACAAGGCTCTTTTGCTGATTTTCTGGAGGTTATGTTTCATACTCTGTCAGATTGCAAATTATAACGTTTTGTGTGTTGTTGTTGGAGAGTTTGGAAGCTTTGAAATGGGGTGCTCTACAGAAAGACCGTTGATGGGCTTTCTGAGATTGTTGAGTGGACCATGGAGTTTTTGGAGTAGTTTAAAATATATAATACTGGCACCAAGCCAGCAAGGGTGCCACGATTTATTAGGTGGATTAAAACTCCCTCTTCTTCGTTGTTAATGAATTGTGATAGGGCGATTGGACAAGTTGGCTCTAATAGAGGGGTGGGTGGTGTCTTAAGAGACTCTGCAGGTAACTTTATTTGGGGGTTTGCTGATCAAGGCCCAGCAGGTTTGGATGTTTTGGCTACTGAATGTGCTGCTATACACATGGGATTATTAAAGGCTACTGAGTTGGGAATCTCTAAATTTTTTGGTAGCATCAGACTCGCAGGAAGTTTTGGCTTTACTGAAGGGAGATGGTGAGCTATGGAGTAATCTGGGTAATATTGTAGATGACATTAGATGGTTGCTAGTAGAACTGTGTTGTAACACCCCGACTCCAAATTAAATGTCTATTTTAATTGATTTAAAATGAATTACGAATTTACCCTTGGGGTAGGGGTAAATTGGTCATTTTCTTATCCGGAAGGATTTTGAGACCACGAATGGTATTTTTGGGTAGGTGGTACTGAGACGAATTCGTAAACACGGGGTAGGCTTGAAACGGAGTTGTAACGAAGATTTGGCGATCAAAACATTATCAGTGGCAAAACTGTAAATATTTCAAAAAGTTTGGCAAAAATTAGATTTTTTCACCTAAACTCTCTCTCTCCTCGCGCGCGCTCAGCACTCTCTCTCTCTCCTCAGTCTCTCTCTCTCCCCGACACCGACCCTCTCTCTCTTCGGCTCTCTCAACTTCGGTCACGGCAGGACACGAGACCGATCCCTTTAGCTTTGCCTCGACGTCCCGGTCAAGACCTGCTAGTTTTCCCCGTCGGAAACCACGAACTCCGGCCACGAGGTCGACTGGTTCGAACCGGAGCTTTCCTGTCGCCGCGCCGCCGCCTTCGCCGCCCAAACACGGTGAATGAGGTATGGTTTCTCATCCATTTTTCGAGTTCTAGCTGACTGTTGTATAGGTTTGGACCGATTTGTTGTCTAGAAAATCTATTAGAAAACTTAGGTTTTGGTCGGATTTCAAAGTGAAAATCCGGCCAGTTGCCGGCCGAATTGGACCTTCCCGTAGTTGAATGAAGCGATCCTGACATTACTTTACACACCCACGCACTGCCGGAGCTTGTGGTGGTGTGTGGGCGAGGCTGGTGAAGCTGCAATTTGACCCGATGAGATCCTTAGGTTGCCACGAGTGCATAGGAATTCGCGGATCTCAATTCGGACGTCGTTTGACTATCGAACGGATTTTCGCATATTGTGCGTTATCCGGGTTCGATAGGTTCTGACCGTTAGATCTTTTTCGAATTAAAATATGTTGTTCTAGGTATTCCTCGAACCGTATGGGACTTCACGGATTATGAATCGGAGCCCCGAATGTTCCGATTCAATAATGCAAAGTTTGCGGGTTAGCGATAACTGTAAAATCGTGAACGATTCCTAAACCTATAATCGGACCTTAGGATACCTTCTTCAACGTGCACGTATTGGGAATTTGGGAAATTAAGTATTTAATTTGTGATTTCCGCTTCGACGTAATTTTATATTAATTAAAGGTTCGTATCTCGAAATTGGTGTTTCGACTGCACGTACTCAGCAGGCAGGACCCTCACGTGGTCAAGCAGCGTGGGAATATTTGTGAGTGGACTTTGTTTTCAAGCATATGCATTGACAGGGCCCGAACCAAATTCCGCTTTGGAATTCGAGTCGAACCCTGTGCGTGTCCGACACTTGGCGAATGTCGGGCATAATTGACCTAATTGCCCTTTTAATTGAAATTTCAACCTTGACTCCTACCGAGAATTCGGCAGAGTCTCCCCTGTAATTTGCTCAATCCCAAAATTTCACCTGTGAAAAAGAACAATAATATCTACACAACCAACTGCCAGCACTTCAATATACGAGCCATTAGTTCTATTCTCACTCTAGGGCAATATATCAGAGCAAGTCTAATAGCTTACAGATAAGTTAATCTTTTTACAAACCCACACTTTTGTAACAAGAAGGTGCGGAAGGCAAGATGGCCCGGTAGTGGATTTCCTGTGCACGCTACATCCTGGGGGCGCAAAACATTTGAAAATGTGAGTGGACAAAAATAAAGTTCCAGAAAACAATATGTGAACATAATAACCCCCACTATAGAAAAATAGATATAAAAATCTGAATGTTCGACTATATTCAAATACATATATATACACAGATGTAAAACATGCTCAATAACGAGAAAACTCGCATAAAATCACTGTAATCAACATTTGCATAAAAGCACTGAAATCAGAGCTTGCATAAAAACACTGAAATCAAACTTGCATAAAAGCAGTGTACTCAAACTTTGTATAAAGGCACTGCAATTATACAAAACTACCACTCGGATGTACCCCTGTAATTCCGTCAATTCCCCTGGCAGGTCTCGGCGATACAAAGTCTATCCAAGCCGCAAACTGGCAGGATTCAGGGGACCGTAGTCAGCCTGATCCGCAATTCTGGCAGGTCTCGGTGACACAAAGTCAACTCGAGCCGCAAATCCTGGCAGGTCTCGGGACACCAAGTCAATCCGAGCCGCAAATCCTGGCACTCACGGTCTGAGCATCCTCGAAACTCGTGAGGCAAATGTCAAGTGCACTGACAAAACTGAGGGTAACTGGATGTCCGTAGACATCGGCATAACTGAGGATAATAACCATACTTGGGTACATGGTGGTTTCAAATAAAATGTTTTAGAAAAGTCTGATAAATAACTGTATTTGGCAAGTCTGAATCTAAGCTGCTATTTCCTCTCATATAAATCTCAACTCTGCTTGTTATATCACTTTAGCATAATCAATTAAGCAGCACATAAATAAGATATTTCACTTCATAATTCATCCTAGGAAAAACATCTTCAATAAAACTTATTCAAGACCAAATAATGAAATTCATTTATATAAATCATTTATAAAAGAAAAGTCCACTCACTTCTGGTCCGAGCTAGCTAGACCTCCTGAAGGTCTCTCCTGCGGGCCTGCCTGGTCCCGGGTGCCTGGGTAAACCATTATGAATATTTAATTAATAAAACTGCTCGGTATAAGTTTTTAAGTAAAACTCTGACCCCCGACTTCTAGAAGCGTGCACTAACTTTAAAGTCATGTTTCTGCCCACTTAGGCATTTCAGATGTTTAAAAATCGTCTGAAAGGACTCAAGACTTCACTAAGCGATAAACTTTCATATTGGTCGATACGGAACCCCGTGGGGTCCACGACCTCCAATGACTAATCTGAGAGTTCCTTTTAAGTTCCACACATTTTAGGAATCATGTCCTGCAAGTTTGGTCTGAAACTGACGATCGGATTGACCACTATCGTGAAATCATAAAATTTCCAAACCCTAGCCCCAGGGTTCGCGATTTCGGAGTATCCGGGACTCGATTCACAATCCGTCGAATCCTACACGATTCTGAAATTATCTGGAACAACATATCCGAAATTGAGCGCGATCCAACGGTTCAGCAGTATTGAACCCAAAAATCGCACAATATGGAAAATCCGTTCGGGGTTCAAACGGTATCCAAATTGAGATCCGCGAAATCCCACGCGCTCGTGACGACCTGAGGATCGCAACAAGACATAGTGTCACTGCACTACCCTCACCCACGCGCCGCAGCACACGCCGGCAGGGATGGGTGTCTAAAGCGATTACGCCTCGCCGGAAAAACTTCAAACCACGGCTCCAAACTCCTACCCTAGGTAAAACACCATATTTGGAGCCATTTTTGTTCTTGGACCTACCCCAAAAAGTGGCCGGAAGTGGCCGATCACGGAGGCAGAAAATCGGCCGAATTTTCAAACTCAAAAATCCAATAGCTACACTACGAATCGATCTATTCCTACCCAACAGGCAGCTAGAACAGCTCGAGAGGTTCAAGATCCATACCTGGGTCGACGGAAATGGTGGCCGGAGGAGGGAGATCGACGGCTTTGAAGTTTCGGTGAGTTCCCGTCGTTGTTTCGCATTTTCCGGCCAGCACAGGTCGTCGGCGGGCGGGGGAACGGTCGACGAAGGGAGAGGAGACGATGGCGGTTCGAACGCCACCGGTCCCGTGGCCAGTGGTGCCCTGTGGCGGCGCCGGCACTCCCTAGAAGGCGACGGCACGAACAGCGGGCGAGGAGAGAGAGAGAGAGAAAGAGAGATCGCGCGAGGAGAGAGAAAGGGCTGAGCTGTTTTTATAAATCCAACTTTGAAATATTTACGGTTATGCCACTGAGACTCTTTTGACCATAACTTTCTCGTTACAACTCCGATTTGAGCCCGCTAAGTGTCTACGAACTCATTTCACCGTGCTCTACGCAACAGTGTAAGTGGGATTGTCAAGATCCTTCTCGATCAAAAAGTCACCTTTTTCTTAATAAAATATTCCGAGGGCAAAATTGTCTTTTCTCCAAATAAATTACTAATTAAATAAGAATTTTTGTTTTGGGTTATTACATGCATGGTTTTATTGATGAAAGATTTTTGCATAATGTTTTAATGGCTTATTGAATATATTATATTCATGAGATGAATTTGAATGTTATATAGCGCTTTGGCAATATATTGTGAGTTTGGCATTTTGGGTATTGAGAGTGTATTTTATAAGAATTTTGGGGAAGTATATATATATATATATATATATATTCTCTATAGGCGAGATACTTGGGTTGTTGAAGTGTGTTGTGGAAGAACTTGATTATGAGGGGTTGTTGAGAGAAGTTGTATGATTACACTATGTAAGTACCTTCCCCAGTTATTAGACTTTCCACACGCGGCGTTGGATGTTCCAGCGTGTGGGAAGAATAGGTTATCCATCTCACTCGAAGTGTTGGATGTTCCGGCATGTGAGACACTTTCCATATGCGGCGTTGGATGTTCCGGCGTATGGAAAGACTCTGTATAGTGTTTAGGGTCATCATCCATGGCGTTGGATGTTCCAGTATGTGATGATCCAGTCTGCGCGCATAGGACATAGTTTGGGAGCTACACATGGCGTTGGATGTTCTGGTATGTGAGCTTTGGAGTTTCATCCCCCGGTTGGACCGCTCATCCCTAGACGCAAGATAGCACCTGGAAATCCTGCGGACTAGTCAAACGATCCCCCAATTGGATCGTTTCCCCGGTACCTACGTAGTGTGATGAGTATATCGTATAGCTATGTATAGTTATATATTTATATATATATATATATGTATATTTATATGTATATGTATAGTTGAGTGAGCGAAGGATTATAGTTTTTCAGTGGTTTGGCAGGAGCTGCAAGGTTGAGAGAATGGGGTTTATGAAGGTGATGACTTGTGTTTTGAAGAGTTAAAAATGAATTATGTTTTGAGTAATTAAATATTGAATTGTGAACCTGCATGACTAGAGCATTATTTTTACACGGTGGGGTTATTATATTGTTTTAACTGCAAATCTGGTTTTTTGTCCACTCACCTGTTTTTTGTTTTGCGCCCCCCAGCCAGTAGTCGCTCCAGTTAGCGTGCAAGTGGTGTACGAGGCTCGATCTGTGAACCTTCCTAGTTAGGATTTAAGTAATTTCTTCTACTCAAATGTTCTTGTAATCTTAATTCAGTAGATGCTCTGTTCTCGCTCATGGTAGATTTTACTTGTGAGGCCATAGGCCATTTAGTATGACTTGTTGAATTATGTAAGCATGCTGCTGGTTGGGATTTTTATTTTATGTGTGTTGCAGGTTGAATTTCTTGTTGGGTTTGCTTAAATTACAAGGGAAACTCTGCCAAAATTTTGGTAGAAAGTCTCGGTTTCTTAATAAGTGGGCCCGGCATCGGGAAGATGTCGGATCAAAGACGGAGTCCGCTTCGGTTTTCAGAGAATTCTGGGGAGGGTCTTGTCATGTGTGTTGGTGTTTGGGCCTAAATTTGGCACACCCAGTCCAAATATCAAAAGCCCATGCCAAAAATACATATTCAGCCCAACACTGGAAACCCGGAATAAATGAAGCAATCTCAGGACCCAAGCAGATTGGCCTCTGCATCGAAGTTGAATTCCAGAGCCCAAATCCAAGAAGGCCCAGCCCAGAATCTGTCACTTGGGCCTTGAAAAAGAAAAGAGCAATCGGCCCATAGCTCCAGAAAAATCAAAAGGGCTTGGCGTGATTGAAAAAAAAGAAGAAGAAGCACAAAAGGAAACAGACTCACGTGAATCTTTTTTCTCTGACTTAGGAAAGTCGACAATTTCAACTGGGTTGATAAGGAGTTGACAAAGGCAAGCAAAAAGAAGGGACATCTCTGAATCTCTACCACCAGAAGATCAAATCCCTTTTATATATTCGAAGATATTGCTTCTACTCCACAGAAGGCACCATCTTTCAAGGGATACACAGACTGTGTTTTCTAAAAAAAGATAAACAGGAAACAGGGAGTTGTTCAAACTGGAAAATCAAACTAACCATCACAGTTTGAGCTTTCACAGGTGGGCAGTTGGAATTAAAGAGGGGTTAGGTTCTCTTTCAAAAACAGGGAAGTGAATGCCTTAGGAACTAACTATGGAGGGCTTATCTGCCAGAACTGATAAAAACCCCTTTTCTTTCCATTTAAAAATGAAAGATCTTTTAAGAAATTTTGCCGCCCATTATTAGAAAACCCACTCTAAAGCATTTCTTATAAATATAGGAGAGGGTGAACAATCAAAAAAAGGTCAATCAATCAAACAACCAAAAAATCAACCAAAGACAAAAAAGCTCAAAATGATCACTTGATCTCTGAGAATCTTCAAACAAACTGAAGCAACCAAAAGCTCATTGGGCCTCAAGAAAGAAGCCAGCTACAAATTGAAACCTCCAGTTTCAGACTTAGAAAAAGTCATTCAAAACGAGACTTCTCTCGTTACAAATTTGGTTTAGCAAAAGCCAAAACAAGCAGAGTTCAAGTTTTTACAAATATGAAAACCTTAACAAATTTATGGAGAGCCCTGACCAAGCAGAACAGGTACCACAGTACAGTTCTTGCTCAATAATCCTCAAGTCCAGCCACTTCTGCCCCTTTCAGACTGAAGAGGCCGCAATTCTGCCCGTTCAAAAAACCTCCCAGGGCTCGAAATAGATTAAAGCTCTACCAAACTCAAACTTTGGTATCAATTTACAGCTAAAGCTTAGCAGCTGAAGTTGGGAACAGTCCAATCTAGCACAGGCATACCCAATCCATCTAGGATCAGAAGCTTCTATCCAAGCAGAAATGGAATCCCAGCTTTCTTTTTGTCTTTCTAGAGTTGATTTTTCCATTTCTAGTTCTGTAAAAGGCAGTTCTGCCTAAAAACAGCCCACTTTATTATCATTTATTCTGGCCAGAACTACCAATTTTGTACTGTGATAAATTGTGAAGTCCTCACCAGTCTGAGGCAGGAAAATAACTTACCTGGGAGATATTCCTCACCCAAATTCACAATCGCTTGTTTAGAAATTATTAACTTGGGGCGCAAATTATCTATTCTTAAGAAGTCTGCTAGGATTTTTATTGCTAGCAGTGGCACGCTCTCACACCAAAGAAAGTTGACTTGTTGACCAGTCAATGATTTTCAAGGCAACAGGGAACTTTACCCTTCCATCACAGGAGCAAACACAAAATGGGTAAACAATTTGGCACACCCAGTGGGACTTATCAGTATACATACTCCGACAGAACTTTTTGAAAGTATATGAATATTGGAAGCTCTAGCTAGAACCCACGCCACGCCATGGAAAGAGACCAGGTAGTTCTCCTAGAAGGTTTGGAGTCAGAAGAAAGTGATGCCAGACAATCAGCTTATGCTAGTACTGGAAGTAGACGTTCCAGGACCGGCTCCAAGAGGTTGAATCAGATACAGGAAGCTGTATTCCGACGGGAGGCCGCAGCACAAAGAAGCCAGGATAATCTGAATAACATGACAGCCATGATGCAATGGCAAGTTAACAGGCAGTTTAGGAAGGACCGTGAGGCTGCTATGGCCAAAATCCCAAATCCAGATGTTGCGGTCCAGCATCTAGACCTCCCTTGTGGACCTCTATCAGGACTGGCACGACAAAAAAAAATTCCCCAACAATTATAGCAGACCAAAGGGATGCAACTTACTATCACAGTAGGTAAGAGGAATGAGCGGACCGTCGCTAACTTCCCCTTCCCATCTGCCGCTGACCTCCAGCATGTCCTTGCTCCACACATGATCGTCTTGACTCAGACTATCAAACAACTTGGGTTTACGTGCGTGACGTTGGGCATACTTCTAGAAGTGTCTCACCTCGAAGAAGTAGAAGAATTCCCACAAGGTCAGACCAAGCTTGAAGAAGTGCCCCAGATTTTCAAAGCAGATGATCGCCCGATAAATGTTCGGAGAACACTAGCTCGGGGCACACTCCATGGCACAGAGAACATCCCTGAAAAATTTCGACAGCGAAAATATGAAGCCTAGCAAGAAATAGAAGGGACGGAACGTGATAATCCTGGCATGGTTCACCAACTTAACATGCACATCCTTGAGAATGGCGGAGTCGAAAAGTGCATGCCATGTTTTGAACTGGGCCTCGGTGGTGACACGGTTCAAATTTGCCATGAACTTCTCTTTGGGAACTTGAGAGCCACCCCACAGGTACAAGGGCAGTTGCGAGCTTGGTGATTGGCTCATTCCTTCAGAAGACATGGTCGTTGAGCAACTGCAAAAAATAACGAAGAAAATCGCAAGTTAAAACTCCTAGTTCGAAAAAAGAAAAAAGAAGAAGACAACAGCAGATAAAATAAAAAAAAAAAATGGGGAAAAAATTTAAGCTGCTTGGATCAGCCCAAGCTGAAGGGAGGCAGCCCAGCAGATGCTCCAACCCAATCTGCCACCTCTCGTCCAAGCCTAGCCGAAGCGAAGGCCCAGCTCATGCCTCCAGCCCGCTTGCTTCTAGGCCAGCCTGCGCAGCCCACACCTTGCGCAAGGCCCACCGCGCACCCTGCCAGGCCCGTCGACTCGCTCCAACGCTCACAAACCCTAGCTGCCATATTATTTCTCTCTCTCACACAAGGCTTCGTCTACCACACAAGGCTTTGGCTACCTGGTTTTCCTTAAAACATCTAACCTAAGTTTGGCATCGGAGGGCCTTTGGCCAACACCCCCCGGGTGTGGTCCTTTTACTCTTATCTGTTTTGCAGGGAGAAAGAGAAGCGAAGAAGACAAAGGAATCTTGGGCGAATATTCTTGTGGGAAAATTTGCTCCCACAATGACCAATTAGCTTCCTCTATTGAAGCCAAGCTTCGTGAAAAGTCTTCATTAAAATCTCGTCGCTGTATATTTAAGATCCCTAATATGTGGCGCAAGCATAATAGAGAAGCTTTTATTCCTAATTTAGTTTCAATCGGACCGTATCACCATGGAAAGAAGAAGCTGCAAGCCATGGAAGAAACTAAATTATGGTATTTGCATTGCCTCCTTGCCCGCCAACCAACCCCAGATACTAATTTAAAGTACTTTGTTCAAGTCATTAGAAGTTCAGAACAATATTATCTAGATTGTTATGCCAAAAAGTTTGATAATCTGAGCAGGGATGAATTTGTAGAAATGATGGTGGTTGATGGTTGCTTTCTTATTGAACTCTTCCGTAAGAGTTCAGACCCCAACCTCGTCCAAAACAATGATCCTGCAGTGACTCCATGGGTGTTCTTGTCACTCCAGAATGATTTACTTCTGCTGGAGAACTAGCTCCCATGGAGAGTTCTCAAATGCTTATTCGACATCACATGGATACCAGGAATGCTTACTCTACCCGAGCTTGCTCTCAACTTTCTCCAAGCATCCATCTTCGAAAAGGAACCAAAACTTAACAGTGTCGCGAAACACTTGCATTTACTTGACTTTGTAAGAAACTGTATGCTTAGATCATGCGACCAAAGCGAGCCCAAAGAGTTTACTTAGCACTTGATTCCCTTTGTGACAGAGCTTTTGAAAGATGGAGTCAAATTCGAATGTGGAAAAAAGGATGGCATGTTCAACGTGACTTTCGAAAACGGAGTGATGAAAATTCCACCCATAACAGTTCTTGGAGAATCGCTCTTCAGAAACCTCATTGCCTACAAACAGTGTGACCCAAATATCATTAGCTCCAACACTCCATTTTCATCTTATGCTTTTCTCATGGACAATCTCATCAACTCCAGCAAAGACGTAAACTTTCTGGTAGAGAAAAAGATTATGCGATGCTTTACGAGCCCGGAGGAGGCAGCCTCGTTCGCTAGGCTTAACAACAATGATTGTCTAACTAATTTCTCTTACGTGGACCTATTTGAGAATGTTACAAAATATCATCAGGATAAATGGCACACATGGGGAGAGCGTCTCAAACGTGACTATTTTGGCAATCCTTAGTAACCTGTGTCATTGGTCGCTGTGGTTGTGATTCTTGGTCTCACGTTCATACAAACCCTATATTCCATTCTCTCTTACAAGTTCAAGTAGAAATCTTCCACAATATCCTTGTATTATGAGTGCGTAATTTATTCTCTTGGGCTTGAAATAATTAATTGTAAATTTTTGGGTTGTGTAATTTACATGGGCTTGCATATGCTTTTGTATTATTCGAAGGTAAATTTCTCTTTCAGGGTCACACTAAAATTGAATGGGCCTTAAGACCATCTCTAACCCAAGGGGTGGAAACTCAAATTTTGAGTTTAGCATGCAAAAAGGTTCTCCAACCCATGTATTTTGGGAGGTGAGAATTTGAGAAATCTCAAAACTGGACTGGAGTTCCAGTCTGATTTCTGCCTAGACTGTTAATTTTGTGGGCCCAAAATGTGCTTTAATTTTTTTTATTTATTGAATGCTGGAAGCCCACGTGATGGCCAATGCATGTTGGGCCCACTGACAAGTGGGAAAAGTAGATTCCCATTTCCTTTATTGATGGCCAACGGTTACTTTTTCAAATAATATGTTATGCTATTTTTTATATTTTTTATTTCTATATTCCAACAGCTATAAAATCAACGATTCTGATTCATTTTAGGGAATCTCAGCGCTAAAATTTCACATCCGATGGCTCAATTTTAAATCCAATGGTCAAATTAATATTTATAATTAATCTAAGTCAGATCCAACCCCAAAACCTATTCCAAACTCTATAAATAGCCCTTCATTTGGTAAATAATCCACCAAAAATCATTTTTTTCCTTTCTCCCTTTGTTATAATTTTTCATTCTACATTCATTCTTGTTGAGAATGGCCCCAAAACCTCAAAGATGTGTGAACTGGAAACCACAAGAAGATGAGGCATTGTGTAGAGGGTGAGTTTCTGTCTTTGAAGATGGGGCTATTGGCACGAATCAATCAAACGACTCATTTTTGGTTGCGTGTGTACCAAATTGTTTTGAAAAATGATCCAGGCATGAGCGGAGCCGGAGTACAATCACCGCAAGCTATTACTTCTCGGTTCAAGATCATCAACGAACAATGTTCTCTTTGGAAGGCATGTATAACAAAGGCCAATGCAAGGCATGTGAGTGGCTCCAATCTTGAAGATGTGGTGAGTACCCATTTTTTTCAATGCTTAAATTTATAATTTTAATTGTTTTCAATTATTAACTTGATTTTTATTTTATTTCATGGGTAGAATATGAATGCAAAAACACTTTTCTTGAATGATAATAATCCTCCGAATAGGCCTTTCAAGTTGTATCATACTTGGCAAATCTTAAAAGATTGCCCAAAATGGAACGACCTATGTGAATCTCCCACACTAACATTCAAAGATTCTTCTCATAGTGGCAATACAGTCAATTTGGAGGAAGATGAAGATGATGTGGTCATGCCCACTCCAAGGCCGTTGGGAAGAGTTAAACAGAAGGATGAAAAAAAAGAAAAGGAAATGTGTTGAAAGTTATCTCAACCGAAGTGGTAAGTTCTTGTCTGAATTGGTTCAACAAGGAAATGAGGCAAAAGAGGATAGGAGGCGAAAGTTAGAGCTCCTACAAGAGCAACATGCATATCAAATCCAACAAGATAAGGAGGCCAATGAACAGAGGATAATGTCCATGGACCTATCCAAATTTACTCCAAGAAAGAAGAAGTATTGGGGGAATAAGCAAGATGAAATGATTGAGGCCCAGATGAATACAAGTTCCCCAAGTTCCCCCTACAATCCAGAAGACAACTCTAGAGACTATTATCCAAGCCCTCCACATAGTGGTTATTAATTTATGTTTATTTGTAATTGTTGTTTATCTTTATTTATAATTGTCATTTATCTTTATTTATAATTGTTGTTTATCTTTATTTATAATTATCGTTTATCTTTTTTTATGATTGTCGTTTATTTTTCTATGATTAGTTTTTTTATTTATAAAATTCAATGATAAACCATATAATTCATTAAAATCACACAACCACTGTTATAATTTAAACACACTTTCATAATTTAAACACACAACATAATTTAAACACACTTACATAATTTAAACACACTTACATAAGTTAAACACACAATATAATTTAAACACACTTACATAATTTAAACACACAACTTAAACACACAACATAGCTCATTGCCACTCTCCTTCGCATCTCCAAATGTGGTTGATCAAATCATTTCTTAGATTGTGATGCACTTGCGAAGCACGAACTCTATTATGACAGACCATGTATTCTGAGATAGTTTGTCTGTCTCGGTTTATATCGTACGTGATAGTTGGCTCAAGCTCGTAAGCAAGTCTTGCTCTTCCTCTTCTAGATGTTCATGGACAATTGTCTTCATCATCAGATTCTGCATCTAGATCCTCATACTCATCCTCAACAATCATGTTATGCAATATTACGCACATCATCATGATTGAATAAAGTTGTTCTTTGTGCCACATACGTGCAGGTCCCCTAACAATTGCCCATTGAGCCTGGAGTATTCCGAAGGCTCTTTCGACATCCTTCCTATAAGCCTCTTGTTTTTGGGAAAATAGTTTTTCTTTTTGGAGTATCTGGTTGGGAAATCATCTTAACCAATGTAGCCCAACCAGGGTAGATACCATCAGCCAAGTAATAACCCAGATTATATTCATTTCCACTGACAACATATTGGATATGGGGAGACACTCCATTCACTACATCATTGAACAATAGGGAACGAGCTAGAACATTGATATCGTTGTTCGATCCGACAACTCCAAAAAAGGCATGCCATATCCAAGTGTCATATGAGGCCACTGCCTCTAGAACGACAGTTGGCTTATGCTTGTAGCCGGTAAACTGGCCTGCCCAAGCAGTGGGGCATTTCTTCCTTTCCCAATGCATGTAGTCAAGACTGCCTAACATGTCTGGGAATCCTCTGTGACTAGCCTTGTGCAAGAGCCTATAAAGGTCTGCTAGATTTGGGGAACAAAGGTACCACTGACCATACATGGCTTCAATAACAGAACAAAACTTTCGCAAACATTCAAGGGCTGTAAATTCACCCAATCTACAGTACTCGTGGGTGGAGTCTGCCGAGCATCCATATGTGAGCATTCGAAAAACGGCTGTTAGCTTCTGCTCTGGGGATAGACTTTGTCGTCCACAAGCGTCTATCTTCTGGGTAAAGTATGGCTCATGTGGAACAACATTATTTAAGATGCGATAGAAAAACTCTCTTCTCATGCGGAACTGCCTGCGAAAGTCCACTGAAGTGGTCTTTCACAGAAGTAGTCCTCCATGAGATTCTTATGATATTTTTCTCTCTTCCGATTCTTGTATTCACGGCCTGCAACAGAACCACCATGTTTGGATTGTTGAGCATATTGCTCCAGCAAAAACGTTTGGTGTTGAACAGCCATTGCAACCATCTGTTGATGAAGGTCACCATCATCAGAATCATCACTGAAGAAATTTTGTATAGCCTTCCCACGTGAATTCATTGTAAGAAGGAGAATTGAAGGAGTTTATGTGGTCAATTCAATAGAATAACACTTCTTAAATAGACAAGAGATGACCTAGATGTTTGAAAATAATTGAATGAAGATAGGAAAAGATAGGGAAAGATAACGGAATCCAATAAAGTGAGATGAACAAAGATGAGCAATGGTTCAGAACATGATTGAAACAAGACAAGATGGGAAAATGGTTCAGAAAATAATTGAATGAAGATAGGAAAAGATAGGGAAAGATAATGGAATCCAATAAAGTGAGATGGACAAAGTTGAGCAATGGTTCAGAACATGATTAAAACAAGACAATAGGGGATGGGAAAGGGTTCAGAAAATAATTGAAGAACACAAGTAGGGGTGGGCAAAAGTTCAGAACATTATTGAATGAGGATAAAAGAATCCAATAAAATAAAATTAAAAGTAAAAATGGAAGAAAATTATGGCAATGGCTTCAATGAAGGGTTCGAATTATTCCGGGCATACGTATGGTGTTGTACTTGTTTTTATTTTTAAGTGAAATTCTATTATGTTTTGGAATTTTATTTTTTTTAGGTTAACATGTTTAGAAAATTAAATCACCAGTATTGAAACAAAAATAATGTTAAGAAAAATTAACAAGAAAAAAAAAATTATGGGTTAATCATTCTTAAACAATTTAGTAAAGTTGCAGACTCAATTTATGAGTCTGCAAGGTTGGAGGAAAAAAAATTTTGAGTCCTGAAAATATATGAATAGTTGTATTTTGGAGGGTGGAAATTTGAGTTTAGCCCCAACATGGTTGGAGATGATCTAAGGTCCTTAAAAAGTCAAAATAACCCCCATTGGGCACTTTTTCCATTTCTAGTACAAACATTTATATTCGAAATTCTATAGTGAGGATGCCATATATGAACTCCTCATGTGGACCTTTTAGCCACATGATTATTTCATTAAACTAAGTGAAGTTGCTATTCAAATAAATCATGTGGCTAAGATAAAGGTCCACATATGACAGTCTCACCACAGAACGACCCGTTATGTTAAAACCTAGCCACTTTAGATTTCCTTTTCGACATTGAGTTTGATCGTTTTATTTTATTTTACTCTTTTCTTCTAAGCCTTGTTTCACGTTAGTTGCCCAATCTTTGAATATGGCCCCTTTGTCAATTAATTATTTGACTGCAAGAGAGACGTACATTTTCAACTATGGAAAAATATTGCAGAAAGACTGTTTTGGCTATTTTTGCTTAGAGTAGTGACAAAAAGAATGATCGAAGGGAAAAACCTTATGCTCAAGATTGAAGAAGAACAGAATACTAGATTAACCATGAAAGTGTTTGGGCAAAAGTCCACATGGCGAATATTCGCTGGTTGATTCCTCAATCTTCGATCCTTGCAAAATAAATAGGAGTAAATAGATCACACCCAGGAGGTGTTGGCCAAAGGCTCTCCGATGCCTAAGTTTGTTCAATTGGATCTTGATAAAGATACGACACTAGATAAAATAGATGGAGTTTTCTCTCACGGGGAGAGCTGTGTGTGGTGGTGCTTAGTCGTGAGAGAGAGAGAGTGGGGAAGGGACGACAACAAGATAGAGAGAGAGGGTTTTTTTTATAGTAGGGTTTTTGGAATTATATAGGAATTTAAAATTTACTGTCAATGTTTTGTGTAGCTATGTATTTATAGTCTCCTTGTGTGCTTGGGTTTTGGGAGAATAATCCTTATTCAGTTATGTTTATTCTTCCCCAATAGATTATAGGAATTACTCCAAGGCCCTGTTTGGTTCACGGAACGGATTTGAGGGGAAATCACTTCTCATGTCATTTCCCAAGGGACGGGAAATGAAGATTCCTTTCCCATGGTTGGTAATCCTGGGAAAGTAATCAAGAAATACCAATTTATTTCCTTTCACATGTTTGGTTTGTGTAGGAATGTAAAACAAAGTTTGTTTAATTTTTCAATTATACCCACACGAAATTAAATAATAAAAAAATACATTTAATGCTATATTGTAATTCTGAATTGTTAATGGGGACAATTTGGGCATGAAAAATGTGTATTTAATGTTGGCTCATTTGAGGAGGAAAACAAAACTCAAGTGGGAAAGATGCCTTCACTTTCCCTCCTACTACTTCCCATGTGCAAGGCAACGATTTTCTATGCCTGGACTTACCAAACATAGGAAAGCAAACGATTTTCCATCCCCAAGCCTCCTTTCCATGAACCAAACAGGGCCCAAGAGATTCTATGGTTACGAGTGCAACTTCTTTTTTCTGTTGAGCGAGTCGTGGGCCTGGCTGCTGGACAACAACTTTTGCTACGGTTCAGCAATTGGGCAGTGTTGTAAGCCCAGCTGGGGCGTTGGTGGCAGTTGTCGAGTGGTGGCTGCTATGGCAGTGGTTGCTGTTGTTGCTAGTGCCGACAACGACTTTTTTTTTTTTTCCACTGAAGCTGGGTCGGCAACTTGGGCCGCGTGACCTTCTTAGGTAGAGGGACTGTGTCGGTGACTTTGGCCACGTGACCTTCTCGTTATTTTTTGTCTTATGAATTTCTTCATTTTGTTTGCAGGTATTCAACGGTCATGTCTTCCGATGAGGGTAGCCGATCACCAAGTTCACAAGTGCCTTTGTACCTGTGGGGTGGTTCCAGTGTGCACAAGAAGAGATTCGTGGCTAATCTGTATTGTGTTACATCTGAAGCTCACTTCCATAAGAGGCGTGCCACATATGCTTTTGGCATACCTAATGACGTGCATGTCAAGCTGGTGCTGCCTTCAACTGACGATGTGCCTTGTGTGGGTTCGAAAGATCCGGTTGCCAAAATTATCTCATTTCGCCCAGTCTACATCTCTTTGGGCTTCACGTTCCTGTTGTCAAAGTTCTTCAGGAAAATGTACTCCAAACATCTACTGGCGCGATCATGTGTTTTTGAGAATCTGAGCCATTTCTTCAAGCTGGATCTAACCATGCATGAGTTCTTTTACTTTTCGAAGTGAGGAGCTACGAGATGTATGCCCAGGTTCGTTTATGCAACGCCAAGCTGTTTGACATGCTAAGCCAAGGAGATCATGTATGGCACGCCGATATGTTGGAGGTCATCGGACAGTAGGAAGGATAGGTCGACGATGGTTCACTTGTTCCCCTTACCTACTGCGATGGCATGTCATACTCTGTTGATCTGCTTCAATTTCATCTGAATACTTTGATGTATGACTAACTAACTTTTGTCTTCTGCTTGCAGATAATGATATTAGAAAAAACGAGATCGTGAGCTGGACATGGCTAAAGTCCACCAAGCTCTGAACATCCATGCTAGGTTTCGCGAATGGCTCTGGCTGTTGAGCGAGTATTGGAAGAAAGCTAGTGGTTTGGCCCCTGCCAAGGATGTTGATAGATGAAAGCAGTATGGCCTAGACTCAAATGATTTTCCTGGCGAATGGGAGGAGTCCTCAACCAAACCCCCTGAAAAGAGGAAGGCCGATGCCAAGTCCTCCAAAGATGAAGTTGCAACTTCGCGGGTAAGGGATGTTACTCCTCTAAGAAAGAAGCTGAGACTTCCTTCTATTGTGATCAAGTTTTCTTCAAAAGAGGTCTCGTCTGTTAAGAAGACTTAAGTGGAATTTGCTCCTTCGTCGTCAGCCAAGGTCAAGCATCTTCTTGGCGTGGATAGCAAGAAGATTGATGACATGCTGAATGTTCGAGACATTCTACTGAAGTCTCCAATTGACCATCTCAAAATTGCAATATGCCTTGCAAAGAAGTCTGTTCCCGAACCGATTCACTACCGAGACACAAAGAGCTGTTAAAATTCCTCCCTGAAGTTCGAGTCGTCTGCACGAGGCAAGGGATGAGGATCGAACTGGGAGGAGTGCTCTTCCATCTAACAATCGTGATCTATCTATCGAGCCACGAGCAGTCAAGTATGGAGTTGATTCAGCGTCGTTGACTTTTTTGGAGGCGACGATGGTTGCAGCTAAGAAGGTCATAAACTCATCTACTCGGGCAAAGGATTCTTCAAAAACGCTAATAGTTGGTCCTAAGGTTGACAAGTCCAACTCCGAAGGGGATGCGTGTCTAATCTGCTCAAGATGGACTTTCTATCAAGCTCGTCTGCTTGCGTCAAGTTGATTGATCATATACATCAGGCTAGTAATCTTGGCAAATTCTCAAGTTTTTCTTGGGAGAAGCAAAAGGAAGCGGCTGTCACTTTGCTTAAACAAGAGTAGTTTTAATTTTTGAGGCCATCCGAAACTCGTCTGCTGTTGCCCTCTCTTTTGCTCAGCTCAATGAGTTGGGGAAGAAGAATGTTGATCTGACTAGTAAGCTTTTGGCCGAGCAGATCCACCATGAAATGAGGATATTTGAAATGAAGGAGAGCATGTCTGTGCTGAAGAGTTCCCTTGCTAAAAAAGACAGTGAACTCAAGTCTTCTGTTGCTGCCTTGCATGGTCGCAAAGAGGCCTACTTCCGTCTCAAGCGCAAGAATGCAGACATATCCTAGAGTTACGATAACTTATAGCCATGTTTGATGCCTACCACAAGGTTGTTGAATGATCTAAGTATGGGCTACATGGACTGTAAGATAAGGGCCGCTCTTTGTCATTCCATTGAACATGAAGATATTGAAATGTTCTATCCTGACATGCCCCCTACTGAAGGTGTGTAAATCAATGCTGTGGATATAGAGGCAGCCGAAGAGCAAGTGGCCCATGAGACTGCAGCTAAGGAGGATGATGCCAAGGAGAGCACATATGACAAGGTGGCGGTAAATTTTACGGAACATGCAGATTGAGCTGTTGAGCAGATGACTTCATCTAATGAGCATGTAGCTGACCTGGGCGGAGTCACGGAGGGGATAGTTGATCATGCATAAGCTAAGGAGGTCACTGATTTGTGGATAGAGACACTTTTGTATTTTCAAGCTTTGTAATCTACTTTTCTAGTTTGCAATAATTGGTCTTGTTTGATTATCTTTCTTTTGTTGAACTCTGGCCAATTGGTCACTTTGCTATGGAAATTTTAGTTATTTAAACAAAAAATTTGTTGGGTATTGTGAACTTCTTGATTGACCTGCAGGTGCCTTGGTTGTGCATCTCCCTTAGGATGCTTCAGATATGGCCTGTGTTTACCTTAACACGCTTTGGCAGTTGCCTACGTCTCTCTTCGAAGTTAGGCACTACAAGAAGTACACCCAAGTTTGTGTATGCAAAGCCAAGCTGTTTGAAAGTCTCAGCCAAGGAGATCATGTAAGACACGCCGATGTGTTAGAAGTCAATGGACGATGGGATTGTGAGATCGGCGACGGTCCACTTTCTTCCCCTCACTTACTACGATGGTAGATCATTCTTTTATTGATTTGCTTTAATTTTGTCTGAATTCTTTGATGTGTGACTAATTGATTCTGTCTTCTGCTTCCAAAAAATGACATCACCAAGAAACTGGATCTTGGGCTGGACATGGCTAAGGTCCGTCGAGCCCTGAACATCCCTGCGAGGTTTGGTGAATAGCATACATTAGTAGAGTTTGATATACATGGATTGATACACACTTTAAAATATATTTTATGTTTCATTATGTATCAATCCATCGTATATCTGTTTTAATCCGTCAATTGCAGAAATCAATTAATAGTTTATTGCAAATATCTTTCCTGCACTTGATTTCTGAAAAAGATAAAATAGGATTATCCTCTGCCTCTTGCACTCTTATCAAGTCAAGTAAGAGCTGCTTCTTCGTCGCTTGCCAGGGTCAAGCATCTTGTCAGAGCGAATAGCAAGAAGATTGGCAGTATGCGAAATGTTTGGGTCATTCTGCTCAAGTCTCCTACTAATTAGTTCAAAAACCGCAATCTACCTTGCTAAAAGTCGATTCTGGAACCAGTTCACCTGCAGAGAAACAAATAGCTACTAACATTCCTCCCCGAAGTTCAAGTCATCTGCACAAGTCAGGGGATGACGATCAAATTATTGGGAGGACTACTTCTTCACCTAACCATGATGATTCATCTGCCGAGGCACGAGCAAGTGAAGCATGGAGCTGATTCGGTGTCGTTAACTCCTTTAGAAAGTCATTTAGTTGGGCGAATGGTTCTTCCTAAATTTGAACAGCTGGTCAAAAGTTTGACAAGTCTAACTCCGCCGGGCATGTGTGTTTGATCTGCCCAAGATGAACTTCCTATCAAGCTCATTTGTTTGTGTCAACTTGGTTGATCATACCCATCAGGCTGGTGATCTTAGCACTTTCTCAAGTCTTTCCTGGGAGAAGAAAAAGGAAGTGACTGCCAATTTGCTTCAAAAAGGAGTAGTTTTTGTTGTTGAGGCCATCCAGAACTCTTCTGTGGTTGCCTCCTCTTTTGCCTAGCTCCGTGAGTTGGAGAAGAAAAATGTTGATCTGATTGGCAAGCTCTCGGCCTAGCAGATCCGCCATGAAATGGGGATGTCTGAAATGAATGAGAGCATGTCTGTGCTAAAGAGTTCCCCTGTGTAATGATTGTAATTGTTGCTTTGTTTGGCTTTTCTCTTTTTTGGAACGAAACCATTGTAATCTCCTTAGATATTTGAGATAGTCTCTAGGTTAGATTAAAGTGGTTGCTGATTTCCAAAGATCTCTTTGGTGAAGAACAGGTAAGAACCTTGTGCATACATTCACATGGATTGATACAACTTTAAAATCATTTTATGTTTTCATTTTGTATCAATCCTCTCCTATATGTTTTAAATTCATCCGTTACTTTGCATACATTAGTAGAGTTTGATATACATGGATTGATACACACTTTAAAATATATTTTATGTTTCATTATGTATCAATCCATCGTATATCTGTTTTAATCCGTCAATTGCAGAAATCAATTAATAGTTTATTGCAAATATCTTTCCTGAACTTGATTTCTGAAAAAGATAAAATAGGATTATCCTCTGCCTCTTGCACTCTTATCAAGTCAATCTTTTGTGAAACCAAGTTCCTGACTGAATCTGTTTTTTATATTGATCTCCTCTTTCTTGAAACTGGCAGTTCAGTTCTCTATATCTACTGAACTTAGTTTCATGAAGAGGCAGCAATCTTAAGCATTTGGCATCACCTTTTAAACTCAGCCTTTACTATGCTTCCATGTTCATGTTTTTGAAAGATCATCATATCAGGTTTTAAACATTCAAAAACTTACTTCAGTCATCTTGAATTCTTGAGAGTTATGAGTATGATTGCATACACATAAAACTTACTCCAAGTTTATTATCAATTTGATTAAATGGCTGCTTTGGTTTCATTATTGTATTTATGATTAAAACCTTGTTTCAAAGTTCAAACATCTTTTGGTTTTAATTCATAACTGTACACAGTTTCTTTTATCTAGTTCAATCGTTCCTATGATTGAGATAGATGAATTTTATGAAACCACAACTCACTTCATAACATCATATCGAGAGCAACTTATGCTTGGTGCTGTTGCGAGGTCAAGAAAAGAATCTGTTGTTGTGAAGTAAAGAAATGGTGCTTTGCTAGAAGGTTAGATAGTTAGCTGCCTATTGTGTGTAGTTGAGCTAATATCCCTATATTTCTTGTACTTTACAATTGAGTGGATTGAATCTTTTCCTGGCTTGGTCCCCAGTTTTTCCCTTATGGGTTTCTGGGTTAACAAATACTGTGTCATTTACATTATTGCATTTACCTTGGTTACTTGATCACCACAAGCAGTATTTGTTTTTAATGTCATTTGTCACTAAGTAATAATTTTAAATCCAGCTCTGTAGCTCATCCACCATTATTGATTTGGATCAATCCAGATTAATAAACACTGAAATACTGTTAGAAATACTGCAAATGCCAAAAAATTTATTCCTGTTTGTCACTTCTGCAATGAAAAAGGGCATATAAGACCATATTGTTTCAAATAAAAAGAAAAGATAAATTCCACAAATCTGCAAAGACAAGTGGAAAACTTATCAAGAGAAGTTGAAATAATCCTAGGTTTGCTGAAACCTAAAATTGAACCTCCAAAAAGGGTTTGGTTAAAGAAAGAAAATGAGTCCTGTCTTGTTGTCTTGACTGCCTTGTCTGTTAGAAATTCAAATACTTGGTACTTTGATCGTGGTTGCTCTAGGCACATGACTGGAGACAAAAATCTGTTTTTAGATCTCTCTCTCATGTCTGAGCTTGGCAGTGTTACTTTTGGTGATGGTGGAAAATCAAGAATCCTTGGTAAGGGAACCATTTCTGCTCCAGGGATTGACAAGCTAGAAAATGTTATGTATGTTGAAAACCTTACATCAAATTTGATTAGCATAAGTCAGCTCTGTGATCAAGACACGTACAATGTTAGTTTCACAAAGGATAGATGCAATGTCTTAAACAAAGATGGCAAAATTGTCTTGAGTGGTTTAAGTTCAAGTGAGAACTGCTACGTGTGGTTTCTAAAACACTTTCCCCTCGTGTGGCTTGCAACTTAGCAATTGACAACTCCTTGGTGCTATGGCATCAAGGATTGGGTCATGTGAATCTAAAAGACCTTGAGAATTTATCCAAGAAAGAAATTGTAAGAGGCATTCCCAAGTTTGGAAATACCATAAAATTTGTGTGCAGTGGTTGCCAACTAGGAAAACAAAATTTGTGTGCAGTGGTTGCCAACTAGTCATGGGACTGTGAATTCCATGACCACCACCAGACCTCTTGAACTTATTCATATAGACTTAATTAGACCCATTCAAACCATCAGCCTTGGAGGGAAAAAGTACATTTTGGTTGTTGTTGATGATTACTCTACATTTACATGGGTTGCCTTTCTCAAAGACAAAGGAGAAACTTTCATACATTTCAAGTCCATTGTCAACAAAATTCAAAATGAGAAAGGAAATACAATAAACTCTCTGTCTAGAATGAGGAGTGATCATGGAACTGAGTTTGATAACTCATCTTTCATTGAATACTGTGATGAGTTAGGAATTAGACATGAGTTCTCTTCCCCTATCACACCCCAACAAAATGGTGTGGTTGAAAGAAAGAATAGAGTTTTAATTGAAATGGCTAGAGTAATGCTCTCTAGCAAAAGTTTGCCCAAGTTCTTTTGGGCAGAGGCAGTGAACACCTCCTGTTATGTGGTAAATAGAGTTTACACAAGGCCCAACTCTAACAAAACTCCATATGAGTTATGGAAAGCTAAGAAACCAAATCTAAAATACCTTAGAGTATTTGGCAGTTTGTGTTACATTTTAAAGGATAGAGAACACTTCGCAAAATTTGACTCCAAGAGTGATGAAAGAATTTTCCTAGGTTATTCACTGAATAGCAGAGCTTTCAGAGTCTTCAACAAAAGAACCAAAACTATGATGGAATCCAGTAATGTTGTCATTGATGACTCTCTGGATAAATCTGATAAAGTGTGTATCGATCTTGATGTATCTGATGAAGAAAAAGGTACCCTCAGTCAGTTGTCACTGAACAAATACCAAGAAAAGATGAGGATTCTTTCTCATTTGTGTCTGTTCATACAGAACCTGTGGAACCTAGTCCTGCTCCTTGGGTTTAAAGAAATCATCCCAATGATGTTATCTTAGGTGACCCATCTGTTGGAGCTAAAACAAGAAGCCAACTTCTTGAGGAAATCAATTTTCTGTGTTTCATGTCTCAAATTGAACCAAAGAACATCAAGGATGCTCTATGTCATGATGACTGGATTTTAGCTATGCAAGAAGAGATCCACCAACAACCGCAGGACGTTCTTCAAAGCCTTGAAGAAAGGACAAAAAGACAAGTACGATGAAGAATGCGAAGTTGCTTTCCAAAATTTGAAAACCTACCCAACTTCACCTCCCCTATTGTCAAAACCCGTACCATGCCAAGATTTGTTTATCTACTTGGCAGTGTCCAACTCTATAGTTAGCTAAGCTCTCATCCGTGATGAGCTGGAGCACAACATCCAGTATTCTACACGTCAAAATCCCTTCTCGATATAGAGACTAGTTATCGGAAAATGGAGAGGCTCATTCTGTCCCTTTTAATTTATGTAAGAAAGTTCAGACCATACTACCAAGCTCACCAAATTATCATCATGACAGAACTTCCTTTGAGATCGATCCTTCATAGTCCTGATGCCTCTCAGTGAATCTTGAAATAGGCTATCGAATTAAGACAGTATGACCTCCTCTACCAGCCGAAGACTGCCATAAAAGCCCAGGCTTTAGCAGATTTCGTTGTAGAGTTCACTCCATCAACAAAAGAAGTAAAGATGGTCAACAGATTCAACGAAAGATCGAGAGCAGACGAGCCCTCCTTTGCCGATCCTGACGTGCCCAAAGACTTGTGCCAGTTGAGCATAGATGGAGAGTCAAATCACAAAGGAGTTGGAGTAGGCATCATTATAATCACATGGATGAAACCTTATTGGAGTAGGCATCATTATAATCACACTAGGCTTTCCAGCCTCAAACAACAAAGCAGAGTACGAGGTGATGCTCGCTGGCCTGCATGCCACAAAGGAGCTATCGATCAAGAGGCTAGCCATCTACTCAGACTCCCAACTGATCACCAATCAAGCATCAAAGGAGTACATGGCGAAGCACCCAAGGATGATCCAGTACCTAGAAAAAGTCTAAGAGCTTTAAAAGATATTCCCTACCTTCACTATCCAAAAAATTCCCTGGGCAGAAAACACACATGTAGATGCGTTGGCAAGTCTGGGATCATCGTTGGATACCCAGTTTTGATGTTCAATTCCAGTCGAGCATCAAAGAAGCAAAGCTGCGAGACCTAATGCAGATCAATAAGGATCCCAGTGGGAAAGACCCCATCATCGACTACTTGATAAACGAAAATTTGCCAAGGGAGAAGCCCGAGGCTTGAAAAATCAAGCAGGAAGCTATAAGATACTACATGAAGGATAACAAGTTTGTTCAAAGATCATATTCCGGTCCTCATCTCACCAGCATCAAGTACCTGCAAACTCTCGAAGTGATCTACAAAATCCATGATGGCGAGTGCGGCATCCATTCGGGATGCAGGTTGTGGGAGCAAATTTCCCCACGAGAATATTCGATTGGAAAGATTCCCCTTTCTTCTTCGCCGCCTTTTTCTCCCTAGAAAATAGAACAAATAAGAGGACCACACCCGGGGGGTGTTGGCCAAAGGCCCTCCGATGCCTAAATTAGTTCAATTGAATTGTATAGAAAACAATAGCTAATAGGGTACGGAGATATGTTTATAATATAAACCGGGCGGCCGGAGCCTTATGTAAAAGAGAGAGAGAGAGAGAGAGATGAGGTAGCTAGGTTCTGTGAGGGAAGATCTCTACAGAGGTTTTAGCAGTAGTTCTGATGTACCTCATCCTTGTGCGTAACCAAGTATTTATAGTGGCCTTGGAGAGGTTGGTGTGGTTGGTGTAGTTGGTGGGGTTGGTGTGGTTGGTGAGGTTGGTATATTTAGGGATTAGGGATTTGACCGAATTCCTAATTAAGGCGAGGATCAAGTAACCCCCAATTTGATTAGGTAATTCCCAATTAGGTTAGGTAACTCCTAATTAGGTCAAATAATTCCCAAATTGATTGGCCTAATTATTTGACCTAGGGTTCAGGTTTAATTTGGTTCCCACAAACGCCCCCCAGCTTCTGCATGGCGCGTGGTGGCATGTAGGAGATGTGACTCAACTATTGGGCTGTCCAGCTGTAATTGGGCTTCCTTCTATGACTTGGGCTCCTTTTGTAGATTGGGTTCCTAAATGAAGTGAGCTTTTGACTGTTCTTGGAGTTGGGTTCCCAGTAGGAACGGGCTTGTGATTCCTTCTTGACCTAGGATGCCCAACCTGTGGAAATGCATGGCTTCTCTTCACTCTTCTTCACATTGCAAACTTACTTCTCTACTTTCTAGCTTGAGAGAGATCTTGGAGAATTTGTACTGCTTGTTGAAGAAAGGAGTCGCCGTGCATCCTAAGGTAAGTCGAGCATGTATATTTCTTTTTCTTTGTCTTTTCTTCTTTTTTGCGGTGAATGCCAGCTGGGGGAAGTCAGGCTAGTTGTTGTCGTGACATGCGACGTTTGGCAGTGGGCAGCAGCTGTAGTGGAACAGGTGCGCGCAGATGCATCAGCTGCTGCCTATCATCGCAGGTCTGGGCTAGAGCATGTCGGGCCTCACACATTGTAGGCCACGTCAGTTGAACGGGTATCGGGAGGAAGTTGGTGGTCTGTCCCCTGCCCAGGATGTTGAGAGATGGAAGCATAATGGTTCAGACTTAAATGACCTGCTGGCTGGGCAGGAGGAGTGTTCTACTGGACTTTCCTTCAAAAGGGAATGCTGATGTCAAGTCTTCAAAAAATGAAGTTGCGACTTCGCTGGCGAAAGATGTGTCCCCGTTGAGGAAGAAGCCAAGGATCCCTTCTGCTAAGAAGACTCAAGTAAGAGCGGTTCCATCGTCATCTGCCAGGGTCAAACATCTCGTTGGTGTAAATAGCAGGATGATTGGTGGTATGCGCTGTGTTCATGGTGTTCTACTTGAGCCTCATGCTGACAAGCTTGAAAACTATGATCTGCTTCTTGGAACAGCTCGTGCCTGATCTCGTTCTGGCGAGCGTCAAAGAGATGCAAATATTCCTCTTTAAAGTTCGAAGCGGGAAGTCTGCTCATGATCCAGTTGTTAAGTCACGAGCAGTCAATTGTGAAGTTGATTCAGCATAATTGACTCATTTGAAGGTGAGGTTGACGGAGGCTAAGAAGACGAGAGAGTCATTTGCCCGGGCGAAGGGATCTTCAATGTCGGCGGTTGATCCCAAAGTGAACAAGTCCAGCCTTGTAGGGGATGCATGCGTGTTTGACCTGCTCAAGATGAACTTTCTATCAAACTCGTCCTCCTGTGCTGAGTTGGTCTATCACATCCGTCAGGCCGGCGATCTTGGCACCTTCTTGAGTATTTCCTTGAAAAAAACAAAGGGAAGCGACATTTCATCTGCTTCAAAAATGATTGGTTTTTGCTGTTGAGAATATCCAGAATTCATCTGTTGTTGCCCCCTCTTCAGCTCAGCTCAGCGAGCTAGAGAAGAAGAAAGTTGAACTGGCCAGCAAGCTTTTTGCCAAGCAGGCCTGTTATGAGAAGAAGACGTCTGATTTGAGGGCGATGATATTGAAGTTAAAAAACTCCATTGCCGAAAAGGATTATGAGGTTAACTTTTTTGCTCCTGACTTGGCTAGTCGAAAAGATGCCTTCTTTCGTCTCGAGCGCAAGAAGGCTGATATCTCCCTCATCTATGACAAGCTTCCGGCTAGAGTTCGCGCTCACAACAAGTCTGCAGAGAAATTCAAGTTTGAAGCCACCATAGATGCGTACAAGTTGGGCTACTTGCACTGCACAAATGGGATGGCTTCGTTCTATGCAATTGAAGATGGTGACATTGAGGCGCTCTGCTCGAACTTGTTCCTTGTGCAAAGTGAGCAAGTCAATGTTGTGAATATGGAAGGGACCAAGGAGGCAGTAGCTGAAAAGGATGGAGCAGAGGAGGACGTAGCCGATGAGATGGCAGCAGATGTCGCGGAGCAGGCAGGTGGAGCTGTTGAGGGCATGGCTGATTAGGCGGATGCTGAAGATGCTGTATATCATGGGTTTCTTGTCGGCGTCTCAGAGTATATGAAGACTTCTTTATTTCTTTCCAGCTTTTGTAGTCCACTTTCTTGTTTAAAATATTTGGTCCTGTTTCACCATCTTCTTGTTGAACTCAGCCGGTTGGTCACCTTGCTATGGAAATTTCAATTGCTTTTTCTAACTTCAATTCGCATAGTGATAGTGTCTGGTGAACTACTTGAGCGTTTCTGGGTTGTGGCATGTCCGGCCTACGTCCTATGACGTGTCGATCAGTGTGACTCGTTTGATCTACGTCTGAAAACGTGTCGACGAGAGTGGCCCGTTTAGCTAACGTTCAGAGACATGTTCGATGACTGTGACCCGTTTGGGCCAAGTCCGGAGACGTGTCGATGAGAATGACCCATTTGGCCTATGTTCAGAGACGTGTCGATGTGTGTGGCCCCTTCGGCGTACATCTGGAGACGTGTCGATGAGAGTGGCTCGTTTAGCCTACGTCTGGAGACGTGTCAATGAGAGTGGCTCGTTTAGCCTACGTCCGGAGACGTGTCGATGAAGTGGCCCGTTTAGCCTACGTCCGGAGACGTGTCGATGTGTGTGGCCTGTTTAGCCTACATCTGGAGACGTGTCGTTGTGTGTGGCCCGTTTGGCCTACGTCCGGAGATGTGTCGATGAGCGCGGCCCATTTAGCCTACGTCTGGAGACGTGACGATGAGAGCGGCCCATTTGGCCTACATCCAGAGACGTGTAGATGAGAAGGGCCCGTTTGGCCTACGTCCGGAGACGTGTCGATGTGTGTGGCCCATTTGGCGTACATCCGGAGACGTGTCGATGAGTGTGGCCCGTTTGGCCTACGTCCAGAAACGTGTCGATTGCATTTGTGAACACTCCATTGGAAAGAAAAGGTTGAACATTTATTGATGTCTACGTGACTATATTGCTTCATTGAACAAAAAAGATGAGTTGCATGGGTAACATCAAAAGTAACTTGTCTTCAACGGAGGTGAGGGAGGCCTGGCCACTTGCTTGGAGCTGAGCTGATAGGCGAGGAGCTTCGTGGATAGTACCTTCAGAGGTGATGAGCATTTCGTTGTCTTGGAACTTCCTTCCCTTAAAAGATAATGTCGAGATCGTCTTCCATGACTGGGTAGCAGGTGATAGCTTGGGAGACCTGCGCTTGTCGCTTGCATGATCTTTCTCATCTACTCCTCGGTGGTCAGCTCGGGCTCTTAAAGTCGGCTAAGATCGTGTTGATCCGTATGAATTTTTTTGTGGAGGTTCATTGGCAGTTGCGTCACGATCTTTGATTTGCTAGATAGCCCCCCTTGCGATGAATTCCGTGCAATAGCCGTTTTCGACCAGTTCTTCGAGGTGCTTTTTCCAAGCGAAGCAATCATTTGTGTAATGACAATGCCCTTCATGAAATTCACAGTATCTACTGGTATCCTTCTTGGCTGGGTTTCCCTTCAAAGGCAATGGTTTCTTCAACCAAGGCATGTTCTTTACTTGGGCTAGGATCTGCTGTATCAGAATAGTGAACTTGGTGTAGCTCTTAGTTGTTGGAGCACCTCCCTGAGGTTGTAATTCGCACTTGCCCCCATCCTTGTCTTTTATCATGTCGTTTCTTTGGCTTGCCAGCTCAACCGGTTGATCGGCTTGCTTGGTAGCTTTTTTTCCCGCGGTCCAGTCATCGTCCCAAAGTGAATAGCGCTCTGCTGTCGCGAAGAGTTCTACTAGTGTTTGGCAGGGAGAGAGGGTCAGCTCGCGATACAGCTCACACTCAATTGGCAAGCCCCTCTTGAAGGTCGATGACGCAATTCGATCGTCACATCCAATGATGTTTGCTCTTTCTACTTTGAACCTCTTGATGTAATCTCGGATGGATTCATCGTCCTTCTTTTGCAGGTTGAACAGGTGGTCAGGGTTCTTCTTGATCATCCGGTAAGAAGTCTATTCTTTGGTGAAGACGTAAGCTAGCTCCTTGAAGCTGCTGATCGACCCAGATGGCAAGGTGTGGAACCAGTCTTGGGCTGCTCCTTGCAAGGTCATTGCAAACACCTTGCACATCAGCGCGTCGTTAGACTTGTAGAAGATCATGATACTTGTGAAGTGCTTTAGATGGCTCTCGAAATCGGAATATCCTTTGAAATTCTTGACTGAAGGCGTTGAGAATCTTTTCGTGTGAGCAGCCTGCTCGATATCGAGGGTGAAAGGCGTAGAGTTCACTTGGTCCATCTCCTTACGTAGCGAATCCTCGAAGTTTCATTCGGTCTTCAAGTCTCGAAGTCAGTCATTCACGAGCTTCTTGACGTCTTCTACACACATTGCTAATCGGCTACGTTGGCGACCTCCACGATATTGACTGACTTCCTCATTGTCCTCCGAGGGTCGACCTTCTCTCTTGCGCTGCCAAGGTGGCGCATTGGTGGACTATGCTTGTCAAGGATTCTCTGTAGCTTGTTGGTGAGAGTCGACTCTTCGTGGGTGAGCAACAAAGCGCCTTTCTTCATGATCCTCATTGTGAGGGTTATCCAGCTGTCCTCTCTAGGGGCCTTGCCTTTTGTGAATGCTCCTCTGCGAGCGGATAGCTGAGCGTCTTTCTTCATGATCCTCGTTGCGATGGTTGTTCGGCTGACCTCCCTAGGGACCTAGCCTTTGATGTACATTTCCTTGCGGTCCCAGGCAGGCGTGGATGTCAGGTTGTGGGCTCGGCCTCTCGAGCACGTCGTTCCTTAGGCTCAACCTGGATAGGTGACTTCGTCTGCTCTGAGTGTGGCTCACGGATGCTTGCGACATGTCGGCAAGCCGATCATGTTGTTGTCCCTCACCTTGTCTGCTTACTCTTGCTTGACCTGCTTAGTACCCTTCGTGCTGCCTGCCATCGCGTTCGTCTATCCTTCTCTCTTCGCCCGGTTGTCCAATGCCAAGGTTTTGAACCAAGCTTATTTGGTTGAGGAGCTGCCTCATCAGACTACTTTGGTCGTCCATTCTCTGAGCTAGCTGGCCAACTCTCAGACTAAGGTCTGCTTGACTTCGTGGATCGGGAGGAGAGAAGTGTGTGGAGCGTGGAAGCAATGGAGGGAATGCTTGAAGTTGCTCCAAGACCGGGGCCTAAGTCGGAGGTGGTAACGAGCCCGCCTTGATGGGAGGTTCCACCATATTCGGCGGCGATGGCCGGTGTGGTGGTCTCAGCTGGAGGTCTGGTAGGTGGCACGGTGTGAGAGGTGGTGGCGCCACCATGTCGATCGCGGGATCGTGCTTGGAATGGCTTTAGTTGATTGGAAATAGGATGCATGAATTCCTTGAGCATGCGTTGAGTATAACTCGTGCTCTCAATGAAAGCACCAATTTGTGGGAGCAAATTTCCCCACGAGAATATTCGATTGGAAAGATTCCCATTTCTTCTTCGCCGCCTTTTTCTCCCTGCAAAATAGAACAAATAAGAGGACCACACTCGGGGGGTGTTGGCCAAAGGCCCTCCGATGCCTAAATTAGTTCAATTGAATCGTATAGAAAACAATAGCTAATAGGGTACGGAGATATATTTATAATATAAACCGGGCAGCCGGAGCCTTATGTAAAAGAGAGAGAGAGAGAGAGAGAGAGAGAGAGAGAGAGAGAGAGATGAGGTAGCTAGGCTCTGTGAGGGAAGATCTCTATAGAGGTTTTAGCAATAGTTCTGACGTATCTCATCCTTGTGCGTAACCAAGTATTTATAGTGGCCTTGGAGAGGTTGGTGTGGTTGGTGTAGTTGGTGAGATTGGTGTGGTTGGTGAGGTTGGTATATTTAGGGATTAGGATTTAACTGAATTCCTAATTAAGGCGAGGATCAAGTAACCCCCAATTTAATTAGGTAATTTCCAATTAGGTTAGGTAACTCCCAATTAGGTTAGGTAACTCCGAATTAGGTTAAATAATTCCCAAATTGATTGGCCTAATTATTTGACTTAGGGTTCATGTTTAATTTGGTTCCCACACAGGTCACTCGCTTAAAAATCTCTAAGCATTGGGTACTTTTGGCCTACCATGACACACGACTCCATAGAGTACGTCATTGACAACAAGTCACTCTGTATATCTAGAAGAACATTATCTGTCGGTTCGGCTACCCATAGTCGTTGGTCACTGATAATGGGTCACAGTTCATTGGTAGGCAAATCACCGCATTCTTTGTAAAGTATGACATCAAGCAACACTTGTCAACTCCTAGATATTTGCAAGGCAATGGCCAAGTAGAAGCATCTAACATGATCGTGTTGGATTGCCTGAAGAAAGGACTGGAAGGCACTGAAGGAAAATAGGTCAATGAAATTCTTGGGGTCTTATGGGCTTATGGGCTTATTGCACCACCAAAAGAAGATCAACTGAAGCAATCATTCTCCTCATATCACTGTTCCATCCATGAGCATTGAGGTGGGCAGCATTGATTAGAATTGTGAGTAGATGAAGGCCAACCTCGACCTGCTAGAGGAAGAAAGAGAAAAGGCCATTGTTCGAGTTGCAGCTTTCCAACCTTAGTTGCATCATACTACAACAAAATAGCCGAAGTTAGATAAGTCCAACCTGGAGACCTTGTACTTAGAAAAGCCTTCGTTTCAGCACAATTGGTCCTCCAAACTAACATACCCTTTTCGAGACAACCTATCATCGTACTCGCATTTCTCCTTTCTCTGTGATTGTTCAGTATGCACAATATGCACAGCCACAAATTTTGGTGATAACCTTGAAGCTACAAAGGCATCCCAATCCAGTCTCTCTATGAGTTTATATAGTTGAGGGGATTCTTTTAACTTCTCCTTGTCATTTGTGAATGGAAGAACAAACTGCCTCGTTAAGGTAGACTTGAAATCCTTCCATTTTTTTGTGGCAGACGATAACACTAACTTCTTGCCCCCTTGCCCAACCACATAAGCCATCTGAACAACTTCCCAAATTTGCTCCTTTATATCCTTGGGCAATGCAGTCCATTTCTTGCCCAATATATGATTTCATCTCAACAGATGCCTTGCCATGTGGTCTGCCTCTTTTATTGTATTCAACTATAGGTTTAATCTTTCGAATTTTTCTCTTCACAACAAGGCTCATTGTGTCAATACCACGAGTTGACTTTGGCTCCTCATCAAATGTCGTTGAGCTATTTGGTTCTTTCTCGGTAGATGAAGCAAATCGCATGTTCTTCGAGGACTTGCTTTGAGCTACTTTGTCTTCATTAATTTGAGCCTTCGAAATTGCAAGCTCCTCACTTTGAGCTATTGAAACTTGAGCCTCCTTACTTCGAGATTTAGAAACCATGTTTAGAGAGAAATATAATATGTAAGTGAAAAAAAAGACGGTTATTTGAAAAAAACAACGTAATATTACATTTCACACGTTGGTAGATAATAACTACCGTCGTACTATTTTCTTTAGCACGCGGTAGTTAATTACCGTCTTGGTGTGATTATTAAAACGACGTAAACAAGAAAAAAACTGGCATCTTATTAAGAGTAAACACAAGAAAAACTGTCTCTCATTCTCAAGATTGTTTTTTCTGTATTTTATTCTTAATAAGACGACGATTTTTCTTTTGTACGTCATTTTAATTATCACACCACGACCGTAGTTAATTACCGTCGTGGTGTGATAATTAAAATGACGTAAACAAGAAAAAACCGTTGTCTTATTAAGAGTAAAATACAAATTAAACCAAGGTGAGAGTGAGAGACTGCTGATATCATTTAAAACAATGAAAGACTCCATTATTTTGAAAATGGAGTCTTGTTTTCAAACACTTTCTTTCATGGTATCAACCTTAGAAATGATTTTGACCACAAAAAAAAAAAAAAGAAAAAGGAAAAGGAGAGTGAAATATTTATCGGGTGCAAAAAACGTAAAATTTTAGGCCGAGTGATGCAAAAGTTAATATCGAAATGCAAAGTTTCATAACACGATGGTTTTGATAAAAACGGCCCTAGTATGGAAGTTAATACGAAGCGATGCATGTAGAAACTGATGTGGTTGATAGTAATGTCAAACGACTTTTAGTATTCTGAAACCGCCATGGTATATTAAGTCAATACAACGCTGATTATGAATAAACCACTATGGTTATTTACAATTTTACACGACAAAAGTGTATTTTTGCGGATGTGGTATTTTAAGTGAATGCGTCGCTTATTATGAATAAACCGCCCGGTTAGTTGGAACAACCCCGATGCTATATTCTACGATAACGACGTTTATGTGCACAAACTAGTGGTGTACTTACTTAATACGTCATGTAGTAGTAAAATTGCGACATGGTATATCATTTAGACGACGGTAATTAGATTCCTAGCGACTTTGTAACACTTTATTACTGCGTAAGCAAAAAACACCGAGGTTTTACAAATTAAAATTATTAGATGGGCTTTTCTTTTCCTGGGACCCATCTGGATGTAAAGATAAATTGGGGCTGTTCAGTCGGTCTTCACTTTTACTTTTCTATTAGAGTTCCAACTCTAACTCAAGTCGCATAGCCCCTTGGCTCTCTCTACCTCTCTGAAGATCTAGATCTAAACCGTCGTGTTTTTACTTCATACTTGTCATTTTATTCATCTACCTTCGTAGACTACCAAACCCCATAAAATAAAACTTAAAAAGCAATACAAATTTCAAACGACGGTGGTTACAGAACGACAGTTGTATAAAGGAAATAGAGACGACGGTATTTTTCAATTAACGACGTTGATTCCTATAATATTATACGACGCTTATTGTGAAGAAACCAATGTGGTTAGGTACAAACAACCCGACGCTATATTCTACAATAATGAAGTGGTAAATTACATTTACCACGATCGTTTATTTATACAGACCATCGTGGTGTACTAACTTAACATGTCTTAAAACAGTAAAAGAGCAACCTGGATATTTTTACATTTAGACGTCGTTATCTACACTACTAGTGCCATGGTTCGCTATAACTCTATACGATAATAATATTATAAATACCTCCACAGTACATGAGGACATCATACATCGTGAAATTTAAACGAGACTTCTACCAAAATTTCATCAAAGTCTTCCCTAGAAAACAGACTTTCCCAAAAAAAATTTAACCTGTCAAATACATTAAATAATCCCAACAACTGCATGCACAATGTAGAAACATGCAATTTACATAATAGGCCTTCGGCCTTACATCCAACACTAGCATGGGTGATAATAGAGCAATTCTACAGAATTTTAGTTTACAAACGCAATAAAGTTTGATGGAAATAAAAGCAATTAAACGTAGCCCTATAGAAGTTCCGGACTCAGCGGTGCAAGTCACGCCATAACCGCTCAGTTCAAGTCTAGCTTATGCCTGGGGGTGCAAAACAGAAAACTTGTGAGTGAACAAAAACTAAGTTTTATTATAGTTAAAAACAACACACTAACCCCACCATTTGGAAAACGATGTAGAAAACATGCAATTGAAACCCGATATATTCATATATAGTCCATTAAAACAAAGTTAAGAACCATATCTCATAATAGTATACTATTACTCAAACTCACTCAACACCCTTCCCTTTTTCTCAAACCACTCACCTAAAACTCGTGCCCATTGGCTCCGTGAGCGAGGAAGGATCCTCATCGATAAACAAGAACGAAGGTATATGTGTGTGTGTGGGTATATATATATAAGTATGACCACTACCAAACTTGTACTGGGAAAACAATCCAACCAAGGGATTGTTTGACTAGACCACATGATAGAATCCTCAATTGACCATGTGGCTAGGGATCAAGCCATCTAATCGGGGGACTGGGCTCACTAGCACGCATAGCAGAATCCTTAATACTCGTACACCTGTGACAAGTCCTACGTGGGAAGACTAACCCCACTAAGGGTCTATGAAACACCCCATCAAGGGTGCCCGAGTTTCGACATATCCAAGTATTCCATAATTCCAAGTATCCAAGCCAAGTATTCCAAAACCGGGAAGGTACATAGGGTAGTGCTAATAGCACTCCAAACTGACATAAACCACACCCAAGTCACATTCCATAATCTCTTCCCAACAATCCCATGTACCCAACATACATCCAAGTATAGATAGTAACTCTAAAAAATAGCATATAACAATTCAGAATAATCACAATATGCAAATATCCAAATATACTTCCAATACTTTCATAACAATATTATACTTCACATTTGAATATATAATAAACTCAATAATCAAATAAACCATTATGCATAGTTTTGCATATTGGAAAGTAATGATTATTATTTAAAAACAAAGTCCACTCACAGATAATCCAAAGGTGCTTGACCCTGAGAGGGTCCCGCTGGCTGAGTACGCTGAACTGGAGTACCTATTGAAGAATAAGAAGACTAGATTAATTAAAATACTTCAGACGAGAACTTCAAAACAAACTCCTAGTTTTCCCGAGATTCAATGTGTGTGTACGACGAAGGGGTAGTTTCTAAGGTCCAACTACGCGTTTCGATTGGTGAAATAACCTCGGGAAATGCTCAGTCAACCGAGTGGTCAAACTTCCCAAACTTTGTCAACTAGGCCCGCGGGAGCCACGACCTCCGATTGCCAATCTGAAAGTTTCTACAGGTTCAACAAAGTTTACCAAACACGTTCGGCAAGTTTGGTACAGATCGATCGCGATCGCACGATCAGATAGTCACCGTTTTATGTTATTTTTGAATCATTGAATCGAAGCATCAGGGATTCCGATTCTCATTCTGTGAATTCCTACACGATCCTAGATATACCTAGATCAACATATTTGGAAATGGAGTCGATCCAACTGTCCGAACATATTGAACTTGGATAACGCCTAATATGCGTAAATTTTTTTGACCGTCAAACGACAACCAAATTCAAATATAAGCATACCGTCATACTCGAGATGACATGGGGAACATTTTAGAACCAAATGGACCACCCAACCATGGCCCATGCACTGCCAGACACGTCGGCAGCGAGTGGGTGGCTTGAGAAAATTTCGGCGATCGAAAAATTCTCAAAACAGCCATCAATACCTGTACCTAAGTGATCAGGAAAACTGGTGGAGCAACTTTTGTTCTTGGGCCACGACCAAAAAGTGGCCGGAGCTTGCCAAAAACCGGCCAAAACTTAGGTTCTAAATTGAGTTTCAAAACTTTAAAATCGATCCTAATCAACCCAACCATCAGCTAGATGACATTGAAAGGATGAGAAAGCATACTTGGATCGACAAAAATGGTGGCTGGAATTTTTGAAAACGACGCCGGAAAGTTCGAGTAAAAACTGGCATGTTTTAGCGTTTTTGCCAGCCCCGGAGCATCTAGCTGCGGCATTGATGGGGCTGGACGGAGAGAGGGTGGCGGGCCAGTTCATTTGGGACCAATCCCTTATAGGGGCCGGAGGAAGAAACTGCCTGCTAAAGTGTGGCCGGCTATGGTTATCGAGCAAGAGAGAGAGGTGAGGTCGGGGAGGGAGGGATGGAGAGAGAGAGAGAGAGAGAGAGAGAGAGAGATCTGATTTTAAAATCCAACTTCAAAATATTTACGGTTGTGCCATTACATTTCCATTGATCGTAATTTCTTCATTAAAACTCCAATTTGAGCCTACTACATGTCTACGAACTTGTATCGACGCGTTCTACGCAAAGGTGTTATTCAATTTCCCAAAATTCTATTGAATTAAAAAGTGACCAAAATAACCCTACCCCGAGTTCAAAATTGTAATTTCACAATTAATTAAATAAAATAATTTAAATCAATAGTTGAAATTGGGTCGGGGTGCCATAGTATATGACATTAATTCGGCACTGATTACGTAACTACCGATGTGGATTCCTTTAAAATTATATGATGCTAATTTAGAAGAGTTTGTCGTGGTTAACTACTGGTTAACACGGCGGCAGTTTAGGCAAAACGTCGTCTTTTCTTTCTACGTCGATAGCTTTATACCTACTGTCATTGTTTCTGGGCTTAAGAGTGTACGTTTGGAGAAAACATGTTTAATAAAGACGGCGCTTTGTAAGTTTGAGGCATCATGTTTTAAAAATATCCAAGCGGGTCTCGATTTTTGAGGTGTTGAAGTTACTTATCCACAACGGTTTTCTATTACCGTTGTCTTTCTAAACACAAAGACGGTATTTATTTATTCCATCGTTGTTTTATACTTGTCTTTTTCCATTTTTGTAGTAGTGGACTAATATTTATAATCTCCATTTTTCATGTTGTCTTAAATTCACAACAAATATGTTCTAGGAATTTCTTGCACATAAATCACTTGGCTTAAAAGACACTTGGGTAAAGTTCTATCTTTTGAACTCATAGATTTATGCTTAAGCTTCCATTGCTATGATTTTATTTTCTATGTTGATGTTCAAATGAAACTTCAAGTTTTCTAAATGGTTTCCTTGATGAAATTCATCCCAAGCGTATTAGTTTAGTATAAAATTCTGATATGAAAGATTGGAGAACGATGAACTCAAGTCATGCTTTTTACTATGCTGTTTATTTTACGATATTCCAATCTATTATTTGGTTAGATATGCGTGGGGCCATGGAATAATTTCTGATACGTTTGATTCAGTGGAGGCAGCAAGATGCGAGTACATTCTTTGGTTGTCAAACTAAAAAGGAGGTTTTTGCTGCTAGATAGCAGCAAGGAAGGTTGTACCAAAATGCATGGCATAGTTCGTAGCGTTATTGCCATATCAATTGCTGCCCAAGATGTGGATGTTTTTATGGTACAAGGTCAAGCTGAATATAGAACTTGGCAAATAAAACCTATATGCAAACAGTACACTGCAGTTTCACTGAATGCTGTTCATATTGACGACCGCATTTTGAAAGATGGTTTGGAGTATCAAAAACTTGAACTTCTACAACTAGAAAATAGCGACATTTCAGAATTTGCCCTGCAAAGCATGTTGAAAGGGATGAAGCTCATGGTTTTATCTTTCATACATACAAGTTTTTCGGAACTGTCAACATCAATTAGAGTGCTAAGATACCTTCGGACGTTGTCTCTAGATGATTGTACATTGGGAGACGTATCTACTATTGGGAAATTCGAGAATCTTGAGATCCTCAGTTTTGCACGTACCGACATCAAAGTGTTAACGAGAGAAGTTGCAGATCTTCGACAATTAAGGTTGTTAGATACCACGGATTTTTTTTATCTAAAGGAAATTCCTCATAGTATCCACATTAAGTAAATTGGAAGAGCTATACATGACATGAAGCTTTAATAAATGGGAGCCTACAGAGCAAGGACTAAAATTACGGTAATATTGATGAAAAATTGACGATATTATCGTTTTTTCCAGTCTAGGATATTTTGGAACATATCCTACACACAACATATAAGTATCAATAATATAGGAAAATATCGACGTCGATAATTTTTCTCACACCCTAGCAACATTTGGCCAAAATATTGCTATAATATCGATAATATCAAGATAATGAAGACAGTTAAAAATTTGAAGAGTTATTTATACTAACATCCCTTGAGGTTTCTTGTGTTTTCAAAAAAAACCCCTCATGTCTCAAAAATTACACGAACACCCCCTGAGGTTTTTAGTTTGTTTTTACAAAACCCCTTTTCGTCGATTGTTTGTCCAAAAGTTGAAGATTTCATTGAAATTTTTTTATGCAAATGACAAAATTAACCTCAATGAAGTATATGCAATCTAATCTCAAATGTCAACTTTGTCATTTGGAGAATTTGTTTATGTACAACAAAAAATTGGAAGGAAATGCATTGCATTATGGGTTTAACTGATTTAATTTGATTATATAGTAAGCTGACAAATACTGCGAGTGTAGAAAATATGTAGTAATTAATGAAAGAAGATTAAACACACCATAATCAGTTATTTATAATAATTTACTACAATATTTTACACTTTATACATTGCAGGGTAAGGTACATGAGTGACTTAGTATCACATAGAGTTCCTAGAGTTATTTACACTAACACCTCCTGAGGTTTTAGGCTTTTTCACAAAACTCCTTGAGGTTTTAGAATTACAAGAACACCCCCTAATGTTTTAAATTTTTTTTCACAAAACTCCTTTTCATTGATTTTTCTTTTAAAGATTGATGATTTTATACCCAAAAAAAAAAAATGCTCCAAATGGCAAAGTTGGCTTTTGAGATTAGATTGCATATACTTCATTAAGGTTAATTTTGTCAATTGTATAATTTTATTTCAATTAAATTATCAATTTTTGGACAAACAATCAACGAAAAGGGTTTTTGTGAAAACAAACTGAAAACTCAGGGGGGTATTCATGTAATTTTTGAGATCTGAGGAGGTTTTGTGAAAACACAAGAAACCTCAAGGGGTGTTAGTGTAAATAACTCTTCAAATTTTTCATTATCTTCATCATCTCGATATTATTGATATTATAGCGATATTTTGGCCAAATGTTGCTGAAGTGTGAGTTATCGATGTCCATATTTTCCGATATTATCGATATTTCTACGAGATGTGTACGGATATGTTCCAAAATATTCTAGACCCAAAAAAACGATAATATTCTCGATATTTCGTTGATATTTTAGTCCTTGGTTGTGACCAAATGAGGTATTTGTTTTCACTTTCCATAGTCAAACTTCTTATCAACCTAGAGAAAATAAAAGTTATGGACTGTTGAATGATATTGGAAGAAATTGTTGCAGAGACCGAAGCAGAACATCTAGAGGAAATGGAACTTCCCTCTAGTGAAGTCCATCATGCTTTGTAATCCACCAAACTTCAAGCGTGTGTGCGCTGAAGCTTATACTTTAAAGTACCTGTGGGAACCTAATTAAATCAAACCATAGGTCAAATAATTCCTACCATTTGGGGATTATTTGACCCAATTGGGAATTAATCAACCTAATTGGGAGTTACTCAATTTAATTGGAAATTACCCAATTAAATTGAACGTTACCTAATTAGGTTGAGAATTGATTTGGTTAATTACCACGATTCCCAATTAAATGAGGAGTTACCTAATTGAATCAGGATTTGATTTGATACCTACCACAAGTAGGGATTTGATTTACCCTAATTAATCAAATTCCTAATTAATCAAATCAATTCCAAAAAGGGGAGGAATAATTCTATTCCATCTACGGAATTATTCCTCTGAAACCCTAGCCTCCGAGACTACTATAAAAGCATAGCCACACACAAGGGTTGAGGTACGCCTAAATTCTTACTAAAGCTATGCAGAAATTATTTCTCAAAAACCCTAGCCACCTCCTCTCTTTCTCTCTCTTACACAAGGCTCCGGCCACCACACACGGCTCCGGCCACTCGGTTTTCCTTGAATTACCCTACCTAACTTAGGCACCGGAGGGCCTTTGGCCAACACCCCCCGAGTGTGGTCCTCTTATTTGTTCTATTTTGCAGGGAGAAAGAGGCGGCGAAGAAGAAAAGGGGAATCTTTCGAACCGAATATTCTCGTGGGGAAATTTGCTCCCTCAAATTGGTGCTTTCATTGAGAGCACGAGGTATACTCAACGCGTGCTCAAGGAATCCGTTCATCCTATTTTCCAATCCACCGAAGCCTTCCAAACAACCTTGGTTAGAAGCATGAACACGAGAGGCAAAGCCACCGCGACCCAAAGCCACTCCACCCTCGATCCCGCGATCGACATGGTGGCACCGCCACCTCTCACCACCGCACCGGCCACCGCCGCCAAACATGGCGGAACTTCCCATCAAGGTGGACTCCTTACCACCGCCGACCTAGGGCCGGTCTTGGAGCAACTCCAAGCATTCCCTCCATTGCCTCCACGCGCGACGCACGCTCCTGCATACACCACCAATGAAAACCTAGCCCATGTGCAGTTGGGCTCCACACACTTCTCTCCTCCCGATCCACGAAGTCAAGCAGACCTTAATCTACGAGTTCACCAGCTAGCTCAGAGAATGGACGACCAAAGCAATCTAATGAGGCAGCTCATCAACCAAATAGGCTTTGCTCAGAACCTTGGCCTTGGACCACCGGGCGAGGAGAGAAGGATGGACGAACGCGCCGGTAGATGACTCGACGTCCGCGCCCGCTTGGGCCCGCAGGGAAATGTACATCAAAGGCTAGGCCCCCAAGGAGGTCAGCCAAACAACCATCGCAATGAGGATCGCGAAGAAAGGCGCTCAGCTGTCAACTCACAGAGAAGCGCTCTCGAAAGGCTAGGCCCCCAGGGAGGCTAGTTGGACAACCCTCACAATGAGGACCATGAAGAAAGACGCTCCGTTACTCACTTTCGAAGAACCAATTCTTGTTGACAATCTACAGAGAATCTTTCACAGGCGCAGTCCACCAACACTCCAACTAGGCAGCCCAGGTGAGAAGGTCGACCCTCGGAGGACAATGAGGAAGTCAATCAATATCGTGGAGGTCGCCAACGTAACCGACCAGCAATGTGCACAGAAGACGTTGAGAAGCTCGTGAATGACCGATTTCGAGACTTGAAGACCGGAGGAAACTTCGAGGATTCACTACGTAAGGAGATGGACCAGGTGAGCTCTACGCCTTTCACCCTCGATATCGAGCAGGCCACTCACCTGAAGCGATTCTCGACACCCTCGTTCATACACTTCAAAGGGGATTCCGATCCCGAGAGCCACTTAAAACACTTCAAAAGTGTTATGATCCTCCACCAGGCTGACGACGCTCTAATGTACAAGGTATTTACGATAACCTTGCGAGGAGCAGCCCAAGACTGGTTCCACACCCTACCATCCAGGTCGATCAGCAGCTTCAAGGAGCTAGCTTACGCCTTCACCAAAGAATACACCTCTTATCGGACAATCAAGAAGAACCCTGACCACCTGTACAACCTGCGCAAGAAGTCTGACGAATCCCTTCAAGATTACATCAGGAGATTCAAGGCAGAAAAGGCGAACATTGTAGGATGTGACGACCGAATCGCGTCCTCCGCTTTCAAGAAAGGCCTTCCAGCTGAGCACGACTTGTACCGCGAGCTGACTATCACTCCCAGCCAGACGCTGGCAGAGGTCTACGCGATTGCAGAACGCTACGCGCTCTAAGATGACGATCGAATCGCCGCAAAGAAGTCCACAAAGCAGGAAGATCAGCCAACTAAACGGGCAGGTCAAAGAGGCGACGGATTTAACAACCGAAACAAAGACAAGCGCAGGTCGCACCCACAAGGGGAGGCTACGGCAGGAGAGAACTACACCAAGTTCACCATCCCCATACATCAAATCTTGGCCCAAGTGAAGAACAAACCTTGGGTAAGAAGACCATCACCCTTGAAGGGAGATCCGGACAAGAGGGACACTAGCAAATACTGTGCCTTCCATGGAACGCACAGACACACTACGAACAACTGCTTCGTTTGGAAACGCATCTTGAAGGACTCGTGAGAGAAGGCCACTGAACTGAATTCGTTGTGAAGTAGGCCATCCAACGAATTGAAGATCGAGACACCGCCAAGGAGCCGCCTCAGAAGGTCATAAGGATTAACACAATCGTAGCCGACTCCGAGGAGTCTGGGCTGACCAGCAAAGAAAAGAAGAGGAAGATCAAACAGGCCACTGTGATCTCCCAAGTCTCGACCGACCCTCCACTAGCAGAAGACGATCCTGTGATCGGCTTCCAAAAGAAAGATCTGATCGGCCTCGACACGCCAGATAACGACGCCCTTGTCATCAGCATTCAAATCGCTCAGGCCATGGTCGACCGAATCCATGCAGATGAGGGCAGCGCAGCCAATATCCTACAACTGGCGGTCATCCAACAAATGGGCTTGGAGACAAAGATCAACAAGTTAGCCTGATCGCTAACTGGCTTTAATGGTGCAACAACGATTACCGTAGGCACGATAGACCTCGACGTTTACTCCCCACTTGTGATCAGCTTGCAAACATTCATGGTCATTAATGAGGTCTCACCCTACAACAGCATCCTAGGCAGACCATGGATTGGCAAGATCAATGCCATCACCTCCGCCATACATTAGAAAATTCGGTACCCAATCTCTGGGGGTGGTGTCGGCCAAATCAACAGCGATCAAGCAATGGCGAGGAAATGCTCTGCCCAAGGGCTAAAGAAAGGCAAACAAGCGCAGTTTCTCCTTGTGAGCCAGGCGGATCTGGAGGAGGTTGAGCAACTGAATCTTGCTATCTTATATCAATCAAAGCGTCAGGACCAAGCCGGGGAAATCCGTCTAGAGGTCTTTCCGAAAGAAGGATGGAAACCCGAGGAGGACGTCGAGTTAATATCCTTGGATCCTGACCAGCCAGACAGGAAAGCGAGGATCGGCTCGCGCTTAAGCCCAAAAGAAAAGGTGGAGCTTACCACATTCCTCTAGAGCAACAAAGACATGTTCGCATGGTCGCCATCAGACATGCCTGGCAAAACAAGAAAAGGGCAAATGGAGAGTTTGCATCGATTACATAGACCTCAGCTTCATGGACGCCTACTCCGGCTATAACCAAATCCTGATGCACGAGGATGACAAGGCGAAAACTTCTTTCATCATCGAGAGAGGACCTACTGCTACAAGGTCATGCCCTTTGGGATGAAGAACGCCGGAGAAACCTATCAAAGGCTTGTAAATAAATCTTCAAGGAGCAGATCGGCAAAACTATGGAGGTCTACGTGGATGACATGTTGGTCGAAGCCCCAAAACGTGCAGATCACATTGAAAATCTTGCAGAGTCATTTAGCTTGCTCCGCTAGTATCGCATGAAGTTGAATCCAAGTAAATGCATGTTTGGGGTATCTTCCGGTCGATTCTTGGGATACCTAGTCACGCAATGAGGTATCGAGGCACACTCACGTCAAATCAAAGCCGTTCTCGAGATGAAATCGCCCTCCACAGTGAAGGAAATACAAAGTCTGATGGGCAGAGCAGCGGCCCTCAACCGATTCCTCTCGAGATCAACTGACAAGTGCAGACCATTCTTCAAAGCTTTGAAGAAAGGACAAAAAGACAAATGGGACGAGGAGTGCGAAGTAGCTTTCCAGAGTCTGAAGACTTACCTCACCTCACCTCCTCTGCTCTCAAAGCCAGTCCCTGGTGAGGACTTGTTTGTATACCTGGTAGTGTCTAACTCAGCTATCAGTTCAGCTCTCATCCGAGAAGAGCTGGGGGCCCAACATCCGGTATTCTACACGTCAAAAGCTCTCCTCGATGTAGAAACTCGCTACCCGAAGTTGGAGAAACTTATTTTGGCTCTTGTAGTTTCGACGAGAAAGCTGCGACCCTACTACCAAGCTCATCGAGTCATCGTCATGACCGACTTTCCTTTGAGATCAATCCTCCACATCCCTGATGCTTCTCAACGACTCATGAAGTGGGCTATATAGCTAAGCCAATATAACCTCCTCTACCGGCCAAAAACTGCAATAAAAGCCCATGCTTTAGCAGACTTCGTCGCAGAATTCACTGTATCAGCCGAAAAAGAGAAGTTGGTCAAACAAAAGAAGGAAAGTTCAAAAGCAGGCGGGACCTCCGCAGAACCTAGCCAACCCAGAGACATGTGGCAATTGCGCGTAGACGGAGCGTCGAACCAAAAAGGAGCTGAAGCAGGGGTCGTCCTCACCACCCTGGATGGAACCCTGTTGGAGCAAGCTATTACGCTTGGCTTCCCGGCCTCGAACAACGAGGCAGAATACGAGGCATTGCTCTCCGGCCTACGCTTGGCAAAAGAGCTCATAATCAAAAAGCTAGCCATCTACTCAGACTCACAATTGATCACGAATCAAGCCTCAGGTGAATACATGGCAAAGCACCCAAGGATGATCTTGTACCTTGACAAAGTCCAAGAGCTGTTGAAGGTATTTCCCACCTTCACCATCCAACAAGTGCCCCGGGCAGAGAACGCTCATGTAGACGCACTGGCAAGCCTAGGATCAGTGCTGGATACCCAGTTTAGACGCTCCATCCCGGTCGAACACCTTGACCGACCAAGCATTAAAGAAATGGAGCTAATCGATACCATGCAGATTGACGAGGACCCCAGTTGGCAAGACCCCATCATCGACTATTTGACGAATGGAAACCTGTCAACGGACAAGTCCGAAGCTAGAAAGGTCCAGCAGAAGGCCGCGAGATACTACATGCACGGCAACAAGCTCATCCGCAGATCATACTCCGGCCCTCATCTCACCTGCATAAAGTACCCACAAACACTTGAGGTTCTCTGCAAAATTCACGACGGCGAGTGTGGCAACCACTCTGTGGGCAGGTCGCTGGCCCAGAAAGCTCTAAACATAGGATACTTCTGGCCTACCATGCGTCACGACTCCGCTGAATATGTCAAGAAGTGTGATAGCTGTCAGTGATACAAACCGATCCCTAACCTGCCTGCCGAAGTCTATCATCCGCAAAATAGTCCATGGCCGTTTATGCAATGGGCCATCGACCTAGTGAGTCCCTTGCCACCAGCGCCCGCCAAGAAAGAAATGATGATCGTCGCCACCGACTACTTTACTAAATGGATCGAGGCTGAAGATTTATCCTCTACTAAAGAAGTCGATGTGGAGCGATTCATCTGGAGAAACATCATATGCCGGTTTGGCTGCCCACAGTCGCTGGTTACCGACAATGGCTCACAGTTCATTGGCAAGCAGATCGCCGCCTTTTTTGCGAAATACAAGATCAAGCAACACTTGTCCACCCTGAGGTATCCACAAGGAAATGGACAAGCCGAGGCATCCAACAAAGTCATATTGGACTACTTGAAGAAAAGGCTGGAATGCGCCGAAGGAAAATGGGTGGATGAACTCCCCGGAGTACTATGGGCTTATCGCACCACCAAACGAAGATCGACTGGTGAAACCCCATTCTCCCTCGCCTATGGAACAGAAGCGATCATGCCACCTCACATCACTGTCCCCTCCATAAGCTTGGAAGTGGGCAGTGTTGATCAGAACTCCGAGCAGATGAGGCTCAACCTCGACTTACTTGAAGGCGAACGTGAGAAGACCATTATCCAGGTCACCTCCTATCAGCAACAGTTGAAGTCTTACCACGACAAGAGAGCTAAGGTCAGACAGTTTCAACCAGGCGACCTCGTGCTAAGAAAGGCTTTCATTACTGCACCGAGGCAAGGGTTAAAAAAGATGAATCCTAACTGGGAGGGTCCTTACATGATCAGCCAGTCTGGGGGCAGAGGAAGCTACACACTCGACACTATGGAGGGGAAGGAAATACCACGACAATGGAATGCTCACCATCTTCGAACGTAATATCCGTAGCGCCTCCTCCTGACTGCCAGAAGTTCTAAGTTTTGTACCAAGTTGTTTCTATTTTCGAATAAAGGACTATAATCTTATGAATATCAATATAAGTTCAGTTTCTCATTCCAAAATGTCTCATTTGCCCACGAAACACAACATTTGCCCATAAGCAGCGTCCTTCGGGAGACGCAGGGTACGCCAGGAATTTCCTAAGGGAGATATCCAGTTTCCTATCTGTTTCCTAAGGGAGGCAGGATAGTCACACAGTTGCCCATAAGAAGCATCCTAAGGGAGACGCAGGGCGACGACTAAAAGCGTCCGTTTGGAGATGCAGCCAGCTAAAAAAGCATCCTAAGGGAGACGCATGGTGCGCTAGGAGTTTCTTAAAAGGGGGTCGCCATGCTTCCTGCGGGAAATATCCAGGTTCCTATTCGTTTCCTAAGGGAGGCAGGATAGTCACACAGTTGCCCATAAGGAGCGTCCTAAGGGAGACGCAGGGTGACGACAAAACGCGTCCGTTTGGAGACGTAGCCCGCTAAAAAAGCGTCCTAAGGGAGACGCAGGGTGTGCCAGGAATTTCTTAAAAGAGGGTCTCCATGCTTCCTGCGGGAAATATCCAGGTTCCTATCCGTTTCCTAAGAAAGGCAGAATAATCATGTAGTTGCCCATAAGTAGCGTCCTACGGGAGACGCAGGGCGACGACCAAGGCATCCTATGAGATGTGCAGAACACACCCGGAGTCTCTCAAGGGGGACCCTGGTGCTTGCCAACTTCCTAAGGGGAATCATCCTACAGGATGTGAAGAACACACTCGGAGTCTCTCAAGGGGGACCCTGGTGCTTGCCAACTTCCTAAGGGGAATCATCTTACTGGATGTGCAGAACACACCCAGAGTCCCTCAAGGGGGACCCTGGTGCTTGCCAACTTCCTAAGGGGAATCATCCCACGGGATGTGCAGAACACACCTGGAGTCCTTCAAGGGGGACCCTGGTGCTCGCCAACTTCCTAAGGGGAATCATCCTACGGGATGTGTAGAACACGCCCAGAGTCCCTCAAAGGGGACCCTGATGCTCGCCAACTTCCTAAGGGAAATCATCCTACGGGATGTGCAGAACACACCCGGAGTCTCTCAAGGGGGACCCTGGTGCTCGCCAACTTCCTAACGGAAATCATCCTACGGGATATGCAGTGCATGCCCGGAGTCCTTCAAGGGGGACCCTGGTACTCACAAATCTCTAAACGAGGACGTGCAATCCAAACATAGGCTGGTTACTCAAGCAGTTCACAAGTCAAACACCTCCTCTACTCGGGAGCCCAAGTCCACGAAGGAAGCCCAGTTACAGCTGGACAGCCCAACGGATAATTTACATCTCCTACATGCCACCACGCGTCATGCAGAAGCTGGGGGGCATTTGTGGGAACCTAATTAAATCAAACCCTGGGTCAAATAATTCCTACCATTTGGGGATTATTTGACCCAATTGGGAATTAATCAACCTAATTGGGAGTTACTCAATTTAATTGGAAATTACCCAATTAAATTGAACGTTACCTAATTAGGTTGAGAATTGATTTGGTTAATTACCACGATTCCCAATTAAATGAGGAGTTACCTAATTGAATCAGGATTTGATTTGATACCTACCACAATTAGGGATTTGATTTACCCTAATTAATCAAATCCCTAATTAATCAAATCAATTCCAAAAAGGGGAGGAATAATTCCATTCCATCTACGGAATTATTCCTCTGAAACCCTAGCCTCCGAGACTACTATAAAAGCATAGCCACACACAAGGTTGAGGTACGCCTAAATTCTTACTAAAGCTCTATAGAAATTATTTCTCAAAAACCCTAGCCACCTCCTCTCTTTCTCTCTCTTACACAAGGCTCCGGCCACCACACACGGCTCCAGCCACCCGGTTTTCCTTGAATTACCCTACCTAACTTAGGCATCGGAGGGCCTTTGGCCAGCACCCCCCGGGTGTGGTCTTTTACTCCGATCTGTTTTGCAAGGAGAAAGAGAGGCGGAGAAGACGAAGGAATCTTGGGCGAATATTCTCCCGTGAGATTATTTGCACAAACAGTACCCATCCCTGGGGAAATTGGTTTACATTGAATGCAATCCAAAATTGAAAATAAAATTTGATCTCGGGGTTCTACGCACAGTTCCTGTAGAGAATGCATTTGTCTTGAAGGAAAGGTATGTTGTACTGTCAACACCAACTCTCACTTAAAAAAAATTTGGGGTCTATATAGAAAAGATCTGTTGAAGCTCGGCATATACCGAGCTCTTCTGCCCAATAAAAACACGACACAAGGATCTCATACTACGCATTAATCGGCCTCGACTCTCAAGCTACCTCGGGAAAGGTCGAAAGGTTGTGAGCCACCCACGTCAATGACAAGACCCTTTTCTGACCACCGATCCCTCATGCCTCTTAAAGTGTGCCCCCATCCCTTCAAAAACCAGGTGTTGGCCACCTGAGCCGCCATCCCACCAGATGGGACTACCGCCATATGTGCAGATATATTAAGAATTATATTGTAATATAATATTGTAATATATCTAGTTTCCTATAATATATTAGTAGAATCCCACAGGTAGTGGATCACGATTATTTAGCCTTAGAAGGCTAACGTGATGGAGCTTCACTCTTGTATATATACCTTGTATGAATTGCCTATTAAACATAACAAAGTATTCAGTAAAATATTCTCTTGTTTATTTTCTTAAGATGGTATCAGAGCATCTTGGTGCCTGATTCTCTAGCCCTCTCCAAACCCTAGTAGACTTTCAAACATCGCCTCCATGGCAAGTGATGAACCATCAGTCATACAACCAAAAACATAAAAATACAAACAATCATTCCAATTCCAATTCCAACTCCAACTCCAACTCCAGTATGGATTCATCAAATCCATTTTTTTTTTCGTCATTGAGATCATCCTGGTCATATGCTCATTCCAGAAAAATTAAACGGTGCCAATTATTCATCATGGAGTTAATCAATGATTCATGCCCTCATAGCCAAGGACAAGTTAGGATTTGTTGATGGATCCATTCAATGGCGGATCCAGGAATTTTTATAGGGGTAGGCTAAATAATTTTTTTATTTTATATAAAGGAGATATATTATAATGTTTTTTTCTCTTGAAACAAAAATTTAAATAAAATTTTATAAATCAAACAAAGTCACATTACAAGCAAATATAACACAAAGAAGTACAAAATATAAATAAATATCAAATCAAACACTTGTCCAACTTCAAAAATACATGTTCGAATGCAAAAAAAAAATTAAAGAGCTTGCCTTTTGAATGTCATCACGTTGATTGATTGGGTGTTCACAAATTGGAATGCATTTCCTAGGATCCCATTCTAAAGAAGCAATATCAAACTCTTTAGACTCAACTACTTGAGATTCGAGTTCAGAAAGTTCCTTAGGAATTGAAGTATCAACATTAGATGCAGAAGGTGTATCCTTGTTATTGTTACGACTTTTTTTGAAGAATGAATAAATAATTTTTCCTCACTTTGCTGGTCTATTATCATCATGTGACAGATATCATAACAAGAAATACTAGACACCAAAAATCATATATGCTAATTAATTATTCAAGTTGTGAAAATAAAACATATATCAACAATCTCCAAAAAATTTCACCCAAACCCTAAATCATAAAAACTTAACAACAGCAATTAAAATTGGAAATTGAATATATAAAAAAAGAGAAAAACTTACCAATATTGAAGAACCCACTAAAGATAGGTTGGTACAATTTTTTAGAGGAGGAGAGCTATTTCCTCTAGGCTCTCAAGTTTCAAATATGGCGTTTTGGGTGGCTAGAAGAAATCTTTCGATGTTTGCTCTCTGTGGGTGTAGCCCAATATCAGTACAATTAGAATAGCTCAAGTTGGTAGAGCCTTAGCGTGAGTTCTGCTTCTAATCAAATTTATATAGGTTTGGATTGATGTTTATTATTTCCTATATGCTTTAGGAATGGGCTTATTTTAAATAGAAGACTAAGTTATATGGTGTAGTGGGCTAATATTTATTGGAGTAGGAATAAACTTATAATATTTAAATCATATTTAATATTAAAAATCTTCCCCCCACCCCAGCCTAGGCATAAATTCACCCTTGGATCCATTCAACGTCCTTCAGAAAAAGAACAACCAAAAGAGTACGCTCTTTGGAATCAATGCAACCGTATGGTTCTGACATGGCTTTCACACTCTATGGAGCTTGGTCTCACCAAAGGAGTCATTCATGGGAAAACTGCACACCAAGTATGGAAGGATTTCAAAGATCAATTTTCACAAAAAAATGCACCAACAGTATACCAAATTCAAAAATCCATCACATCTCTTTCACAAGGCGCCATGACAGTCCAAGTTTATTTCTCAAAACTCAAAGACCTTTGGGACGAGTTGGAGGCATATCAACCTCCCCTCACATCTAACGAGGAGAAGACACACCGAGAACGAAAAGAAGAAAATCAAAGGATGCAATTTCTCATGGGCCTAAACGACACCTTTAATAATGATCGCACCAATATTCTCATGATGACACCATTGCCCAACATTCGTCAAGCCTATTCACTCTTCATTCAAGGCGAGACTCAACGACAAATTACCTCAAGTGCAACTGAATATTTCCCCTTCGCTGCTGCAATCCAAAGCCGCCCAAACAATTTTTCCAATGATTCCAAGCAAAATAGGTGTGAGCATTGCAATCTAGAAGGGCATTCAATTGCAACCTGTCGAAAACTGAAATACTATTGTAAATTTTGTGACACAAAAGGTCACACAGAGGAAAGATGCAATTACAAGAATGGAATATGGGCCCCCAAGGAAGGAAAATCCTTCAAGCAAGGACAATCCTCACAACAACAACGTGGTTCTCAAGGTCATTATTCTCAAAACTCACGTGAGGGCTTCCCTTCTTCAAATACACGCCCATCAGCCAACGCGGCTTCCCAAGCGGCCCCAGCCATCCAGCCAACTACTTCCAGCCCATGCCCAAGTCCATCTTCCACTCTACAAGCCCCACAACATAATTTTTTAAATGGATTTTCTATTGCAGAACTTCAACAACTGACCCATGTTGTATACATGATACAATCAAACAGTGGATCTGGTAATAGCAATGCTTATGCAAATGCTACAGGTCTGCCTCCTTTTGCCATTCCCTTACTTAATTATGTATTCACTCAACCTTGGATTTTGGATAGCGGAGCTACTGATCACATCACTTCTGATTCTACATTTTTCACTAAAACAGAATCCTCACCAATACCTACTGTTAACTTGCCCACTAGGTCTTCTGCCCCAATCACTTCTGTTAGCATTGTACCATTCAATTCCGACATCACTTTAGACAAAGTTTTATGTGTTCCTTCTTTTCGCTTAAATCTTATGTCTGTCAGTAAAGTCACTAATTCTCTAAATTGTTGTGCTATTTTGTTTTCCACTTTTTATGTCTTGCAGGACTTGGCTACGGGGAAGATGATTGGCTCGGGTAAACAACGTGGTGGTCTCTATTACATGTCTCTGTTGCGAAGGGCACTTGTCACCTGTCAAGTATCCCATTCCTCAAACCTGTGGCATATGCGACTTGGACATCCATCACCTTCTCGTCTTAAATTACTTTCTCCATTATTGTCTTCCGGTACTCTTTCCTTTGATAATATTTGTACTGTTTGTCCTTTGGCCAAGCCAACCAGACTTCCATTTCCTTTAAGTTCAATATCAACTCATGCGTTTGATTTATTACATTGCGATATATAGGATCCACATAAAATGCCCACACATTTAGGGGCACGTTTCTTTCTTACCATTGTGGATGATTTTACCAGATGTGCATGGATTTTTTTGATGCAGCATAAGTCTGATACACAGCACCTTTTAAAATCTTTTGTTGTTTTTGCTCGTAATCAATTTTATGCCCACATTAAAGTCATTCAAGTAGACAATGGGTTCGAATTTCTATCCATGAAAGATTTTTTTCAAACCACTGGCATCGAGTGTTGTGGAACGTAAACATCATCATATTCTCACCGTTGCACGTGCACTCCTTTTCCAATCCCAATTACCTCTTTCTTTTTGGGGTGAATGTGTCTTGACTGCTGTCTACCTTATTAATCGACTACCATCACCACTCCTATCCAACAAATCCCCTTATGAATTAATATACAAACGTCCACCATCTTTTGACCACTTCAAAGTTTTTGGTTGTCTGTGTTATGCATCTGTTGTTCATCCTACCACTAAATTTGATCCTTGTGCAAAATCTTATGTCTTTGTTGGCTACCTTACTAGTAAAAAAGGTTACAACTTTATGATATGGAGACAAATAATTTTTTCGTAAGTCATGATGTCAAATTTTATAAGAACCATTTCCCATTCTCATCTCCCACCTGTACCTCACCTTCTAGTTTTGTTTTACCCCAACTCTGCAATGACACAAATGACAGTCGGCCCCTACCTCTCACCCATCCTGACCCATGCGACCACTAGCCCATTCATACATCCACACAGCCGCACCCTGTCAACCTTACATCTCCCCGTGATGTTTTTTCACCACCTACCACATCACCAAGTTCTCTCCCTACCGCCCACATGCCCCATCCCGTTGACCCCACCCTTGACTTACCCGACACCACCACACCTCATACCCCACCCATGTCCCCCCAAACCTCTAATCTACCCTTTTATCCTACTGACCCTCCATCACCATTTCCTACCTTACAACTCCCACAACCCCTTCCTTCACCACCACCCCTCCCAATGTGTCATTCCACCCGTCCAATGCAATCTTCGGCATGGCATAAGGACTACCACATGTCCAACCCAGGTTGCTAAAACTTATGTTTTTGATACAAATCTTGTGTAGGTAGTAAGAATGCAACAGAAATGTGATCTTAATGGAAACATAGAAATGGAAATTGCTGCTTTTAGCTTGCAAAAGCTGCATCCTTGTTACATTTCCTTTGAACAGCTTCTAATTTGAGGTTAAAATGCACTTGGGACATCAGTGCGTGAAAACGAATCTGAACCGGAAGTGGTCTCCTCGTAATTAATGGCTTCTATTGGAAGTTCTGTAAGGCGCTGGAGGAACCACGACATTGGGGATATACCAACATCTGAAACTCCCTCGAGAACTTGAACAACCTGCCTCATGGTTGGCCTATCCTTCTCATCATCTTGAATGCACGAACAAGCGACTTTGCATGCTCTACCAAGTTCATCTTTGTCGGCTTGGCCTTCTAACCTGTAATCTAACAAGCTAATAGCATCTTTTCCTTGATTTATTACATTTGCAACCCGAATAGGAAGGTAGTTTTCTAACCCATCATTGAACCAGTCTCTGTTTCGCCTTCCTGATATAACCTCAATAAGCCACATTCCATAGCTAAACACATCAGCTTTTGGAGTGATGGCTTTGCCTGAAAACCATTCTGGTGAAAGAAAGCCTAGCGTTCCTTGCATGGTTGTTAAAACTCAGCTGCAGTTTCCGTCTTTCAGCTTTGCAAGACCAAAATCCCAAAGTTTCGGGTTGTATTATGCATCCAACAAAATGTTATCAGGCTTGATGTCACAGTGTATGATGCAGTCCATGCACTCCTCATGGAGGTAAGCCAATCCTTTCGCATTCCCTATTGCAATATGATATCTAGCTTTCCAATCTAAGACTAGTGGGTTCTTCGGAAGCAAGAGGGAGTGTAAAGTGTTGACATGAGTCTCCTAATTAACAAAAGGGATTTATTTCCTTAATTAACTAAGGGATTTACTTTCCCATTCTGTATAGTTGACAAATCATTATATAATTAAGAGATACTATCCTAATTGATTATTGTATCTATTTCTTTGTAAAGCACTCATGTAAACTCCTATACATACCTCCTTATGGAGAAGAATAAAACCCAACCTAATACATTCAAACCATATTCATATTTTAGCATGGTATCAGAGCAATTGATCCTAGGTTGTCTCTAAACCCTTATCTCAAATTTTTCATATTCAAATCCAAAACCCTAAATCAAATTCCTCGTCTTTTTTTTTTCAGTTCCAAATCCAACTTCCTCAAATCTAAGGTCCTCAAATCCTTTTATCAAAATCCATAAACACATACCCTCAAATCTTATACACATACCTCTCAAATCCAATTCCTACATCAAATTCATATATCAAATTCCTCAAATCATATTCCTCTCATTCTCCTATCACATCTTACTTTCGCGGCGATGTTAGGAACTCCTACGATTCTCCTCCTTATTGCATTCTTACAGAAGCATGAGGTCAATTATGCTGAACTGGCTACTCGGACTCATGCTTCTATCACCACCACCAAAGGTTCTACTTTTCATACGTCTTCTTAAAAATCAGCATGGATTATCGACTCGGGTGCTACGGATCACATGACACTTGATCCTGGCCAACTTATTAGTCGCACATCATCGAGTCTGTCGGTGGTGTCTAATGCTAATGGTACCCCCTCCCCTGTGTTGGGGAGGGCCTCTATCTCTCTCTACTTCCCTACATCTGGATTATGTATTACTTGTTCCATCTTTGGACCATAACTTGTTATCTGTTGCACAACTTACTACTACTTTGGGGTGTACTGTAACATTTTGGCCGAATCATTGTGTTTTTCAGGACATCTTCACAGGATAGACGATTGGTTGTGGTACTTAGCGGGGCAAACTCTACTACTTTGACTGGTACCGAAGAGTGAGGTCAAGGTTGGTCAAGCTTTCAGAACCAGTGGAACTCGTTTTGAGGGGGAGAGAGACAAAATTTGGTTATGGCATAAACTTCTTGGGCATGCCTCGTTCGGTTATCTTAAGAAGTTATTTCCATCATTATTTTCCAATCTTGATGTTTCCAGCTTCTAGTGTGATACGTGTGAATTGGCTAAGAGTCCTATATATAACTCCTTATGGAGAAGAATAAAACCCAACCTAATACATTCAAACCATATTCATATTTTAGCATAAAGAACCATTTGGCATGTATCATAAACTAAAATTCTTTTTGATACCTGTTGTGATGTACGAAGTTAATTAAAATTAACTTCGTACTTTTATTTTTATTTTTAGTAACACTTCGTTTTCCATTCGAGATTAGTTGGATTTCGTGCATGGATGCGTAAAGCATGACTGCGGTCCAATTAATTCTTGAATTGTCTCATTATTTGGACAGTTTGAGAATGCATAGTTATGTCACGAAATGTACGGCTACAGGATTAGGTTTCGATTGTCGAGATTTCGGTGTTATCTCTGTACGTTCTTTGGGTGATACGTAGGTACTTATACCTACGGTACACCTCAAGAACTGTATCGAGATGCTACCGAAATTCATCCATGTCGAAATCTAATCTCATGTAGCCGTACATTACGTGACATGACTATGCATTCCCGATTAGGACAGGGCCCTTACCAAAGGCATAAGGTGACATTATGACTTCGTATGAAGTTGTGATTGTGGTTCCAGGAATTATGAGCAGGAGGTGGATACATAACCCGAATAGATGCGCAAATGAATACTTGGATGGGATCGAGGATTTTATTGAGTTTGCACGTACACACAACCCAGGTGCAACTACAATCTGTTGTCCTTGTATGAGGTGTAACAACACGTTGTAGAAGACAATTGAAAATGTTGGATTTCATTTAGTAAGGAATGGAATGATTGAGACATATAGTATTTGGAACCTTCATGGGGAACAATTAGACCATGCGTCGTCTTCAAATGCCACAAGAGTGGACAATGTTGAACCTATTGTGGATCCTAATGATCAAGTCATGGATATTATACACGATGCTTTTCATTTGCATCGACCAACATCAATCAGGATGGGAAATATGACATGCCTACACCAATAGACAGTGCAGAGTTCGAACAATATGAAAAACTGTTAAAAACTGCCAACCAAGAGTTATACCCTGGGTGCGAGAGCTTTTCCGTTCTCACGGCCATTGTGGAGCTAATGCATGGAAAAATAAAGTATCGTATGTCGAACGTGTATTTCGATTACTTTTTTAGGGTTTTCAAGAGAATGATTTCGACGGACAATTGTTTGCCGAAAGACTATAAACAGGTGCAAAAGGTGTTGAATGGTCTTGGATTAGGTTATGAAAAAATGCACGCTTGAAAAAACAATTGCATGTTATTCTATAAAGAGCATGAAATGTTGGATACATGCCCTATATGCAATGAGTCGAGGTTCAAAATAACATCTCAGAATAGAACGACTAAGATCCCACAAAAAGTCATGCGTTATCTACCCCTGAAACCTAGGTTGCAACGATTATATATGTCGACGCATACTGCCACAGACATGAGATGGCATAAGAAAAAACGGGTAGATGATGATGTGATGCGGCATCCTGCAGATGGGGAGGCACGGAAAGAGTTCAATCGAACATTTCTCGAGTTTACTGCTGATCCCTGAAATGTTAGATTGGGACTTGCCACTGACAAATTCAATCCGTATGGGGTTCTAAACCAACACCACAGCACTTGGCCGATTTTCGTATTCCCATATAATTTTCCGCCTTGGAAATGCATGAAAAAAGAATACATGATGATGACTGTTTTGATAACTGAGGATCTTGGCAGGTCAATCGATGTTTACTTAAGGTTGCTGGTTGATGAGTTGAAGGATTTATGACAAACGGTGTGCGCACGTATGATAAATCAACTGGGAAGATGTTCACTTTGCGGGCAGCAGTTATGTGGACTGTGAATGATTTTCCCACATATGCAATGGTTTCTGGCTGGAGCACAAAGGGTTATATGGCATGTCCTGTATGCAATGAACATATAACTTCTGGTTGGCACGGTGGAAAAGTTTGTTACCTTGGTCATCGGAGATGGTTGCCATGAGACCAGGAGTGGCAGGAAAAAGATAAAGAGTTCGATGGGAACACAGAGCGTCGCCTCAGACCTAGAGGTTCTAAAGTTTGTATCGTTTGTACAGTTTCCCGATGGGTATGCTTCTAATATCGCACGTTGCGTGAATGTTGACTAGGGTAAATTTACTGGACTTAAGAGCCATGACTGCCATGTGTTTATGCAACGCCTACTTCATGTGGGTATTCGACACCTATTGTCGGAAGATGTAGTGAAGTCAATCATGTTGTTGTCCAAATTTTTTTCCCAACTGATGGCAAAAACATTGCGAAAGACAGACATGCTTCAGTTGCGCCATGACATTGTCCAAGTCCTATGCAAGTTTGAGATGATATTCCCTCCAGCTTTCTTCACAAGTATGATCCACGTGATGGTTCACTTGCCATAAGAGGCATTGCTTGCTGGTCCTGTCAACTATCGTTGGATGTATCCAATAGAAAGGTATATAATCCTTATCGTTTGTGTATGCATCATTATCACACGCTTGCTAATTCATATCATATTGTTTTATTTTGGCAGGATTCTCGGAGAGTTGAAAAAAGTGTATGCAACAGAACGAACCCGAAGGATCAATTATAGAGGCTAGAAATATGAGTCGCTTACTTTCTGTGGTATGCATTTAAAAGATGTGGAGACAGCTTTCAATCGTTCTCAGGTCAATAATGACGGATGTATGAGAAATGAAAAACTTTCTGTTTTTGCCCAAAGGGCATGACCCTTTGGAGATCCTAGACGAGGAGAGTTGTTTTCTAGAAATGGCATGGAGGTAGTGCATTAGTTCGTACTTAACAATTTTGACGAGATAACGGCATACTTAGATGAGCATGAAGAGATGATGAAGCGAGAACATCCATCACATTTGTATGCCAACAAACACCATGAATTGTTTCCACAATGGTTTTTGGATTCTGTAAGTTATAAGTGTTTTGTATTTGGTGTCAAGTTTTTGGGGACTGCACGAGATGACAAGTTGTGTACTCCAAACAACGTTGTCCATGTCCTAGGTGGAGGCGAAAGTACAAACATTGATCGATACCAAGTGATCATGGCAACACAAAATGTGTATCTAGATGACCCTAAAGCCGGGAGCGGTTGGAAAGTTGTTCAGAAGATGGATCACAAGAACGTGTATGCTATACCAGAACTAGAGCTAACTGACAATGACGTCGACAACGTGGCTAACCAACGTTTAGAATCTTCAATGGAAAATGATGCGGAAACACTTTGAGATACAAATGTTATATAAGAACCGTTTCAGATACAAGGAGTGTCTTCAATCGAAATACCGATTCAGCCAATTACAATTGACCTCGGTGATCTTCTGCGATACGATGTTGCAGTGGGCCCGAGCAACAATGATGATGTAGTTATAGAGGAGGAGGAGGATTGGGATACCGAAAGTGATGATAGCGACGATAACGAAAGTTATTATATTTCAAATGATGAATAATGAACTTTTTTGTAATTTTATTATGTCAGTGTATAGATTTTGTGTAATACAAATGTTTGAATATAGGTACTTGTTATATCCAAACCTTATATATGTGGAGAAATGAAACATTGTTAAATAAATTGAGTTGTACAAGAAAAAATGAGAAATGAAAATAAATTTAGTTATAAAATATTGGTAAATAAATATATCCAAACCCTTTTTATAATAATTTTGAAAATTATTTTGACAAAACATTTTTTAAAAATGAAAATGAGAAACAATCTGACCTAAATATGTATTTGGCGCCAAATACTTGTGCGACAAATCTCACCTCGTTGCGCATAGCTATATTTTGCGCGACGAACAAATTACTTGTAAAGTTGTAATTTCGTGCGACAACTGAACCTTTCGTCGCTAAAGTTCAATTTTGCACGACAATTTTATTACTCGTCGCGCCAATATATGTATATTATAATATTATATATATACACACATTTATTATAAAATATATTTATATATTATATTATAAATATACATATATATATTTTAAATTGACGATCGAATTAGTTCATTGTATTCATATAGGGTCAAGGAGTGTAGCTGTAAAAAAATCATCAAAATTTAAATTGAAATAACCGTTAAATCGTGACTTTTTGTTTATACCCGTCGAAAAGTTTTGTCCCATTACTTGATCTCTAAATGTTTATTTTTTTCGATTTTTGGCGTACATGATCTCGAAGTATAAACAAACAAGTTTGACGTTGGATCGTTGAAACTAGTTTCGTAGAATGTGTATGCCATGTTATACAATATATTCACTAACAATTAAGAGTTTATTTATAGTTTCGTTAAATATAACATAAGATTTTCTAGTATCCACTAGTGTAAATATCTTAACTTGAAGATCAAATTCAGTCATTGTATTCATATAGGGTCAAGGAGTATAGCTGTAAAAAAATCTACAAAATTGGAATTAAAATAACCATTAAATCGTGATTTTTCATTTATAACTGTCGAAAAGTTTTGTCCCGTTATTAGATCTCTGAATGTTTGTTTTTTTGAGATTTTTGGGGTAAAATATCGATTAGATACATTTATACAGATACAGAAAAAAGGTTCCTGTAAATAAACACACTTTGCGTGAAGAAAGAAGTTATTGGTGGCATAACACTTTCGGGGACACAGACTTCCGTCGCGCAAAATCTCTTTGAGCGACGCCAAGCCAGCCAGTGTCGCGCAAAGTACGTTTAAGCAGCAATTGGGCATCCTACGTCGCGCACTGTTATAATTTTCTAGGTTTAGGGTTTAGGGATTGCCCGACAGAAAGATTTTGTCGTCGCGCAAGGACGCAGATACACCACCTTGCACTACGGAAATATAACCTATTCGTCGCGCAAGATCGATCAGACCCTTCACTTGCTCTCTATCCTTATAAACCCTAAAACCCCAAATATTGGTGGAATAACAACCTTGCGCGATGGTTTGGTTTAATCGTCGCACAATGCAATGAAAATTTGGGTAGAAAACCTACATTGGGCGACGTCATCATTTTGTTTCTGTCACGTAAGGTCGATTAAACATACCTTGAGTGACGGTACGTTTTTGTCATTGCGCAAGGAGGTAAATATACCACCTTGCGTGACGGAAATATAATGTATTCGTCTTGCAAGATTGATCAAACCCTTCACTTCCTCTCTATCCTTCAAACACGAGGAACAACATATTTGAAATTGGAGCCGATCTAAAGGTCTAAACATATCGAACTAGAATTTCACCTAATAGGTGTAAATCCGTTTGACTGTCATATGACAACCAAATTCGAATCCGAGCATACCGTCGTGGTCGGGACGGCATGAGGATCAAATCAGAACGCAATGGCCTACACGTCAATAACGCATGGGTGGCTTGAGAAATTTTCGGTGACGAAATTTCTCAAATCACCTAACAATACCTACGCCAAACAATTCAGACGAACAAGGGGAGAATCTTATACAACTGGGCCGACCTCCAATTTGGCTAGGAAGTGGCCGAAAATGCTACCAGAGTCGAACAAAACCTATGTTTCTAATCGGACAATCACGGATTCAAATCGATCCAAACCAACTATCAAAACATCAAGAACACACTAAGAGGATGAAAACCCATACCTCGCTTGACAGTTTTTGTTACCGAAAACCCCAAAATTTCTCCTCGTTCCAATCGGTAAACCGTGCAAAATCAATCCTAGAAATTGGGTGGGCTGTGTAGAGAAAGAGGAGAGGAAAATTTTGCAACCGGTTTCTTCGGATTTGGTGGCTGGACAACGGCAATATCACAGTCTAAAAATCCGGCTGTGTGCAGAGGAGAGAACGGTTGTCGAGGGAGGAGAGAGAAAGGAGATAGAGAATGCGTGAGGGAGAGAGAGAACAGATCGGTTTTTAAAAAAATCCAACTTTGAAAAAATTATGGTTGTGCCACTGCACTTTCGTTGACCACGACTTCTTCGTTAATAATCCGATTTAGGCCCACTAGGTGTCTACAAACTCATATCAACGAGCTCTATGCAACGGTACCACTCAAATCCCAAAAAATCCTTATGCATCGAAAAGTAACTGACGTGACCCTTCCCCAAGGGCCAAAACGTAATTTCACAACTAATTAAGTAATTAATAATTATTTTTGACGAGGTGTTACACTGAATCATTATTTGATAGATTTGTTTTTGTACGCTAGATCAAATTGTTGATTTTGGGATTGCTGATGTTGACCTATTCTTTTTACAAATAAGAAAAATTTGGCAATACTCAATAATATGGAAAATATTAAGGATATAGCCAATGAGCTATTTCTTAGTTCAATGGGACTCTTCAAAGGCTTTACGCCCTATTTAATTTGTATTTTAAATTACATTTCTACCCTTTTGTATTTTATATTGGAGCCAGATCTAAGTCTCACCGACACAACCCTGGCCAATCACGGTATGCCATTCATGATAAGTTTTCCACGTGGTAGATGTGATTGGCCGGGGATAGCAAAACAGTGCTATCCTTGTTTCGTACATACAAGTTTTTCCACGGAGGCCACGAGTTCTGAATCGGAGGATCTACGCTGGCAGATTCTCGAAACTTAGAGGGCAACCAATGTCGACGCAGACGATCTTGCTCCGAGGAGATCAAAGCTCCGGTGAGGATGGGGAGAACAACGATGACGAATCTGTGGAGCAAAGAAGGCCGAGAAGGTGAAAAAGCAGTCGCAGAGGTGGCAGCTAAGATCGATGATGCAAGCAATCTCTCGACGATGCAAAGGCTCTTCCTGCGATTTCAGTGACTCGGCCTAATAGATCTCTATCTCATGTGGTAATTCAGAACCTATGCTAATTATTGTGCTGCTTTTTACTCTGATGTGGTCCGGTTTTGATGTGATTGAATTACTTGGAAATTGACTTTTTTTGAGAATTTTTTGTTCAATTTCGGTAGTGTTGTTTTTGAGATTTGAGTTGTGGCTACTTCGTTGTGTTTTGAGTTCATTTATGAATTTATTAGAGTGAACCAACTCAAGTTCCCATTGTTTCTATCAGTTTCTTTAGATTGGAAGTCTTGATTCTTTGAGACAGACTAAAGATTGTGGTTCACATCACAAGTACAAATCAAATGCCATTTTTTGTAAATTGCTTAATGTGGGAGCAAATATTTTCGTCTCCAATTATAGCAGGGCACGTGGAAAAGAAGAATATCCCTTAAATTAATTAATTGAACCAATTTATTTGGCCAATTAATTAATAAGGATAATATCTTAATTATGGGATATTATCTTTATTTAATAAGATAATACCATTAATTTAGATATTATCGTAATAAGGAGATATAATCATCATCAAATTAGGAGATTTGGATCCCAATCAAATCCATAATAGACTCAGTCCCTACAATTTGGGGAAAGAATAAACTCCTTCCTAATAAGAGTTTTATTCTCTACGAAACCCTAGCCTTCGAGGCTCCTATAAATAGATGGTTTCATTCATCATTCAAGGTACTTCAAAACCTAATTCTAAAACTTAGGAAAACTCTCCCTCTCTCTCTCTCTCTCTCCCTAGCTGCTAGCGACGCCACCACCGTCGCTGGCCATACTTCTCTCCTCTCTCCATATATTACATACATGGCTCTGGCCGCTTGGTTCACACCATACACGGCTCCATCTGCCCGATTCACACCACACATGACTCCGGCTACCCGGTTCACACCAAACACAGTTCCTACCTCCCGGTTCACACCACATGGCTCCGGCTGCCCAGTTCACACCACACACGGCTTTGGCAGCCCGGTTCACACCACAGACGAATTCGGCCATTCAGTTCACACCATACATACATCTCCGTACCCTGTTTTAGCTATTGTTTCTCTTAGATTCAATCGACCTAACTTTGGAATAGGAGGGCCTTTGACCAACACCTCCTAGGTGTGGTCTAATTACTCTGGTCTTTTTTATAGGAATCGAGGAAGAGAGAGAAGAAAGATCAAAGGTTGAAGAATCACAAAGCGAATATTCTCCTGAGAGGATTTTTGCACAAACATTTGGTGTAACCATGGCCGGAGTTATACTCAATGGGTGCCCTTAAATCAAAGGAATTTATTTCCTCCATCTTTTCATTCAATCAAAGCCTTTTGAACAACCATGGCCAGAGGCAAACACACGAGGAGCAAGACCGTCACAATGGCTCAATCCGCAACGGCCCAAAGCCATTCCTCCCACGATCTCGTGATTGACATGGTGGCTCTATCACCTCATGCCGCCATAAAACCGCAGTAAAACCTTGCTGCCGCATCACAGCCGCAACCCCGTGTGGCTGAAACCATCGCCCAGGCCCTAGGCGATGTTGAACCTGCCCTAGCCGCCATCGTACAACGTTACGGCCCTACGGCCAGTTCTACCTCGTAAGGCCCCACGGTCACACGGATACACTGTCGTGCCCTTACTACCACACCACCTAGTAGTTGGGTCTAGCCACCACCATGGCACCGCCGCACACGGTGAAACTTCCCATCACGGTGGACCCACTACCATCACCGATCTCTAAGAAAATCCTAGCCCATGTGCAATTAGGCTCCACACAATTCTCTCCTCCTGGTCCAGAAAGTCAAGTATACCTCAATTTGAGAGTTGACCAACTAACACAGAGAATGGACAACCAAAACGACTTGGTGAGGCAGCTTCTCAACCAAATAAACTTGGCTAAAAACCTTGGCCTTAGACAACAGGGCGAAGAGAGAAGGATGGAATGTGCCAGTAGGCAGTTCGATGGGTACCAAGCAGGTCGAGTAGGACTAAGCAAACAGGGGGAGGGACATCAGCTTGCCAACATGTCACAAGCATCTACAAGCCACACTCAGAGCGAACAAAGTTTCCCATATGGATTGAGTTCAAGGACCAACGCACACAAAAGGCTGGGCCATGACTTGATAGCCACGCCCACAGAGAAATGTTCATAAAAGGCTAGGCCCTCAGGGAGGTCAAAATGTTGACTCTCGCAATGAGGATCATGAAGAAAGGCGTTCCGCTGCCCGCTCTCAAAGAACCAATTTTTGTCGACAAGCTACAAGGAATCTCTCGCAAGCATAATCCATCAACACATCACCTAGGTAGGACAACCAAGAAAGCCTACCCTAGCGAGCCAACGAGGAAGTCAATTAGCGTCGCCCAAATTGGGAAGCTCACCTAGTCGAGAAGCTCGTGAACAATCGACTTCGAGATTTGAAGATCAGAAAAGGTTTCGAAGATCCTCTGCGCAAGAAGGTGGACTTAGTAAACTCCTTATCATTCACCTCCAAAATCGAGCAAGCTGCTCCCTCGAAGCGATTCTCAAAGTCTTCATTCACACACTTCAAAGGGAATTCCTATTGCAAGAGCCATCTGAAACTCTTGAAAAGTGTTATGATCTCCTACAAGGCCGACAACGTGCTAATGTGCAAAGTGTTCATCATGACTTTAGGAGGAGCTACTCGAGACTAGTTCCACACCCTACCAGTCGGGTCGATTAGCAGCTTCAAGGAGCTAGGTTACGACTTCACCAAAGAATACACTTCTTACCGGATGATCGAGAAGAACTGACCATTTGTTCAACCTACACAAGAAGTTCGATGAATCCCTCCGAGACTACATCAAGAGGTTCAAGGCAGAGAAACAAACATTGTAGGATGTGATGACCAAGTTGTGTCTTCTGCCTCCCAGAAAGGCCTGCCAATTTAGCACAACTTATACGGCGAGCTAACTATCGTTCCCAACCAGACTCTAGCAGAGGTCTACTTGACCGCCGAATGCTACACGTTCTAGGATGATGATCGAATCGCCGTAAAGAAGTCTACTAGGCAAGCTGACCAACCAACCAAATAGCCAGGTCAGTGAGGCGACAGATTCAACAACAAGAATAGTGCCAAAAGCAAGTCCTAAGGAGACCCCTAGGCAGATGAGAAATTCACTAAGTTTTCCATCCTCATACATCAAATCATAGTCCAAGTGAAAGACAAACCTTGGGTGAGGAGACCACCGCCTCTAAGAGAGGACTAGGATAAGAACAATGCCCACAAATATTGTGCCTTCCGTAGGGGATAGGGTCATTACACGAAGAACTGGTGAGAGAAGGTCACTGCACGAAATTCATTACAAAGCAGCCCATCCAGCAGATTGAAGAGTACGATACCGCCAAGGAGCCACCTTAGATGGTCATAAGGATTAACACAATCCTGGCCGACTCCAAGGAGTCCAGCCTGACCAACAAAGAAAAGAAGAGGAAGATCAAACAGGCCATTGTGAAGCCTTCTATTAGCAGAAGATGATCCAGTGATCGATTTCCAAAAGAAAGATCTAATCGCCCTCGATTTGCTACACAACGACGCCCTCATCATCAGCATCCAAATCGCTCAGGCCGTAGTCGATTGAGTCCATACAGACAAGAGCAGCGTAATCAACATCCTACAATTGGCCATTATCCAATAGATGGGTCTGGAGACAAAGATCAAGAAACCAGTGAGGTCACTGACTGGCTTTAATGGCTCAACAACAGTTACCACGGGCATGATAGATCTCGATGTCTACTCCCCACTTGTAATAAGCTTTATATTAGCAAGATCAATGCCATCACCTCTGCCACACATCAGAAAATTCGCTACCCAATCACTAGGGCCAGTGTCGGCTAGATTTACAGCGATCAGGCAATGACAAGAAAATGCTCAGCTCAAGGGTTGAATAGAATCAAGCAAGCACAGTTGCTCCCTGTGAATCAAGCACATCTGAAGGGAGTAAAACAAGCAGAGGAGAAAGCAGATCTCGTTTCTGAAGGCCGAGCTGACCAGAAAGGAAAGGGAATAGCTACTCCCCAATAACAATCAAAGAATCAGGACCAAGTCGAGCGAATCCATTCAGAGGTCTCTCTTGAAGAAGGATGAAAGCCCAAGGGAATCCAAGGGATAAGTAGCATAAGATGACATGACCCATGGACCAAATGGAGCCCCAAATAACCACCCAAATTTGGGCAACTAAGGGGAAGCTTTCCCCTTGCCTTTTGTGTTGTCCTATATAAGCTAAGTCTTGGAGAAAACCTTTTTGGTTTCCTACTTTGGTTTATAAGTAATCATCTTTGTATCTCATCTTCTATAAACCAAAAATTGGTCCAATCAAGAAGTAGACTAGCATCCATACCTCTTGATTGCCTTTTCTTCATCTTTAGGAGCATTTGGTGTGATGAGGTAGGAATCCAATCTTGGAGTTGGAGCCCTAAGGTGAAGGAGTCAAAATCAAGAGAAACAAAATGTCTTTCCAACAAAGGTGTTCATTCTTGAGAAATCAAGAAAAGGTCATCAAGGGTAAAGATCTATTCACTACAAGAAAAAACATTTTTTGAGACCAAAGTTTTAAAGACCAACACAACTTTGGTTGCCTAATAGAGTTATTAGCGAGGACATTTTGTATTTTCGTCGCCAAAAGTTTCTTGAGATTTAGGTATGGATTAAGACTTCAACCAACTAATTGGCGACAAAATCTTTTCGAAGGGCAACCAAAATATTTCGACGCTGTTCAATGAATTCGCGACCAAATGCAATTTTGGTCGCCCTTTTTCAATTTTGGTTACCCGCGAAATCTAAAATTAAATGCGACCAAAATATTTGGTCTCTATGTTTACTTGGTTCGTTTGCAAATGAAAGTTGCCGCCCAAACATTTGTCAGATTTAGCGACCAACAAATTGGTTGCTGATCATGGAGAGGTAGGCATCTAAATTATTAAAACTAGTTTTACTTCTTTGGCCTTTTGGGTTTTGTGGTTGATTTTTAGACTAAATTCAAAAAATAAAAATAAAAATATCCCCCAAACCCATCGATTCCCCCAATTCCTTTCCTTTCTTTGGTACCTACTCTCTTCATCTCCCACACAACACAACTGCCGCCTTCAAGTAAGGACCAGTTTGGGATTGCTGTCACTTTTAAAAAAAGTTGCTTCTACTTTGCTTTGAAAATAATTAGCTGTAAAGTAAAGCAGCTCCATGTTTGGTAAATAATATTTTTAAAGTCCTATTAGTACAAAAAGCAGTGTCAAAACCGTTTGGTAAATTTTAATATAAAATTGTTGTAACTGTGAATAATGACTAAAATAGACATGATGTTAAAAGTGTTATGTACTAATCATGTGGTGGTAGAGGTAGTGATGGATGGAGTTAGTGGTGGTGATGAAGGTGGAGTTGGTGGTTGTGGTAGTGGTGGTGGGGATGGCGGTTGTGGAGGTGGTGGTGGTGGGGATGGCGGTTGTGGAGGTGGTGGTGGTGGTGGTAGTGGCAGCATGGTGGTGGTTGTGGTGTTGGTTATGGAGGTGGTAGTAGATGTGGAGGTTTTGGAGGAGGAGGTGGTTGTGGTGGTGGTGGTGGTAGTGGTGGTGGTGGTGGAGGTGGAGGAGGTGGAGATGGAGGAGGAGGTGGTGGTGGTGATGGTGGTTGTGGAGGTAGTGAATGTGGTGGTGCAAGTGGTGGAGTTGGATGTGGAAGTGGAGGTGGTGTCATTTTTTAAAATGAATGATGGTATTTTGGAAATTAAAAAAATTCATTAAAAGTTCATCTCTGCTTCTTTTGAAAACAGCTTTGAAAAGCAACCCAGAGCTTGCTTTAAAAAGTTGCTGTCAGAAGGCCACTCATTTTAAAATAATCAGGATATTTTATTTTTACCAAACACCTTAAACTGCTTAACTTTAAAGTGAAGCAGGTTTTTGGCCAAAAAAAGCAATCCTAAACGGGGCCTAAATCCTCCATCGACGCTCCCAGCGCGATCCTTCGTCGATGACCAATCACTCATATACCCAACCTCTCTTCCTTCTCCCTTCAGATTTCTCGTGCCATGAGTTATTTCTCATTCTCTCTTCCCCTCCAGATTTCTCTACTCCACTTGCTGCTACATCAACACTCTCTGACTCACGCAAATACCAGAGATTCTCTACAATCGCTTCACTCACAGACCAACTCTGATTCAACGGTGTGTTCATTTAATTATTTTATTTATTTAACCAATTTTCTGTAATTATTTGATTTTGATTCTAGAAAAATAAATCTTGTTTGTTTTTGTCGTAATAACGAGGTCGTAGACAACCCCTCAACCACTGAGTTGGTGAATTCCTCCTTCACCACTTCTTCGTCTGCTGCTTCTAGTTAGGTATAGGTATGACAACTAGTTTCTCTGTTTTTTTTTTTTTTTTTTATTTTTTTTGAGTTGTGAGTTTTGTAACATGTTAATGTTTATGAAATTTAATCAAGGGTCATTGAATTATCAAATAGCTCGAAACTGAAACAAGTTTTTTTCTTTTCTTTTCGTTCCTCTTGCTTCTGTCATCTATCTTCATTTTAGTTTATGATTCTTTGTATGTGGATAATATCAGTGACCAACTTAATAAATAGCACTTGCCTTTTATTTTTTATTTAATATTCCTAATTTGAAATGAGGAACCTGTACCATTTACGTAGGTGTCGATTTTTCATGTTGTGTATTGTTGGGTTTATACATGTTGTTTTACCTCCTTTTAAGATTTTTTGTGCTTCCCTTGTTTTAATACCTTTACCTAAAAATAATTTATTTCTGCCTTTGGACTTGGGAGAGACCACAACCTAGTTTTGGACCATTTAGTTTTATCTTGAGGCTTTCTCTTGAATATTTGGTGCTTTTTGTGATTGGTTTTATTATGTTGTTGTTTTGGGTTAAATGAGCAAAAGAATAATGCTTTTGGCATTTGCTTGAATTATGATGATTAGTTAAATTTAGGAGGGTGGAGGCATATACTATTTTGAGTTTGAAGAGTAATTTGATCTAAAGCTCTCTCAAAATTAAGTGATTTGCTATGTTTGTATTTTCTAAAATTAGTTTTCTTGGTTTAGACTGTGCATAAACATTCCCATATAGATTCATTTCTTTTTGTTGGAGAGAGGAGATCTTATCTTTTTTTGATTGTCTTTTTGAATAGAGAGAAATAATTTGATCATACAAGGGGCTCACTTACAGCTGTTTAATAAGTTATTATTTTTGGTTTGTCAGTTTTAATCTTGTTTATTATAAGTTCAAGTAGTTCTCAAATTTTTAGGTTGGCAATATGTAGAAGGTTGAAATTACTACTTACATTAGCTGGTAAAGCATCCATGATTTTAAGACTAGAGGACTAACTTTTGCAGCAGAATAGTGAGTTTTTCCTTTTCTTTTCCTTGTTTTTAATGTACTTCTTGTTTCTTTTATCCCCTGATTTTGCTTAGAGCTGCTAGTCAATGATGATGGCACAGAAGATGCATATTGTAGTACTAAATGGAAAGGAATTTGAATTGCTATATCGGACTGGCAAAAGGAATATGATTTAAGTCTACTTATGTATGATTAGGCACCAAAACTTTCACTGCTCTTTCTATCCTTACGGTTATAACTTCCTTGTTTTTTGCCTCCCAGACAGCCCTTTTCCTCCGAAAAATAATAAGTCTGAGATCAGTGGGAGCAGCGCCAAAGATATGCAAGAGTAAGTTTTCTTTCTTCAGTTTAAGTTAAAGTGCATTAACTTATTTGAACTCCATTTTTATAAGGAAATTAGTCTGCGTTGAGTTTAAGTTTGTCTTTTCTTGATGTGTATGCAAGTTGGAGATTTTAAATTGGGCTTGTTATATATATGTGTGTGTGTGTACATATTGATGTTGCTTTATTTTATTTCTTTTGTAGAGGAAGATGATGGATGAGTTTGAGGTGAAGCAACAATTGGTAGAGATTATAACTTCCAAGAGATCATATCACGACCCCACCTATCCCACAGGCTTGGTCTCTAGTCTTCATGTGGAGAAATAATGAACGCAAAACTTGGGGTTGCAAAGGGCAAGAAAATTTGGAGCCTGGGCTTTAGACTTGAGTGGAGAGTTCTTTATTCATTTATGCTTATTTTTATGTGTACTTAAATGACTACTATGCTCATGTACCTTTGAATGTGAAAAACTTTTATGTAATTTCTATTGCTTCTAAATCTATTGTTTCCCGAAATTACAATATGTTTATTTATTGCTTGTAAGAAAAGTTCTTTCTATAACAAAAAAATTAGGAAAAAAAACGAAAAATAAAGTGTTTTTGCGACAAAATCCATTAGTCGCCAGAACCTATAGGCGACGAACAAATAAATTTGGTCGCCTGATCCCTTTTAAGTACGCACCAAAATTTGGTGTTTTAGCAGGAACTCTCCTTCATAGGCGACCAACTAAATTATGTTAGGTGACGAAAATTTGTGGTCGCTTAAAGGTTTTGGAGACGAACTTCAATTTCCGTCGCCTGGAACTTTCAGCCACGAGGTTTCAGTGACCATTATGGCGACGATAATATTTCGTCGCCAAATTGTTTTGGCGACCAAATGAGGTCTTTTAGCGACCAAACGTGGTGGTCGCCAAAAGGGTTTTTCCTTGTAGTGATTCCCTTTTTCCGTTTGCTATTTGTGTTCAAAGAGACTAGGCTAAGATACTTGGTTTAAAATGAAAAAGGTTTAGCTCAACTAGTATAAACAAAATGAATCTGCCATTTAGAATGTTTTTGTTGTATAGGTTGTGGCTAAAGTTCATTTCCTAAGCATTAGATGCATGTTTTTTCAGACGTGATGTCACACTTACTGATCGGAAGGCCGTCGACTGAAGGAATTAGTCAACCTCCAAACCATCTCCAATTGAGCGACAACGACCTTACCGACCGGTACGCAAAGCCCACTTAACGAAGCAAGCCCATCATTTTCTCTTCAGAAATCCGTGATTCAATACACTTGGTCTTATAGAAGAAGAAGCTGAAACCTTACATCCTTATTCAAGAACAAGACAAAATTCTAAAGCCCACTTAACTTTTGGCAATCGGCAACTTGCCACCAAAAAAAACAAAAAAGGCACATTTGCAATTCTTCCCTTCGGCACCTTGCCAAGTTTCTTGCATGAGTTTTATGCAAATATCTTCGGCACCCTGTGCCCTTTGGAATCTTTCCAAGTCTCATGCCCTTCGGCAATTTCCTTGCGACATGCAAGTTTCATGCACATGCCTTCAACAATTTCCTTACAACACGCAAATGCCTTCGACATCTTGTGCCCTTCTGCCAAGTTTCATGTCCTTTGGCAATTTTCCTTGCGACACACAAGTTTTATGCAAATGCTTTCGGCACCTTGCCAAGTTTCATGCCCTTTGGCAATTTTCCTTAGGACACAAAAGTTTTATACAAGTGCCATCGCCATCTTGTACCCTTCGGTATTTTATCTTGCGACATGCAAGCTTTGCGCCTTTGGCACCCTTATGCCTAGGCACATTGCATTGTGACATGCAAGCTTTGTGCCTTGGGCACCCCGTGCCGTTCAACATTTTATCTTGCAACATGAAAGCTTCGTGTCGTCACCACCCCTGTACACTTTGCCCTTTTTATCCTTCGGCACCTCACCTTGCGAAACGCAAGTATGCCATTCGGCAACCACCTTGTGACACGCAAGCATGCCCTTCAGCACCTTCTCTTGAGACATGCAAGTCTTATGCCTTGGGCACCCCAAGCCTAAGCACATTGTCTTGCGACATGCAATTCTTGGGGCTTCGCCACCTACGTGCCCTTCAGTACCTTGTCTTGTGACAGGCAAGTCTTATGCCTGCGGTATCCTCGTGCCTATACATATTGTCTTGCGACATGCAATTCTTAAGCCTTCGGCACCTATGTGCCCTTAAGTACCTTATCTTGTGACATGCAAGTCTTATGTCTTTGGCACCCTCGTGCCTACGAAAATTGTCTTGCAAAATGAAAGTCTTAAGCCTTCAGCACCTACGTGCCTTTTAGTACCTTGTCTTGTGACATGCAAGTCTTGTGCCTTCAGCACCCTCGTGCTTACGCACATTGTCTTGTGACATGCAAGTGTTAAGCCTTCGGCACCTATGTGCCCTTCAGTACCTTGTCTCGTGACATGCAAATCTTATGCTTTCGGCCTCGTGCCAACACATATTGTCTTGGGACATGCAAGTCTTAAGCCTTCGACACCTACGTGCTCTTTAGCACCTTGTCTTACGACATGCGAGTCTTGTACCTTCGGCGTACTATGATGCCCTTCGGCACCCTTGCAAAACAAACTGGGGACTTGCAAACCACTTGGGTTTTTGTTACAAATTCCCTCCCTCCAATGTCTTTCTTACCTAGAGATATGGGAGACTGTGGGTAGTGCACTATATGACTTGGAAGATGGACTATGGTGATGTTTGGCCAATGCACTTAAAATTACAAATCCCCAAGCAAGAAGTACCTTTTTACTTGCAAACTTGGGGGACTACTATTGATACCATGACTAACCAAAATAATTAGCTAAGCAAGATCAGCCAAGTGCCATGCTTTCAGAGGTCATCATCTTAGCCAAAGAAGCCTTTCCACAAGTCACAACTAGGGGCAATATCAAGAGTCCCACATTGGAAGACTACAAGAGGTGGAGACTCCCCTTCACCTAGAAAGGAAGACCACTCTTTACTTAGAAAAGGGTCTTGACCTTTGGGCCTTGGACTCTTAGGCTTTGTGCTTAGGACTCTTTCACCTTCTTCCCTTTATCTTTGGGTCTAATCCCCTTATACAAATGTAAACAAACATTATCATAATGAGAACATCTTTCCGTGGATGTAGCCCATAATTCGGGTGAACCATGTATACCTTGTTTTTTGCATGCTTATTTACTTTACTTATGCTAACCGCCACTGGCTGCCGAAGGCCTTTATTGTCCCCCAACCTGCAGAAGCCTTCACTAGTCATTAACTTGCTGAAGGTCCTCACCTTCCACTTAACCCACGGAAGGCATCAACCTGCCGAAGGCAGTCACTTGCCTTGCCTCCCGAAGGCACATACATATGCTGAAGACCCACGCCTTCACACTTCATCCACCACTCCACATCTATCTCACTTGAACCCCATTTTGGACGTCAACATGACTGTTATGTTGAAATGTATTTGGTATTTTAGGGTAATTAGTGGAGATACAAGTTGTACAATGTCGCTTGTGTATCCTCTTTTATCTAGATTAACTCTTTGTCGTTACTGTGCATCCATCTTTGTATTAACCGTTTATGGGTATTTGGTTTTTGTGCCCAATTATTTAATACAATTATCGCTAATTTTTTTATACGGTTACCAGTAAACATTAAGGACAACAATTATTGGGAATGAGCATAAAATTGTTAGCATCATTTTGTAAAAGAAGCATTTTTGTTCACCACTACTTTTTTTTGTTAGCATAGTTTCAAGACAACTACTTTGTTTAGGCATATTTTTTTAAATGCCCCTTGTGCTTTGCAATTTGTTTCAATTTGCCCCCTGAGCTTTAAAATGACCAGATGTCCCAAATGAAATTTTGTTTTGCGAGCCACATTACCCTATCCGTTAATTTGAGCTGAAAAACTGCTAACTTGTTGACATGGTATGGATATTTTAGTAATTTTAACCATTTAACATTCTAAATATCAAATTAAATAAAAAATACTGAAATAATTTAAAATTGAAACCCACTCCTCCCTCTCTTCTCTCTCTCTACCCTTTTTCTCTCCAACTATCCAAATGCGACGAACCCCGTCCTCCTCCACTACGCCTGTCCCTGCTGCCACCTCTTCCCTTCTCTGGCACTGAAATTATTGTGTTTCGATCTGCTTCAGATATTTAGAATTGTTAGAAAGGGTGGGAATTGCAGCTTCTAGTGGCTTTAATTTTTCTTTTTTGTTCAACGAGTTAATCTCTTTCTTTGAAATTTTCAATGTGCAGAGAGAACCTTGAGTGATGGGCTAAACCAACAGGGTATTGATCACTACAATAGCATCATTGATGAACTAACCAAGAATGGTAAGAACTAAGAAGCTATGCTATTATTATTATTATTAATAAATATCAAATCTAGGACTTTATCCATTGTCAATTTGCAAGTTTGATGAAAAAGTATCCATTTACTTGTCATTTCTGTTTTTGCAGGAGTGGTGCGAATGTCAAAGGATATTTCCACTGGGCTCTATTTCACGACTTTGAATGGGGGGAAGGCTATCGGGCTTTACTACGTCGACTACAAAGACAATCTCCAGCGAATTCATAAGAGCAACTCCACCCATTTACCCTTAGCCATGGCAAGGGTGGAGCTAGGGCAAGCACTATTCACGTGAATAGTGGTTGCCCTTGCAAATAGTAAATCGTTTCTCCACCCGTTGCCCTTAGCCATAGCAATTACTATTCACTTTTTTGTTTTTTCCTCCTATTTTTTAATGAAAATAATTAATTTGGGTAATATTTTCAGATAAGATTTTCGGATTCCTACGTGTCAAGACTATTCATAATCAGATAAAATTTTCGGATAAGATATTTGGATTCAAATTTCGGATTAATTTCAAAGTTCAAATTTCAGATAAATTTTTGGGTTCAAATTTCGAATGAATTTCAAAATTCAAAATTCAGATAAATTTGGGTTCAAATTTCGGATGAATTTCAAAATGCTAGATGAAAAAGAGGAAAATGTTGTGTAAAAAGAGTGAATATTAGTAGAAGTATAATGAAATGTAAGAGTATTGGTGTTGAAAGTGAAGGGTATTGATAGGTATTTATAGAAAAAAATATCAGAATTTTTTAGAATTTTTTAGAATTTTTTTTCATATTTTTTTCACCCAAAAAAGCCTCAGCCGTTGGATTAGAAAGGAGAAGCAGATCGGAAGGCACTGAGCGCGACACGTGGCAGCGTACCAGCTAGCTGACGTCAGCGTGACGCCAGCGCTGACGTCAGCGTGACGCCAGCGCTGACGTCAGCGTGACGCCAGCGCTGACGTCAGCACCCTCGTTTTGGACCTGGGGCTGGTTTGGCCTTCGGGCTGGCCCGAGTTGGTGGGTCCCACACCAAACCCGGGCCTGGGCTGCACGCTGGAGCGGAATTTTTTTTTTTTTCTGCCCTTGCCTCGGGCTGGGCTCCTTCGCTGGAGCCACTCTAAAGAGTCAGCTGGTTGCCTAAATTCCTAAACGGTGAGGCCTGATGTACTCAAAGCTTAGACATAATAAAGCACTAGATATGTAGGTTGAGTGGAAGAGAAGTATAAAAAAAGGAGTGCCCTGAATCTTCACTTAGGCTGGTAGTTTCTTGTTGTGTCTTCGGGAATGCCCTATGATGTTCAAGTTCAATAAAGATATATATAATTGGTAAAATTGTAGCAATGGTCTCTGGATTAAGCCTCAATTTTATTTTTTGTTCCTCATATTGCTAAATTGTTACCGTAGTGCTTTAATTATACTTCCAGTTTCAGAAACCATCCTTTCGGTCATTTCAGTCAACTTTTCCGTTTTATTTGATGACATGACATGGACAAATCCTACTTGGCATGAACAAAAATGTCTTTTCACATAAAAAATTTTAAAAAATAAATCTCATCTCATCTCTCTCTCTCTCCAATTTCTTCTTTCCACCACCTCTGCCCGATTTCTTCTTTCTCCCGAAGTCTCTTTTCTCTCTCTCTCTCTCTCTCTCTCTCTCTCTCTCTAATTTCTTCTTTCCCCCACCTCCACCCGATTTATTCTTCCCCTCCCCCCCACACCCATTTCCTCTTTCCCCCTCTGTCTCTCTTCTATTCTCTTCTCTTCTCTTCTCTTCTATCTCTCTCTCTCTCTCTCTCTCTCTCTCTCTCTCTCTCTCTCTCTCTCTCCCCAATTTCTTCTTTCCCCCACCTCCACCCGATTTCTTCCCTTCCCCCCAAACCCAATCTGTCCTCCCAATCTTGCCATGCAACAAGTTAGTATTATTAATAATAAAAAATAAAAAATGCATGTATTCGCCTTTTTCTCCTCTTTATTTGTTCTTTAGTGATTTTTATTGTCCAGCAGTTTAATGTATTTGGGCAGTGCGCTTGGGGTTTGGTGTGTTCCAACTTGTGTATTTTTGAGATAAATTCTGGTCTTGTTTCAATTGTAGTTCTTCAATCCCTCAATTTTTTCATCCCAAATCCCCTTATTTTACTGCTCTATTTTGGCTTCTGATAATACCAAGTCTAGTGAGAGGATTCACACGCAATTAACTTTCCTTTCTAGTCGAGATTTTGTTTTCCTATTTTGTTGTTTGGCAGAAAATTGAAATGGAAGACAGCAAACATGTAGGTGCCTGCGTGAGCACTCAAATAACAAAACTAGAAATAAAAAAACAAGCCTCAGTGGATGAATTTTTTTCTCTTTCCTGTAGTTGCTAGGGTTCTGGGTTTTGTGGATGATTTTTTTGTTCTCACTTTTCTGTAGTTGCGGGCTGGGGTGGGGGCCGCTGGGTTTTGGGTTCATGGGGATGGTGATGGCCATGGGGAATGGGGGAGAAGAAATCGGTGGGGAGAGAGAGTTTTTTTTAAAAAAAAATTTTTTAATCAATTTAAAATTAATGAAAAGACAAATATACCCTCATTTTTAACGAAAAAGTTGACTGAGGTGGCGGAAAGAATGATTTCTGAAAGTGGAAGTATAATTAAAGTACTACCGGAACAATGTAGCAAGGTGAGGGATGAAAGGTAAAGTTGAGGCTTAGTTCAGGAACCATTGCTACAATTTTATCTATATAATTTGTTGAGCTTTTCTCCCGTTGGTGAATGTTAGCACAAAACAAAGTGATAAAGAAACTTTACTTTCGAGTAAATGGATGGAGGAATGTTTGTGGTAACTAGTTACGTTAAGAGTGCGACAATTTGAAAATATATCGCACTGAAATATTGGCAATGGTTTGGAGTGGCTACAAAGTTAATACAATTCAATATGATATCCCCCGAACAGAAAATGATAAAGCTTAAAACCAGAAGCACTGCAAGCACAACTATTCCTACGTTGTTTTCCTCCAATGGATAAGCAATGTGATATTCCAGACCAACGGATAAGCAATTCCCACCAAACTTAACAATTCCCTTTCCTGATTTAGTTCTCAAACAAAAAGGCAACTCACCTGTCACACTAATATTTGATACATCAATGTAATCATGTTTGCTTCCATAGCTTAGATGGCCACACTCAACAAATTTATATTGTTTTATAGGAATTAGATTTACATTGTTTATTGCTAAACTTGGGAATAATACATACCCCCGCAAACAATACTTAATACTTAGTCATAGCTTTAATTGGGACATAAAAAACATAACTATTGCAGGAGGTGAAACAATTAACAGTGGCTAATACAGTTGGCACAGGACGCGAGAACATACATAATCATGGATAATGATAGCCTTCATCACTTGTAGGAGCCTTGTAAGCCAGGATGGCATATAAGGTTTGCATGAAGGTCAAACCCAAACCCAAGAGGGCACCAGCAAATGCCAAAGTTGACCATGGATTGTTGAAATAATCACGTGCGAGAATTGTTTTCCATCTATTGAAGCGACGGTGATAGTGCTCATTCACTTTGTCAGTGAGCTCTTTATAAGAGAAATGGCCAGGGATGGTGTTATTGTAAAGCTTATTGAAAAAGCTAGCTATATCCTCCTTGCTTAAATGGGTAAGTAAAATTCCTTTCTGTATCAGAATGTCCACATCCGAGCTGGTGTTGATCAGGTTATCCAACACCACAGCATAAGATGTAATTTTACATTCATACACGCTGGCTTCGCACTGCTCGTAAACAATGAGATTTCTGAAAAGGGACTCGCCATTTTCATTAACCACAATCGGTGGAATTTTCATAACTCCATTTTCAAAGGTTATGTTGAGCATGCTATCGTCAGTACGTCGAAATTTGACTCCAGCTTGTAGAAGCTCTGTGACACTAGGGATTGGAGCCCAATCTGAGTTAGGATGAATATTATTACTATCCTCTTTTGTTCCTCCTAGTAAACATCTTCTTATAAAGTCAAGTAAATGCTTGCTTCCCGTTTCTTCAATTTTCTTTGGATATCGCCCTAAGGTGTAAAACTCAAAGTAGTAGAGAGTAAGCTGAGATAGAGAAGTTTCTTCTGTTTCATCGTTTTCCCTTGTGAGCTTGAATAAACAGTCGAGAACTCTCCAAGGAATCTGATTTTCAAGTAGAAGCAAGTCGTATAGGAGCGCCGCGATCATCCATGCTGTGTTGAACACAGGATCATCCCTTTCTGGGAAAACCTTTATTGCACACTTTCCAGCGTCAGTAATGTACTTGCGGAAGAGTTCAATTATAAAGCAACCATCAACCACCATTATTTCCACAAAGTCATCACTACTTAAATTAACCTTTTCTCCGTAGCAATCACGACAGTATTTTTCCATGCTTCTAATGCCTTTCACAAAGGACATCACACTGGCCTCCTGATTGCCTCTACGCTCAAGGAGACAATGCAAATACCATTGTTTAATTTCTTCCATGGCTTTCAGGTCCTCATGTCCATGGTGATATGGCCCAATTGAAACTAAGTTTGGAACAAAAACATTTTCATTACCCCTGCGTAATATATGAGGGATTCGAAATATGCAGCTACATGCGAGTGAAGAAGACTGCTGAGGAAGCTTTTTTCGAATCGAGGATGCTAATAACTCGTCTTCCTTTCTATTCTCACTCAAACCCGAACTTTGATTCTTCAAATCATTTCCTGCTGCTGTTGCATTATCTGTATTTCCCATCACCGAGTCATCATCTATATTGCTCTCTGTCATCCTGATCCCCACCTTAATTAATAACCGGAAAATGAAAGTTGTTAGCGATAATCAAATAACACCAAGTGATCCTCTACTCTACTATTTTTTACTTTATTTTAATACATTTTGTATGTATTTACACAGAAATAGGTGAGAGAGAGAATTCGACCAATTTGGATTGATCCAGAACGTATTATGTATGAATTCAGAGGTCTGATTTTAAATATAAATTTATAATTGGAAAGCTGATTCTTCAAGCTTATTAAAATATTCTATGTTCAATGCTTCGGTGATTGAGTTCAGACTCGATGAGTCGTTGATACAGTAAAGCTTAAAGAAAGTTTTTGCTAGTTTAGGAAGAGGTAGGGGAATTTTCGGGATATTGCTTATCACATAAGACGTAGGACCCTTATTAAGCTTTTAGGCCTTGTTTAGTGGGGTTAGACTCGACCAGACTTCTCCAATTAAAATGGACTAAAGCCCTATATGTTGTTTGGTGGGCCTAAATGTACCCTGGGAATGGTTGGAATATATATTTCGATCTGATACCAATCCAGTGAACAGGGGTTTTTTAGTCCAAAATCAATTATTTCTGATATTAAATAATGGAATAAACACTAACTATTTAATTAAAAATTAAAAAAAATTCAAAGTCCAATGGAGTCAGTCTGGTACAGCTTATTGATCTACCAAACAACTCACAGGACTTAAAGCCGAGCCCAATCAAACATTCTAAGTTTTATCCTAACCTGTCCAATCCGGCACACCAAATGGGGCCTTAGTACTTACCCGGATTTGAAATTGAGGTTTGATATAAGACGTGCAAATAAGAGGAAGTAATTGCAGATAGCATTGTACTTTTTTTAAGTAGAAACTAGGATAAGAGAGTGTTCTTCTCTCTTCTATTTTATTTTTCCTTATAAAATTATGATGTAAATTACTTTGGTTTAAATAAAAGTTTTGGTTTAGTTTTCTTATTCATTTACCTTACACCCTAATAAGCAAATAAGACGATAAAACATAAAATTTGGGTGTGACGGGACTACTCTAGTTATATAATTTAATTTTTAAATTTCAATATATAGGCCTTCTAGTATTTATTCTTACATATTTGTAATATTCGAAACATTGAAATAAATAGTTACATATGTTAACTGAACAGCGAAGAAACATTCATCCACTCAAGACACTGTAAACAAAATCATTAATTAACCTGATGAAGCCATTAAGAAATCTATCAGATAATAACTTGCACATCCACAACATGATAGGCAATGTCAAGTGACTAATAAGGACTTCCATAGGAGCCTGTGGCCTTTAAACAATGTAGAAGTTATTTAAACAAATCTGAAAGCAGAGTGAGTAATCTGTCAAGATTTAAAGCACGGAGAACGCACCTGAAAATCGAGTCATACACGGTATACACCCAAGAAAGACTCGTCAAAAGTATTGCTAATATTATGTTCAAAGGCTATTGAAAACCTCACTAGGCATCAAATATATATATAATATACTGAAGCAGTTTGGAAATCCAACCTCCAATTTGTGTCAAAAAAGAAAAGACAAAATCAAAAGCAGTTCCATTCGTTGCTTAGATTATAATCCAACCATGCCTTTAGTCTTACTGACGGGGCATCTTTTAAAGTAAATAACTGCCCCAACATTTGAAGCTTTATAGGATTCCTGCAATACAAAGTCCTCAATGATCGTACCTAAAGGCATCCTCATGTAACACAACACAAGAACAGACGTAGGGATTGCTCTAGACATAAAAGCAAAAGGGAAGAATGGACTCTTAAGTTTGAATCAGTTGAACATTGCGGGTGACTTACGGATCACGAGCTTCTAAATGTAGAAATCCTGCATTATCCACATTTCACTACGGCCCCATTTGAGATTTTTTTTTTTTTTTTTATGGGTGAGTTATGTATGTATGCTATTATATTTATAAAACAATAATATAATAGATAATTAATTACGTATACTTAATAAGTAAATTTTTTAAAGAAATTATTAAATAAACCAATTAGGTTTTTTTTTAGAAAGAGAATTCATTCATAAAACCACAGACGTACAAAGAGTGACATGATATAGTGGCCTCGTTAAAACCTTCTAAAAGGACCCGCCCCGAATTTCCCGAAACCCGAGACGAATTCTGTGGAAATTCCCGACATCACCCCGATGTCGGGCCCACTTCTAAAGACCGAAACTTCCTGCCGAAATTTCGGCAGAGTCTCCCCTGTAAATTGAACATTGCCCAATTTTCAAGCTGCATAAAACACATTTTATATCCACAACTGGCAGCACGCACAATATAATTTCATGCAATTCACATAAACGGTCTTTGACCTTCCAATAATTCGCAATATTTACCAACAAACTCTGAACAATGCAAATATAAACTCAAAAGCATTTATGAATGTCAAATGTGATTTCCATCATCTAAATTCCCAAATATTAAACGTACAAAATTTAAAACTCTTAACAAAACAACATCTCATTTTCACCTAAATTTCAGGACCAACGACAAGGTCCGAATCAACCTCAATAGACAACAGGACTAACATCTAGTCTGTGGCTGTACCTAGTAACCTTAGGCTGCCTACGTACCCTCACTGAGGGATCAAGCCACACGTAGTTCTTTTCTTAAAACCCAATTCCACATATAGGTAATACCTTTATTCATTTCTCTGTATATCACATAATCTCCCCATACGCCGGTACTACCAACGCCACGTATGGGGTCTGTCAACACGCCAGATAACCTACGCCACATGCGACCTCACCATATTATCAAATAATCTCCCCATACGCCGGTACTACCAATGCCACGTATGGGGCCTGTCAACACGCGGATAACCTACGCCACGTGCGACCTCACCATATTATCACATATGTCCCCATACGCCGGTACAACCAACGCCACGTATGGGGTCTGTCTCAATGCCGGATAACCTACGCTATGCGAGACCTGAATATCATATCACAATATCTCCCCATACGCTGGTACAACCAACACCACGTATGGGGTCTGTCGACACGCCGAATAACCTATGCCACGTGCGACCTCAACATATTATCACATAATCTCCCTATACGCCGGTACAACCAACGCCACGTATGAGGTCTATCTCAATGTCGGATAACCTATGCCACGCGAGACCTCAACATCATAGTACAATATCTCCCCATACGACGGTACAACCAACGCCACGTATGGGGTATGTCAATACGCCGGATAACCTACGCCACGTGCGACCTCAACATACTGTCACATAATCTCAGGATACACCGGTACTACCAATGCCACGTATGGGGTCTGTCCGCACGCCGATAACCTACGCCACGTGAGACCTAACTTTCACAGGGTGGTACTTGTAGTGTAACTAAAATCCGGTGAGGTACCTAAGGTAGTGCGTATAGCACTTCAAACTGACATTCTAGACTCTTTTTATACCTTTACAACCATATATAAATATATATATTGATTTCTAATATTGTGTAAACCTCAACAACAGTCTAGCATCCGATAATTCCCCAATTTAAAATAATAAATTAATATCCTATCCCACATCATCAATAAAACTCAACAATGCTTAAGACCTGTTACTAGGGACATTATAATCCTCCTAGGAAGGTAAAACTACCTCGGAAGACTCACAGTCAACCAAGGGTCAAACTACCCAATCTTGGTCAAACGGGCCCATAGGGCCCACGACCTCGAAATTCCGATCCGAAAGTTCCTATGGGTTCTACAAGGTATAGGACACTCGTCCTGCAAGTTTGGTCCAGATCGGACGGTCGAATCGCTCACGATCGCATGATCTGATGGTTATTATAAAACATAAACTTTAAATTATTAAATCGGAAGATCCGGAGCTCCGATTCACGATCCATGAATTTCTAAACGATCCTAGAAATACTTAGATTAACATATATTAAATTTGAGACCATCCGAATTGGCGGTATCTGTTTGATAGTCAAACGACGTCTGAATTGAGATCCGCAAAATTCTATGCACTCGTGACAACCTAAGGATCTCATCAAGACATAGTGTAACTTCACTACCCTTCCCCACGCGCCGCCACACGCGCCGGCAGTGCTGGGTGCCCAAAGCAATTAAGCATTGCCTGAAAATCTCAAAATCGCAGCTCCAAACTCCTACCCTAGGTATAACACCCTATTTGGAGCCACTTTTGTTCTTGGACCTACCCCAAAAACGGACCGTAGGTGGCCGGAATCGCCATCCCAAAACCAGCTGAATTTCAATTCGTAAATCGAATTACCTACGCTAAGAATTGACCCAATCCTACCCAACAGGCAGCTAGAGCATGAAAAGTAGGTGAGAAAACATACCTCACACGTCGGAATCGGTGGCCGGAGGAGGGAGATCGATGGCGGAGAAGTTCGGACGACACCAGCCGCTTCTTCTCCAGTTTTCAACGAAACTGCAGCGGTTGGTGGTGGGACCTAGCTGAGTTTGGAAGAGGACGATGACCCGGCCATTTTGGTACCGGTCCTGTCGTCATCGGTGGTCGGATGAGAGAACGGCAGGCCAAAATGTGGCCGGCTGCCGCTGCGAGCGCGAGAGAGAGGAGAGAGAGAGAGACCACTAGGGGGGAGAAGGGAGAGAGAGAGAGGGTGAAAAATCTGATTTTTATAAAAATCTCATTTCGAAATAATTATGATTGTGCTATTGAGTTTCTTTTGACCATATCTCTCTCGTTACAACTCCGATTTGAGCCCACCGCGTGTCTACGAACTCATCTCAATACGACCTTCCCAAAAATACCCGTCACTACCCCAAACTCTTTTCGGATGAGAAAATGACCAAAATACCCCTACCTCAGGGGTAAATTTGTAATTTCACTTAAATAATTTAAACAAGGGAGAAATTTGGAGTCGGGGTGTTACAACTTCCTAGGACAACCTCATGAGACAAATTCTAGGAGAGGAAAGAGTACCACACACGTCATGGACTAACAGGAGAGTCCAATTCAAGTCACTTTGAACCATTACAATAAAAGAACAAGTCAAAAATAAAACCTAACACAAAGACCTCCGACGAGAACCACAACTAGAGACCAACACAGTAGACCAACACGAGAGGACCGTAGAAATTCCAAATAGTAAACCCACAAGAGAGGATCACAGAACATCCCAATTGTCACTACTACAAAAAGTGAAAAAGACGACCAGAAAACAACGACGGTCTAAGTGAAAACCGTCGTGGTTTATAAAAAGACGACGGTTCTAAAAACACCGTCGTGTAATACAACCTTAGACAACTAAAAAATGGAGATTCAAATGGCTGTTCAAAAACAACGACGTACATAATTAAACAACCGACGTCTATTTGAAACAGATTTCCGCAGTGTAAAATCAATGCCAACAAAGAACGGCAGAAGTTATGAATCGACCGACGTAGAAAGTAAAGACGACGATTTCAATAAAAACTGCCGTTTTTACTCATAAAATAACACGACGAGGTTTTCGTATAAGACGCCGTATAATTACAAACAAATCCACGGCTTTAAAATACAAAATATCGCCGTATTAAATTAATTTACAACGACGGAAAATATAAATATATCGACGTCATTATCGTATAGTTCTACGACGTTATCTTTAAATCGTCCAATAAAATTTAACGTCGTATTTATTCATTTTATACGTCGTACCTTTAATTTTAACGGTCGTCTTAATAAGAATTTTTGTTAACAATTTTTTTCTTTGATTTTCTTATCCTACGTCGGTAGATCTACTTAATGACAAGAATTGAAATAACCACGACGGTTTATATAGAACACCGCCGACATAATCAGATTTGTCTGAGATCCCAAGGGTTACGAAATCTTACCAGATGGAACTCTGTTCCACATCATAATCTTAACAGATGACACAGATTTGCAAATATTGCGTCGTGTTAGTTTACAAATTCTAGAACATTAATTTCCCTCATTTTAAATTTCCTCGGGAAAGAAAAATCTAGTTATCACGCTTTGTAATTGAAAACTAAAACTGAAAGAATACGGGAAAAAAAACTCTATTTATAATTTAAAAATAAAATCCATGTCGGTTGTAGTACACTTAACGACGTTTAACAAAATAATCTACGTCGGTAATTATAAATCTACCGCCATCTTACCTTAATATAGACGACGAGAAAAGACGACGGTAGAACAGAAAACCGCCGTTGTTTCAGTTTCTTTAACAGTTTGGTCCTTTATCTTTCTGCAGGACTTGTATAGTTCAAAGCATTGACAATGTCTTCATCATATCTCCCAGCAACTACTGATTCAATTGCTCATGCTTTAGAGGCCATCTGAAGCCATTTCTATTCTTTATCGCATTCTTGAAACCCATCTTCTTCTTCTGAAGCTCTACGGATAAAGGAAGAGGCTATCACAAATCCGACGGATCTTCTTAGGCAAGAAAATCAAGCAGAGGATCAGGCACATCTGATCTCCAGATTTCCCTGAGAAGCGAACTTTCCTTCGACAGCGAGTGGAGGCCAGGCTTGCATCTCTTTTGATGGAAAGCAAGGAGTATTCAGAAGCACTAAGTGTCCTATCAGGCTTGATCAAGGAAGTGAGAAGGCTAGTTGACAAGCTTCTTCTTGTGGACATTTATTTGATGCGAGTAAGCTCAATTTCTCTTTGAGAAAGACATCCAAATTATTGTCTTTGAGACGTGAGAGACTGAGAGAGGAAGAACTTGGAACCTTAAATGTAAACCGAAAATGAATGAAAGCGACAAATTTATAGAATAAATTTTTAAAACCAACGGCGGTCCTTACAAAAAAACCGCCGTTTAAATTGTAAAATCAACGTCGGTATGATCGACGTATATTACAGAAATCCACGTCGGTAAATTAATAAAAACGACGTGTTAAATAATCTACCATGACGAGAGTTATTACTTATGTACTTTAATTTTTGAGTTTACTACGACGGTACCTACAACACTACTGTCGTATTCATTTACCACGTCCGAAGTTAAATGTACCGTCGTATTTTGTAATTTATACGTCGTAGTTATATGTAACCGCCGTATTATTTTTTTGAAATGGTTTTATATGTAAGCAACTTTTCGTCTACCTGACATACACATGCGCTGTTTCCAAACCCGATTAAAAAGTTCAATCTCCCAGAGAAAACTTTTAGACTTTTTTCCTTGTCAGAGCACTGTCAGAGTATCTCATCGTCTTCCTCTCGTCTTCTTCGTCGTCTCTGAACTTAAACATAATCTTCCTCTTGCTTTCATTGCACGCAAAAGGTAAGCTTTCATTTTCACTATTTTGGTTGCTGTTTTGCATGCTCATACGTTTTTTGTTTGAAAAATCTTTTTACCTTTTTTCTGGCCAAAATCATTTTACTTCTTTCCAAGTTCGATAAAATATACAGACAAAGAGGGAAAGTTTCCAACTTTGAAGACAACTACCTCAACTAAATAAGACGACGGTAGCTTCTTATGTACGTGGTTAAATATGTAGACCACGACGGTTCGTCAGCCGTTCTAGCGTCGTCTGAAAATTGACAAAGTTGTTTTTAAAATTATAGTCTTTTTTTTATTTGCTTGTTTAATTGCAGGTTTGATTTCTCTGAACAATGGTTTTTGTTTTTCCCTAATTTGATAAAATATAAAGAAAAAGAAAGTAGGGTTGGTATCTAATATAGACGACAGTATCTTATTGTTTTACGTCGTGTGAATGTTAATACCACGACGTCATATTAAAATACCGTCGTCTATATAAGATTCCAAAACTTTCTTTCTTGGCCTTGTATTTTATCAAATTAGAAAACAAAAACCATGGTTCAGAAAAATCAAATCTGCAATCAAACATTCACAGAGAAAGAAAGAAGGGTTTTGGATCCTTATATAGACGACGGTATATTACGACTGACGTCGTGTGAACATCAATACCACGACATTATATAAATATTTCGTCGTGTATAGTTAATTATCACGTCGTTTATAGTTAATTATTTCGTCGTTGTTTAATTACCTTGGTTTTAAACATTTATTACGTCTGAGATTATTTCATTGCGTCGTTTAAAATCATATCATACGTCGTATTTTATTAATAACTGTCGTTTGTGTTCTTAATCTTTTCCTGAAATATTTTCACTTGCAGTTTTGTCTGTAAAAATGGTTTCTCACCAAGACCAAAGTAAGGATTCTGGCTCCAAGAAAAATGGAGGTAAGGACCTTGGAATGGTACCTCCTCAAGTGAAGCCTTCGAAGAAGATGAAGTTTGCTTAATCATCTGCTGAGACAGAACGAACCAGCACGACAACAATCTCTGATGATTCAAAGTCTGGTCGAGGTATGAGCACAATGCCTCGTGTTGTGAAGAGGGCAAGAGCTCTGTGTTAGCTTCTGCTGCCAAGAAATGGAAGGATTTCAAGTCTACACTAACGAGGCAATATATCCTTCCATACACCAATGACAGGGAGAGATTAAGCCAACCCCTTGAAACATATAAATTCATAGAGAAAGCACAATGGGATGCCTTTGTAGCTTTAAGGTTATCCAAAGATTTTGAGTCTGTGCATTCTCAACATGCACAGATTAGGGAGAAACTCGAGTACAATCATCGATTGTCTCGAAAAGGATATGCTGGTTTGGAGGATCAATTGGAGGAAACCATGCCTGTGGTAGAAATTGATCGATCTACCTTATGGAAGAGAGCTTGACAGGACAAACATGGTAACATCCCTGATCCAAAGGTGGCAGAGAAAGCAAAATTAATTGTAAGCCTACTCACTCTGTTTTAAATTTTTATTAAACTGTGAATAATTCTTATTACGTCTTATGTTATATTTTGCGTCGTGTGAATGATATTACCACGTCGACATATTTTAAAAAACGTCGTTAAAGGTCTAAATCAGGAATCACAACTCTATTTTCTGTAATTATAGCATAAGATGTCGGTGGTTCATTTTCGCGTCGTCTGTAGTAAATTACTACGTCGAAATGTTTTAAACAACGTCGTTAAAGGTGTGACTATTGAATCATCCCTCTGTTATCTGTAAATAAAGCATAAGACGTCGGTGGTTTATTAATTTCGTCGTTTTAAAAAGATAACCACGTCGGTATAACTACCGTCGTGATAAATTATAATAACGTCGATTTATATGTTATTGCGTCGTGTGAAATTATATAATACGTCGTTTGTATATAAATAACCGTCGTGTGTTTTTGTTCTTACTTTTTTATATATCTTTGTTTTAGGATGAATTGCAAAAACAAGTCTCGGAAGGCAAAGTCACTGTTTCTGGCAGCAATGATGTGCTGACCATGGCTTTGGGCCCCGAGCATCCAGGCAGAGTCAGAGGAGTAGGTGCTGGGATCTCACCAAGGCAATATTTCAATTTACCCAAACCACAGAGAGTGAGCTTTGACGACCATTTGAAGGACAGTTTAAGAGTTCTCCTTCAAGAAGAGACTAAAAAGATGGAGGCTAAGGCAAGGGAAGAGGCTTTAAGGATGGAGGCCAGAACGAAACAATTGGTAGAGGCTGAGAGGGAGCATTTCCTGAGTCAGCTTTCCCAATTAATTCCCAATTTTGATCCAAGCATGCTTAAACCCAGAATTAGCCAAAGTCCCAAAAATCCAATGTCTGACAAAGCAAGCTGCTCTGGAGGTGATGTGAGATCCCAGCATTTTGAGGATGATACTGCCAAAAATGGGAAACATCAGGAAGGAAAGGTAACATATCTGAACTTTGAATTCTCTGTTTCTTTAAAAACCATTAGACGTCGTTATTATTAATAAAACCGTCGTTTGAAATACATACCACGACGATTTTAAACATAAACCGTCGTTTGTATTTCAATACCACGTCGTATTTAGTTTACTTGTTTAACACGCCATTAAACGTCGTTATTTTAAAACTTTGTGGTTTTTAGACGACGGAGTTAGTCATTCCCGACGTAATAGATGAAGGGAAGACAGAAGAAAAACATGATGAAAAGGAGAAAGAAGATGACGACCAGGTATGTTCACATAACTTTGCCTTTTTTATTTGTTTTTCAAAATTCCAGACGTCGATATTTTTCTTTGAACCGTCGTTTGTTTACAACTTAGACGGCGGAATTTTGTTTAAGACGTAATAAATTATTCACCACGACGGTTTCTTCAGACGACGTTTAAATTGTTTTCAGACGACGTTTTATTCCTTAAACCGTCGTTTTTATTGAATTACCACGTCATTTTTTTTATTTCTTTAAACAGGTTATTAAAGTTGTTGATTATTCAAATATGGAGGCGCCATCTTCTTTAAACTCCCTTTGTCGTTATGTGAAAACGACACTCGTGCCTCAGGATAAGACCCTGCACTTTACAATTGATAAGGAGGTGTTTGGTCTAGAGCGCGATACCTTCCTCCTGCCTGAAGATATTACACAATTTGCAGGCATGGAAGAAATAGGAGCCACTGTCATTGCTGTATATATGAGGTTTGTCATTCTAAAATAATATGTCGTTGGTGTATTTATTGCGTCGTCTTAACCAACTAACCACGTCGTTAGTATATCATAACGTCGTTGTCTATTTCAGTACGTCGTGTGAAATTTTATAATACGTCGTTTTGTTATACATAACCGTCGTGTTTTTTTGTATATATGAGGTTTGTCATTCTAAAATAATACGTCGTTGGTTTATTTATTGCATCGTCTTAACTAACTAACCACGTCGTTAGTATTTACCGTCGTGATAAATATATTATAACGTCGTTGTCTATTTCAGTACGTCGTGTGAAATTTTATAATACGTCGTTTTGTTATATATAACCGTCGTGTGTTTTTTTGTGCTGACTTGTTTATATTATTTTATATATTTAGGCACTTGCACGATGTTTTGAAAAGAGCAAATATGTGCAATATGGTTGGCTTTATCGACCCTGCTACAGTTAGTGCCAGCTCTGGCACAATAGCTGACAGATCACGCCTACTGGCAGCTCGACTTCAGAAGACTGACGGTGAACAGATTTTCCTGATGCCTTACAATCCAGGGTTAGTTTCCTTAACAGGATTTTGTTTTTATGATTTTCAATAAATTACAGCGTATAAACTAACCACGTCGGTGTTTTATTTTATTGAGTTGTTTGAAACTACTAACCACGTCGGTAGTTATTTATCGTCGTGATAAATGTAAAATGTTGTCGACTGCTACTTTATTTCGTCGTGTGAAATATTATAATACGTCGTTATTGTAAATAACCGTCGTTTTTATATTAATTTTGTGCAGCCGTCATTGGATCTTGCTGATTGTAAGAGCTAAGAGAGAAACCGTCTATTTTCTGGATCCTCTGCCAGGAAATCGTGTGGTCGATGAAGAGGCCAAAAACATTGTGAACAGTGCTATAAAAATTTATAATTCTCACATAGCCAGACCAGGCCGTAAGGCAGTCATTTGGAAAACTCTGTCAGGCACACCAAAGCAACCCAGCAATGTCGAATGCGGGTATTATGTGATGCGCTTCATGAGGGACATCATCATGGATCCTTCCTTGGGGTTTGAGAAGAAGGTAAGAAGAAATTACCTTCATACATTTTACGTCGTTTTTTGTATTATCAACGACGGCCATGTAAAATTACCGTCGTTGAATAGATATAGTACGTCGGTTATGAAAAATATCGTCGTCTGTGATTGAATTTCTTTTTATTTATAAACCCTAATAGTCATTGTTTATGCAGTATGCCAAGGGAAAACAGGAAGCGCCATACCCCCAAGAAGCAATTGATGAAGTCCGGAATGAATGGTCAGAGTTTGTTTGCCTTCACCTGGAATAGGGGAATTATTGAACACTTGATATTTATGTATAATGTACAAATTTTGTCTATAATATATAATGTAAAAATTTGTTGAGGTTTTCTTAAATTAAAAAAAAAAACAAACATACAAATTGCGTAACCGACGTGTAATACTTTTCCAACGACGTAATAAAGTCAAAAGCCGTCGTTTTTTGTTGTTTCGTTTTAACCAAATCCGACGTAAAAGGATATTTAGACGACGTTCTTTGAACAATTGAGTCGTTTATGGTTTACAACGTCTTCAATTTCTTAAGGGTTCAGGGTAGTACTTTGTAACGACAGCAGTTAAGTCGTGGAATATATATTTTACGTCGGATAGTTAAATATCCGCCATGGTTTCTCATTTAAACGACGTCATTTTAGCAACTTAGTCGTCTATTACAATTTACAACGTCTAAAATTTATTAACACCGACGTGGCTTGTTGTTGTGATAAGAATATTTTATTATTTTTATATCAAAATATTCAAAATAAATCTAAAATAAATCAGAAAAATGCAAAGTCAACTCCTATGAAGTCATTGATATATTTTCTTCCCCCTAAACCTTGAAAAAATTCATTTTGAATAACAAAAATTTAAAATGACCATCCAAAACAAAATTATTTTGATGAGTCATAAAATCACTTCTAGTTTTATGGTTTAGGGTTTAGAGTCTAGGGTTTAGAGATTAGGGTTGTTATTTATTGGGGTTTATTTTTAAAGTATAATTTTTGGGTAGTATAGGGTATATATTAGGCTGTAAAATCATAAACCCTTTTATAAACTTAATTTTTAAAATTATATAATTTAGTTTTAAGGGTTTAGGGTATTAATTGTTAACGACGGTGGTTGAGTCGTGGAATACATATGTTACATCGTGCAGTAAAATATCCGACATGGTTTCCACTTTAAACGACGTCATTTTAATATGTAAATCGTCTATTATAATTTACAACGTTTTCAATTTCTTAACTTCGACGTGGTTTTTTAGTCGTCTTTATATCAAAATATTCAAAATAAATTTAAAATTAATCCGAAAAATGAACGTCAAAATAAACGGCGTTACGTTCAGTGTTTTCGTCGTGGAATATTACATTTACGTCGGTTCTTGTAGAACTTTCGCCATGGTTTTTCTTTCGACGTTTTAAAGAGCGCGCGCTCTAAAAATTTTCGCGCGCCCTAAATTTTTTTACATTTGGCTCTTATTCTTATACTTCTAACCCTGAACCCTAAAATTTTCCGATTTCGCCCAACATAACATTCGCTCTCTCACTTCTGCTCTAATTAAAAGTTGCACTCTCCAGGCTCCGTCGAATCTGTGAGCTCGTCCAACCTGTAAGTACAAACCCTATCTTCCCCTTGTAAATTCATTGAATGATATTAGGTTGTTTTGTTAAAGGGTTTTAGGTATATGCTTTGTGATCTGTTAATAATGTGCTTATAGGTATGGGTTCATGGATTTTCTCTTTAATGGGTTCATGGATTTTCTGTTTAATGGGTTCATGGATTACATTATCTGTTATGTTGAATTGGGAATGGTTTTAATTTTGTCGGATCTTTTAATCACCCTATGTTATGTTGAATTGGGAATGGATTTATTGTTTTCATGCTTGGTTTCATGTATATGTTGGTTTCTTTTTGGGTTCTGAAAATAAACTAGGTATATGCTTTGCGATCGGCATACGACGACGATTACACGACGGTTTATGAAAAAACCGTCGTTGTATTACTTATACACGACGGTTTAATACAACGACGGTTTTTTCATAAACCGTCGTTTGTATTACTTATATTAGACGACGTCTGTTGAAAATCCGTCGTCTATATATGCCAAATACGTCTGTTTTTGTTTAAAACCCGTCGTCTCTGTTGTGTATTACTTGCTATTAGATCTTTGTATAATCTGCTATAGTGATGGTCATTGCCTGTATTTTCACTTTATTATAGATAATAGGTTATAGTGTCGGAGATGGATAAGTCATGGATGCACTCGGATAGAAGATCGAAGGCATATGAGTTTGGGGTGGAAGCATTTTTGAACTTTGCTGTAGAAAATCTTCTAACTACAACACATATCCGTTGTCCATGTGTTAAATGTGTTAATTTGAAGTTGTTTGGGGTTGGAATTATAAGGGATCACTTATACTTTAATGGAATTGACCAAAGCTATAAGAATTGGACATTTCACGGAGAACCTTGGGAAGCAACTACTAATGCTAGTAGAAATGTTGAAGAAGATGATGGCCATAGTAGGTACAGTTTTGTGTCTGAAGAAATTGATATGGATGATAATGATTTTGGTGATTTTGGTTCCGATCCGTATGAGTTTGCCAATGTGATTGGGGATGGAGATCAACCAGTGTACCCTGGTTGTAGAAAGTACACGAAGTTATCGGCATTAGTGAAGTTGTATAATTTGAAGGCAAAACATGGGATGAGTGATGTTTGTTTTACAGAATTATTGATACTTCAAGGCGATTTGCTTCCAGAAGGAAATACAATACCAACCTCTATGTATGAGGCTAAAAAGACTTTGTGTGCATTGGGGCTGAGTTATGAGAAAATGCACGCATGCCCCAATGATTGCATCTTGTATAGGAAGGAGTATGAGGATTCAACTAATTGTCCTACTTGTGGTATCTCAAGGTGGAAGGAAGGCAAAGATTCAATCTTGAAAGAGGGTGTGCCAGCGAAGGTGGTGTGGTATTTTCCTCCAATTCCAAGGTTTAAAAGGATGTTTCAATCACATGAGACAGCTAAGAGTTTGACTTGGCATGCTGCTAGAAAATCAATTGACGGTCAGATGTCTCATCCGGCGGATTCCCCGTCTTGGAAACTTCTTGATGATAAATGGCCTGAGTTTGGTAATGAGCCGAGAAACTTGAGATTGGCTCTTTCATCTGATGGATTCAATCCCCACAGTTCTCTAAGTAGCAGATATAGTTGTTGGCCGGTTATCTTAGTTACATATAATCTCCCTCCATGGCTGTGCATGAAACGAAAGTTCATGATGTTAACCTTATTGATTTCCGGTCCTAAACAACCCGGAAATGATATAGACGTCTACTTGGAGCCTTTGATTGATGATTTAAAATCTTTGTGGGATGGGATTAGAGGAGTGTATGATGCACATAATGGAGAATACTTTACACTCAGAGCTGCATTAATGTGGACAATTAATGATTTCCCCGCCTATGGAAACTTATCTGGTTGTGTTGTTAAAGGATATAAAGCTTGTCCAATATGCGGCGATGATACACCTAGTCACAGGTTGAAAAATGGCCACAAAATTTGTTACATTGGGCATAGAAAATGGTTACCAATCAATCATCCATATAGGAGGCAACGTGCAGCTTTTAATGGGAAACCTGAATATGGCATACCTCCCGAGCCATTAACCGAAGAAGAAGTGCTGCATATGGTTGAAAATGGTGACAGAGATTGTTGGAAGAAGAAATCAATATTCTTTGATCTCGAGTATTGGAAATACCTTCCTGTGAGGCATGCCCTAGATGTTATGCACATTGAGAAGAATGTTTGCGATAGTATTATTGGTACATTGCTGGAGATCCCTGGAAAAAATAAAGATGGGATTGCTGCTCGATTAGATTTATTGAACATGGGGGTCAAAACTGATTTGCAACCCGAGTATGGAGAAAGACGTACTCGTTTGCCTCCTGGGCCTTGGAATTTGTCAAGAGCAGAGAAGAGAGAGGTTTGCAATTCTTTCTATGGTATGAAGGTCCCTGAAGGTTATTCTTCAAATATTAAAAATCTTGTATCTTTACAAGATTCAAGACTTCTTGGCCTTAAATCACATGATTGTCATACCTTAATGCAACAATTGCTCCCTGTGGCAATTCGTTCTGTTTTGGAGAAGCCTGCAAGGTATGCAATAACTCGTTTGTGCTTCTTCTTCAATGCTATATGTGCAAAGACTGTTGATGTTTCCAAGCTAGATAAGTTGGAAGAAGATGTAGTAGTTACTCTGTGTTTGCTTGAGAAGTACTTTCCCCCTTCATTCTTTGATATCATGGTTCATCTAGTAGTACATCTTGTCAGAGAAGTTCGTCTATGTGGGCCAGTATATTTTAGGTGGATGTATCCGTTTGAAAGATATATGAAAGTGCTGAAGGGGTATGTTCAGAATCGTACTCGTCCCGAAGGTTGCATTGTTGAGCGGTATATAGCTGAAGAAGCGGTAGAGTTTTGTACTCAGCATTTATCTGATGTTAGTACAGTTGGAGTGCCTTCAAGCCAAAAGATGGGACTTTCAAAGCCATTATCAGGTTGCACAGTGAGCGTAGTTGATCAGGACCTGTTGAATCAAGCACATCTATATGTCTTGGAGAATACGGAGGAAGTCCTACCTTATATCGAGTACGTATGAGTTTTATTCTTTAACTTATTGATTTTAAATTATTTCTTATGTTTATCTTCTATATTTGGGACCGTAATGCTTGAATTTTTCGTGTCATGTAGGCAACATATGATCCACATCAAGACTGCTTATCCAAAATTTGGAAAGAGAACAAAGTGGCTGCAGGATAAGCACAATAGCACTTTCATTCAATGGCTACGCTTCAAGGTATATGTTGTTGAATAACATATTTCTCTTTTAATTTTCGTCTTATTTCTATGTTAGATTGAATTAAGATATATGATCAATTTGCAGGTTCAAAGTGAACTTGAGGAAGACAATCATGGCGTATCAGAAAATTTAAGGTGGCTAGCAGCTGGTCCAAACATGGCAGTGCCATTATATAGGAGCTATCTTATTAAAGGTATTAAATTCAATATCAAGGCACAAGATGATGTGCGGACAACTCAAAATAGTGGAGTTTATTTACTTGCACATACCATGCAAGTTGCTAGTGCCAAGGATAAAAACCCAATTCTCTCAAATATGGGTTTCTATGGTGTCATTCAAGAAATTTGGGACCTTGACTACCAAAAGTTTACAATCCCAGTCTTTAGGTGTGATTGGATAGATAGTTCTGGTCTTGTAGTCGACGAACTTGGATTTACCCTTGTAGATTTGAGTAAAATTGGACATAGGAATGACCAATTTGTTTTGGCTTCTCAAGTCAAACAAATATTTTTTGTTGACGACCCGATGCATCGTGGTTGGTCGGTAGTGTTATCAATGCCTAATAGAGAATATAATGATGTTATTGGTGATGAAGTCTTAGGTGATGTGATAATTGAGTGTGAGCCATTTACTAGAGGGATGCCAAATGTTGACACATTTGATGAACTGGTGGGTGAGTTAGGCGGTCAAAATATTCGAGATGGGTGTGAAGATATATGGATTGAATGATGCTTATGTAATTGGCAGTGTATGACATTAATTTTGTAATATATTGTAATGTGATTTCTTTACTTTCTACGTTCAAATAAAACACGACGTTATTGTGAACCAGTTATTCAGCATATTTACCGACGTCTTAAAGCAACGTAACAATGAAGAACCACGACGCTATTGTGAAGCAATTATTCAGGATATCACGTCGGGGAAGGATTAAGAACCGCCATGTAATTCAAAATAACACGACTCCAATCCCATAATACCGACGTCTAAAAAACGAGATATATAATCTGAACGTTAAAAAATACGACGTCATCATACATTTTTCACGTCGCAAGTTCTTTTATAAACGAAGAGGAACAAAATGAATTCCGACGGTAATTCATTATAACCGCCGTCTAATATCAATTAAACGACGTTATTTGTAATACGGCTCTCTCATCGCATTTCAACTTCAACTATATAAATACATACGTCGTAAATAATGACACTGACAACTATTTCCACGTCATCTTTTTTAGAAAAATCGAAGTGGAAAATTTATTTCACGACGGTTGTTTGTAAATAAGAGACGTAGTATATTTCAATAACGTCGTCTTCTCATGTATTTAAAGACGTCATATTTTTTCTTGTCGTGAAAATTATATTTGACGGCGTAGTGTTTTAGTTGTCGTCGTTGTATGTCTATCTTGCGGCCTTGTTCTTTTAATATGTGTCATATTTTTCCTTTTTAACGACGGTGATTTGTTTGAGTTGGTCGTCTATTCTCATCCTCGACTATTTTTTAGAACTTTAGCAGACTAAACACGTCTGTTTTTATTTGTTTTCGACGTTGTTTTATTTAACAACGTCTAATATTTATCGTCGTTGTTTGTTCAGAAAATAGGACGTATAAATTTTGTAATACGACTCTCATATATTTGTAACCAACGTTGTTTCGTTGTTCAACGTCTACTCTATAAATACATACGTCGTAAATAATGACACTGACAACTATTTCCACGTCATCTTTTATAGGAAAATCGAAGTGGAAAATATATTTTACGACGGTTATTTTTATATAGGCGACGTAGTAGGTATCAATAACGTCGTCTTCTAATGTATTTAAAGACGACATATTTTTTATTGTCGTGAAAATGATATTTAACGGCGTCATATTTTAATTTTCGTCGTTGTATGTGCCATGTTCTGTTAATATGTGTCATATTTTTCCTTTTTAACGACGGTTTGTTTAGAGAGTTGGTCGTCTATTCTCATCCTCGACTGCTTTTTTAGATCTTTTTGCAGTACACAGACGTTGTTTTGTATTTGTTGATGACGTTGTATATTGTAACAACGACGGTGATTTAGCGTCGTGGTTTATGAGGGAAAAGATGACGGTGGATTCCACGACCATTGAAAAACCGAATACACGACGGTGATTTACCGTCGTCTTTTTGCTTTTTTGTAGTAGTATGTCAAAAGAAGCCTTCTATGAGCAAAATCATAGTCCTTTGACACCCACACAAATTGTAAGTCATACCATAGCAGAAACTAGGAGAGAACACGGAGGACGAACACAGAAACAACAATAAAAAGACCCATGAGAAGTACTCCACTTCAACTCAGAACCTGACAAAGAAAACCTCCTATGACCAAGCATAGTTCTTCGATCGGTGCAGAGTAAAGAAGAGCACCACATCCCAACAACTACCACAAGCGTCACTGTTGCCACCGCTGTTAAAACAGAGACAAAACAGCAGCCACCAGGTATCATAACTCTCCCAAGGAGAGACACAATCCAGCGTCACTACTGTCGTCGCCGCCGAGACAAAGACAACACCAGTCACCTGGAACACTGCAAAAACAACCAAACAAAACAAACAGACAAATAGATCTAGACTATCTGGGAATGGGAAGGAGAGGAGAAGAGGGGCTAAGAGGAAAGGAAAATATGGGAGAAAAAAAAAAGGGAGATGAGGAGAGGAATGGGAAGATGGGCGGAGGGGAGGAGGGGCAGTGGCCACCTCCCCCCTTAGCTTTCTCACGGTTGGTTTTTAGCAAGGAGAAAGGGGATCAGAGTGCGGCTAGGGTTCCTTAGAGTTGGACCATCATTTTCAACGAGTCGTTTTACCGATTAGGTATGTTAAATATGAATTTATTGTTCAATTTTTAAGAAGTTTAAAAATTAATTCCTACATCCATGTGTAGAATTAGTTACAATCCAATTAAATTTTTTTTCTATATTGGTAACTACATTAATATACAAAATACAATAATGACTTAGTTGGGGGTATTTTAGGAATTGGAAAAGTACAATAAATTCGATTTTGTGCTTGATTAGGTAACTTGCCGAGTTGGATCTTAGTCATCGGGTTTTATTTAGAAAAATGGGATTTTATTCAAAGAAAAATAAAAGATGGGTTGTAGTTGAGGAAAAATGACTTTGAAGGGGTTAAGCTCAATTTACTAATTTTTCCCCTCAAAAAAGTAGCTTCGTTGTAAAGTTAAGTAGTTTAAGGTGTTTGGTAAAAATAAAATATCTTGATTATTTTAAAAGAAATGATATTTTCACATCAGCTTTTAAAAGTATGTTGCTTTTGAAAGCTCATTTCACAAGAAGCGGAGAAGATCCCTTCATGAAAATTTTCAATTGCCAGAATACCATCATTAATTTTTAAAAATGACATCGTCAGACATCACCACCTCACCTCCATCACCAACCCAACCTGTGTTTAAGGATTTGAAAGGCTAAGGCTTGGGTTTCTAGGTTTCTGGGTTTTTTGGGCAAGTTGAAGATGAGCTTGTCTCAGCTTGATTTGGGGCGTCTAAGCTTGATTTGGGGCAAGTTGAAGATGAGCTTGCTTGGGCTTTAATACTAGTAGGTTAAGTGTTGGAGGAACACACGTGGGTAGCTCTAGCTTTTATGCTCGTAGAAGAGGCTGCTGGTTGGGTCAGTGATTTAATGCATGTTCTCTCTACTTACCCATTCAACGGGCTCAAGAAAATGGGCTTGGGTTTTGGGGCTTTCAAGCAGCCCCAAATCTCTATTCTTTTGAACTTTTGATGGGCCTCATGAATCCTTGTACCCATCCACACCACAAACCACTCAGCATGCCCTAGGCATGTATGTGGTTTAGGCCCACTTAAGCTTGTTAGGTGGTTTAGCATAGAAAAATGTATTATTTGCTTGACATGACATGTACATTATTTCTATATTTATTTAATGAATTAATTCCCAAAATATAATTTAGATTAGCATTGGCAAATATTGTATGTTATACTGGGCTTTAGATGCTTTTGGGCTTCTATTGACATTTTGGGCCTAAACATTAGCCCCCTCGATTATTGGGGCCATGAAGTGGTAGCGAGATGGGCCAAATAATCGATTTCAGCTCAAAATAATTGGCAGTGGCACGATTGGAATTGCATATTGCATGTTGCTTGCAGACCAGAATTGCATGGTATGGTTTGGCATGAGAGTAGGCATGTGTCCAAATAGCTTGCAATGATTTATTATGGCTTGGACCTATTTGAATAATCTTGACTGCTTGGATTGCTTTCTCGACATATTATAATTCGCTTGGCACATGTGAATTGTGTCGGTGAATCCTCTTGGCATGTTGTAATTGGCTTGGCACGTGGGTTAGAGAATTTGCTTGGCAAGCTGTAATTGATTGGTAAATTTCCTTTTGCCTTGCTTGGTACTTGGATTAAATTGCTTGGCATGTTGTGAAATGTTTTGCTTGACTAAGCGTGTTTAGTGTGTTAGAATTTGAATTTATGATGTTTCTTGCTTGGCATGATGCATAGATTATGCTTGGATAATTGCATTGTTGAGGGGCTTGTTGCATTATTCTTCTTCCAACCTCACTATGCTTGTGAATACTGTAAAGATTTTGGGATGGCACTTGTCCTTCAAAGCTGCAAAGGGAGTAGGGACTTGATCATACATATTTAAATGTAACAATAAACAACTCAAGGATGACCATTTGAGGGTCTCCAAAAATCACAGTTAGGTATTTTCAGGGAAGGTTGGAGGGGTCGCAAAGGTCCCGCTTAAAACCCAATCTAAGAACCTTTCCTAGACACTGTAATATTGGAGGTTACTCACTAGAGTTACCAAAAGTTGGTCGCTTGATTGAGTTTGTTGCTTAGCCCAAAATAGTTTAGCTGGCCTGGTTGATTTTCTTGAGTGATGAAGGAGGCTTGATTTTGAATGGTTATGGCTTGTGTTTTTTGTATTGCCTTGCATCCTTGACAATGGCTTATATGCCTGATATAGGCTTATATGCTTAGTATTAATACGTATGTTTGGTATTGGCTTGTATGCTTGATGTTGTCATGTATTCTTAGTATTCAGCTTGGATGCTTGGTGTTGGCGTGCACACTTGATTTTGGCTTATATGCTTGGTATTGGCTTGTATGTTTGGAATTGGCTTGTACGCTTGGTTTAGCTTGTATACTTAGTATGGGCTTGTATGCTTGGTATTGGTGTGTACACTTGATTTTGGCTTGTATGCTTGGATACTTGATTTTGACAGTGAAGGTGATGACGTGCCGTCATGATGGGTAGATGCTGGAAGGATGTTTGATAGCTTTCTTGGAATATATGCTGGAAGTGCTTTGTTTGACATTTCTTGATGCGGGATAGGTATTGGAATTGAAAATCTGAGGAGATTTCTTTGGTCTCGCAATGGTGGTTTTGGTAATAATGGCTCTTTAAGCTTGTGTTGGGTTTTGTTTGGTGCGGTGGTAGATGTAAAGAATTCGTTTCTCTGCCACCAAGTGCATCCTAATCATCAGGAAAAGATTTGATTTGCATGAGCTCGTAGCATGAATTTCTTGGTATGTGACTGAATTATTGCATGGCATGATGAACTTGGGGTATCCAATTGTTACAATGGTAGCATGACTTTTCTTCATGAATTTACGATCCTACTACCAGTCTTGCTTGGTTTAACGATTCTGCCACCACTTTTGCCCGGATTTACGATTACGCCATTAATTTTGCTTGAATTCACCATAGCGCCACTAAGTTTGCTTGAATTCACAACAACGCCACTGAGTTTGGTTGGCATTATTTATCACAACATATATTTTGCTTTGACTAATATGCCTGGTTATGGATAAAATAACTTCTTTTCCTTTTGCAAAGCATAATTTTTCTTAATTGGTTTGAAGCCTTCACATAGGCAAAATTCAGTTGCCCCCTTTTTGTGTTTTCTTAAATATTTGCATCAGATGCTTCCTTCCACGTGGGTTGCTCCCCATCTTTTTGTCTTTCTGCTTATGTATCAACTAGCCTCAGCAATTCCAAACCTAAAAACAAGCCTTAGTTATTCCAAGCTTAGACAAGCAACACAGAGGCAAGCTTACCTTCTGCAAACACCCAGAAACAAGCCTTAGACATTCCAACCAGAAACAAGTCTTAGCTATTCCAAGCTCAAATGCCCCAAATCAAGCGTAGGCTCATCCTAAACTTTCCCAAAAAAAACCAGACACCCAAGCCTTAGCCTTTCCAAATCCTTAAGCATAGAACAATCACAGCAAGAGGAAGCCACGCCTAAGCCATACTCTCTAGCTGTTGGAAACCTCAAAAACCAACCCAAGCCCTAAAACATCACCTGTATCTTTTCCAGCACCATGCTTCAAGCATCTCAACCATTCGTAGAAATCCAAAGAGCCACTGGAAGAAGAATAGAGCCAAGCATGTCGTAGAAATCCAAACAGCCGTCGAAAGAGCCATTAGAAGAAGAACAGAGTATTCCCTATGACTTTCTTCTCATTCGGGATACTTTTTGGGCCTAGTTCTTTCTTACTCAGAAAGGGGGACCTGAAGGTTGTACCCACCTCTTTTCAACTATTCAGCCCAGCTAAGCCTTCTCAATAAAAAAAAAACCCCACATAAATGGTGACTTCACTGGGAACTAGGCCATTATTCTTTTGCTAGTTAAGTCTCACATAGTTATTCTTGAGCTTTCTATGTACCTAAGCCATTACTGTACACCTCTTGCATGTCTTACAAAATTGTATGCATTTTTGCTTGTGTGATTCACTAGAAGAGTTATAACTAAGATATGATTTAGGCCATCTTTGTTAAACCTCTTTTTCCTCCATCAACCCCTACAATACATGTTCCATCGTAAACCTTTTTGTGCCCAACACTTGGCTATTTCTTTTTGTCACCTTATCATCCATTAAACATCTTATCATCTAGGGGACATGTAGAGCATGGTTGCATTTGAGATTCTAATGTATTCATCATGTAGAGCATGATTGCATTTGAGATTCTAATGTATTCAAGGCAACAAATGAGGTAGAAAAAAAAAATTATGTTGAAAAGAAAAAGAGAAAATAAGGGGGCAAATGTAGTCACGACCCTAGGGTGAATAAGAACAAGAGAACTAAAATTGAAACTTGGAAACCAATCAAACTTCAAAAACTTAAAATCATCATGGCAATTATTAAAACAAAATAAAACTGAGGAAATACAAGAAGAAAATAAAAGGCAGAGGAAAGAGAAGAAGATAGGGATAGCAAGCTAGAGATGGAAAAGCTTCATCCTCATGGCTGCCAAGACCCCAAAGCCTCCCAGCTGCTGCCTTCTCTCTTCTCTCCCTTTGTGACTCTCAACTTTCCCTATCTTTGTGTACTATTTGATGGAATATGAATGACTATTATATGAATGCTTTTGCTCCTTGAAGACTCTCTATTTATAGGCACAGGGGTTAAGTGAATTAGATTTTACAATTAAGTTCACCAACCACACCTACTTCACCTAACACACAATTGCATTTAAAATTAGTTCACCAACAACACCCATTTCATCTTCTTTATTTGTTGTGGCTGCTAGAAAACTCCACTTGAATCAACTCACCTAACTTTCCCATCATCAGAAATCACCTCGTGCTTAGGTCAGAATGACCAAGCAACACTTAGCTCATCGTTAGGTGAGTTGATTGGGCTCATGGATTGGGTTTCCGTTAAACAAATGGCGATGTTGAGCCCTCCATCATAAAGCTTAGAATGTCATCTTTCTAACCATATATTATTTGAGCCAATACAAGATCGGAAGAAGAAGTTAAAGCCGAAACAAATTGCTAACTTATTTACGAGCGTAGACAAAATGCCTCCTAAGCATAGTTCAGTGTTTGGTAGGCTGAGGACTCCATATAATTCCAATTGGGCCCCATTTTTTATGTGTTGTAGTAGAGACCCATTGGATCAACTCCTCATTTGAGCTATGTAGATTGCTGAAATAAGGCCTGCAATGTAACCTACTATTGAAGGAAAATGTGATCCTCCTAATATAATTTCACCACCACTAATTAAATAACAGGGTTTTATTATTTTAGGTTCGACCCATTCGAGACGCAAGTCTCTTAATTACAATCCCTTGCTTCAAGGGAACACCCTTTGATTCCATCATAAAGAAACAGAACGTGTGTGTTTGATTTTGCAACTGCTCCCAAGTCCAACCTCAGGATGCCTATGTATCCCTTGCGGGAATCAAGCCACTCGTAGTTCAAAGAATCGCAATGAATAAATGACTCATTGCGAGGAAAATTTGATTTGAATTGTATTGAGAAGTGTTTGAGTGCATTTAGCTGAATAAACCAGGGATTCGATATGGGATTGCATTTGGGATGGTTGCATCTAGATTGAATCTCTAGACTGCCTACGTACCCTTTCAAAGGGATCAAACCAACGTAGTTCGGAATTTGGAAATTAACGGGTAAGTGTGGCCCACTAATTGAGAATTTCTGTTTGAGAGACATGAATTTAATTTCATTAGAGTTTTCATGGGTAGATGACCCATGGAAAATTGGATGGTTTTGTACCACTTTCGTTGTTGTCAATGTCCAAGAAAAATAATGAGTAATTTTAATTATCCCATTAATTTTTCCTAAACATTGACAATTGCGTTTGGGGATTTTCATAGGTAGATGACCTATGAGCAAAATTGGAAATTAATGGATAAGTGTGGCCCACTAATTAAGAATTTGTATTTGAGATATTTAGAATTAATCTCAATGAAATTTGCATGGGTAGATGACCCATGGGAAATATTGGAAATTAATGGGTAAGTGTAGCCCACTAATTGAGAACTTGAATTTGAGAGATTTGAATTTAATCTCATTGAAATTTGCATGGGTAGATGACCCATGAAAAATTGAATGGTTTTGTACCACTTTTCTGGTTGTCAATGTCCAAGAAAAATAATGAGTAATTTTGATTACCCCATTAATTTTCCCAAAAAAATTGACAATTGCACTTGGGAAAGTGTTTTGGCGAAATCTGGTTAAGATAAACCAGAGATTTATACTTGATTGCGGTTGCGTCTACTGGGATGTTAGACTGCCTACGTACCCTTGACGGGATCAAACCGACGTAGTTCCAAGAAATTTGATTTAACTTGCCTAGTTTTGCACCACTTGGGCCTTTGATGTTGTTTTGTACCACTTGGACTTCAATTTGTTGATTTAGGAATTAATGGGCATTTTAGAATTTAAGCCCATTATTCCATAATTTGTGGACTTGAGACTTTGCACCGACTATTCACCAACTGAATTTTTTTTTTACTCGATAAGTCTATTGGGTTGGAGACAATGGAATGAGCCCATCGTATTTAATACCACCGAATCTTGAGATTGAGTTCTGGAGACGTCGGGACTTGATATATGAGATGAACCCATTGTGTCTTGATATCTATTTTGACATTAGACCATTAGGCCATGAGAAACTTCACTTTTGTATCAAAAAAGAAACCATATTGTTTCTTCCCTTCTGGAGCCTCACGCAGTGGGAGCTTTTTCCACCACAAAGAATATTGTCTTCTGGAGCCTCAAGCTCCCTGTACAATAATATTGTCTTCAAGCCTTTATGTGGTACATTTTTCCACCACAAAGAAATCTTTGTTTTTTTTTATATTTAAAATATTTGTCTTCAGCTGCAATTCTTGTCTTAGAGGCCATAAAGACTTAGGAATCATATGAGCCACCCCTTTCTTTTAATTGCTATAGCAACATCAGTGGTTTGAATAAGTTGGTTGTCTTGAGCCTTTCCTCCACCCCATATGACGAGTAGCATTTCTTGACTTCCACACGTCTGCAAAGGGAACTAGCCTTTTTCTTGATGGTGGATTATTGTTATCACAAAAAAAATGATATTTGTGTGCCTTATCCAGCTGGTTCTTTTCGGCTTGGTGCCAAAAGTAAATGCCTTTTAATTTGATCAAGACACCCAAGGATAAAAATCCTTCTCCCAGTGAAGTATGGATGGGCCATATTGTCCCTTGTTGGATTTGAAGACAAGAAGCACGAGAAGAAAAGGCCATTTTCCGAATAGGATTGGACCACAAGAATTTCTTTTAAAAAGGGTATACGTGCACCACAACTTGAGAGCACCAGCAATTAAAACGAGAGCACTTGATATTTTGTTGTTGTTCCAGACCAGTTCGTACACCTTCACAGGCTGCCTGCTGCATCATCAAAAGAAGAAACAGATTGTTTCTTCCCCTCCTAAGGTTTCACGTGGTAACCCACACTCATAATCTTCATTTTCTTCTTCTTCTTTTTTTTTTCCATGTCTCAGACTTTTGTATGTACAGATTAAAGAAGTGCATTGCTGTAGGCCACATTGAGAGCTTCAGGAGCAGTTTGTCTTCTTACATATTGAAAGCTTTTTCTTTACTCATTCTTTCAATCAAAGCTGGCCATGAATTTTGATTCGAGATAGGGAGGGGCTGTGCGACACAGCCCCCTTTTTTTTTCATTACCTTCTTCTTTTTTTTTACTACGTTGCCCCTTATTTTGTCTCTTTGCAAACAAAACACAAGAACAAAGTCAGCCACCATTTTTTACTCCATTATTTCTTCTTCCTTACTCCTTTTTCTTTCAATCAAAGCAGACCAACAGAGGGAGGGAGGGTTGTGTGTCACAGCCCCCTTTTATTATTTTTTTCAACTCCTCTTTGTTTTGTTTATTTGCAACCAAACACAAGAAGCAAACCCACCATTTTTCTTTTGCTCCATTATCTCTTCCTCCGCTGGCTCTCTTCTCCTTCTCTTTTTTTTGTCTTTTTTTTCTTTGTTGACTTGCTGGCGGCAGCTGCCCATAGGGAGGCAATTCAATTGCCGTGAGACCCTTTTATTTTTAGATGCTCCATATAGAGGTTTTTACACACCCTCCTTCTTTGATTTTGATTCCATAGTGACCCCCATATCCTCCTTAACTCTCCAAGATTTGAGACATCCCCTGCATTTGGAAGCATTTAACCGGAGTTGCCTGTTGGAAATATGATGATTGAAATCATCACGGAAGACAATCTTCCCTATTGGTGGTGGACTGAAAACATCGATGGAATTATCTTAGCGGAGCCAAGCCTTGGAGAGATTCTTAACCTTGGTTATGATGATTTCAATCATCATAGCCAAGAATTTCTGTGGATTGATCAAACAAACTGCTGGGTGCGGATCGTATCCTGGGAGTTACTTGAGCGGAGCTGTCCCTTAGAGAGATTACTGACCCTTTTTATGATGATAGAAATCATCATGGCTAGGAACCCTTGAGTTGAATGGAACCTGAAATCTTGAGCAAAAAAATCAGAAAATTGTGCCATGAAACTAATCTTTTTACCTTGAAATGGCTCTTTCCTTTCTCAAGTCTGCTTGCTAATTTTTCTTCTTGCTATGACTGTTCTCCTTTCTGCTCTTTTTCTGTCCTCCTCCTGTTCTCTTTCCCTTTTTTCTTTTCTCCCCTCGTGTCATGCCTCTTATAGAGGCTATCTTATGATGAGTTTGAATTCAAGCCGATGACCACTTCTCAACCGAGATACTTATCTCTTGGTGTTTCAAAACCACTGAAATACATCTATTTTATTTTTAAATGTTTTTCTTGATAAGATTGCAGGGACAAAACAAATTCAATTCTAACCCAAGTCAAACTCTTGGCTAATTGCTTTTGTGAAAATTTTTCGTTCAACAGATGCCTTCTCAAGCGTTGTGCATGAAATGACTTTTTATGTGCAACGCTTGATAGGTTTTCCTTTGAACTGCGCATCCCCTGACTTTTCTTGTATTAATTAATTTTTTTTGGTTGAAAAATTCAGGGAATGGACGCGCAAGGTCGATTCGGGTTTGAGCGAGTCTTTGATTCGCATGGTAGGGAATTTGTTTCTGGCCCCCAATATGCGAGATCACTGCCTTTGAGATCTGTGCAGCTTAATGTACCCCCTGAAGGCCGTGCAACCTGGTATACCACCGCCTCCGTAAATTCGGGGTATCTTGAATTCAAACCCCACGCAGAAGATAAGGTGATTTCAGTATGCCAAACGCATCGTGCTGTGTTTACCGCACATTGTTTGGAGGATGTGAATAATGAAGTGGATGGAGACATGAAATTCCAAATCAAAGATCTTCCCACACGTGATGATTTTTACCCCGCTTTGCATAGAATGATCAAGAGTAAGTTGGAGTGGGGGCCCCAGTATCAGTTCTATGGCCGAGCCACTTTTGAAATTGGCATTGCGGAGTGGACAAAATGACTTATGAGTGACTTTGGAGACGTATTGCATAAGGCAAAAATATATGGTGCCGTATCAATTTCCCGATATCCTTACGAGTGTTGCCCAAATATATGGAGAGCATTTTGTGAATTATGGGGGCCCTTGTGCAACACCTTTCATCATGGCAATGGTGAGATGGGGATTTCTCTCTATGACATGAAAGTCATTTGTGGGTTGCCAATCTTGGGAGATGTCCAGTATGAGGAATTTATTCCCCAAAATAAAGACTTGCAACAAAATGGAGTATATCCTCCGACTATCACTGAACTTTTGAAGATCCACTCCCAATTATGTATTTATCATAATCAGTCTACCGTCAGCTGGGCCCAATGGATTGGGCACTTTTATCGGGCGAAGATTATTTATAAGGCCTTTGGGAATGGCAAGAGGAAACCTCAAGATCAACTTTTAAGGGCTCCCGAAATCACTTTACGTATTTCAAAGGAAGGGAGGTTGGCTGCATTCCTGGCACTTTGGTTGAGTAAATTTGTGTTACCTTCCGTGGATCGCAACGTCAGACCTGGAACTTTTCATATGGCATGTTTGATGGCACAAGGGGTCAGAGTTTCACTTGCACCACCTGTTTTGGGGTATATTTACCATGGTCTTGGAGAAATTGCCACTCATCCAGAAGGTCCCAGCTCGTCAAGTGCTTCCTTCCCAATTCATTATGTTATCGGTTGGTTAGGCGAACATATTCCAGGATTGTACCTACCACAAACTGACAAGGAATTTGTCAAAGACTACCCTTTTTTGGTGAGGTACGCGGGTGTTAAGCCAAAAGGTTTTAAGCTTAATCATGCCAGAATTATATTCCGTAGTGACAAAGAATTAATCTATCGCCCAACCACATTTACTGAAGATGAAGGCCGTTCCTTTGCTGACAAGAAGGATCTATCAGACAGAAAATTTGAATTTCTAGTTTGCACACGTTATGCGCTTTTGCCGGTGAGGGTGAACAACAATCTTTGGTTGGAACCATACTACCCGAGTAGATTCGCGCGTCAATTTGGTTTTGACCAAGGTGTCCCTTCGAACAAGCTCTCCTTTAGCGTTCGTGACAGGTGCAAGTGTGGCATGGAGGATTTAGCCATAGCACAAATCACTTTACTTAGAAGAGATACCACAGCTGGATTTTATATCCCATGCTCTACTCGTGTTGGAGTTTGCACTTGGTGGTATTGCAAATGGTGGATGGGGTCATCGGCACCATATATGGGATTATCTGTAGCTAGAATTTTCTTGCCTTCTAGAAAACACCTCGAAAGGCACGATAATATTTTTATTGTTAGGCCGGAGAATCAAGGCCCCACAAGTTGTCCAAAAGAGGTCTCCAACAAACGTCATTCTTCGCGTAGTGACAACAACAAGAGTCCAAAACGAATTCGAAGCCAGAATCTTGACCATCCAGTTGATGAGGGAGTCAGTTCCTCCCATGCAGATGCTGCTACTCTTATCGGAGACTTGGTTTTCCCCATGAAAGACGGGCCATCCGAACAAGGTAGTACCACGAACTTCCCAAGTGAAGTAGATGATGCTCAAGAAGTGAGCAATGAACCGAATGCTACAGTCGTTGCTCCTGATGTGAGTAATGATCCGAATGAGACAGATGATATTGTTGAAGATGACTGCCCCTTGCCATTGGTAGAATATTTGCCCTCCTCACCTTATGTGAAGAATTTCATTCACCGCATTCTTGGTCCAAGTGTGGCTCCACGTAGGCGAAGCTTCATTGCTGAGGAAATGCAAGACATCTTTGATAGAATTTCTTCTTCCAAATCACCTATAGACCTACTAGCTCACCGTGATCATATTTTGGGGGCACTTGGTCTCTTGCGACCTATGATTAATACCCTTGAATCAGGCCAGGATGAGTTTCAGGAATTTGAAACGACTATCCAACACATTTTCAAGTTTGCCACTTCATTTTCCAGGAACGTTGCCTTCGCGGGAGAATATGCCCATCTAGATGTTGACCGCATCAATGCTTTGATCACCCAATATGAGCAGTGCTTCGCTACCATAAAAATCATGAGCGTGCATCTAATAGAACTTAATAGTGAGCTTGCTGATGTGAATGCCACAGTGGTTGATGTTGAAAAGGCAGAGAAGGAAGCTGAAGAGGCAGCAAGACGAGCTCATGAAATGCGACAACAGTTTGAATCGAAGACAAGTGCCCTTAAAGAACGTGCAAAAGATTTGCAGCAGTCTTTAGACCAACAATTCGAAAAGGAAATTGGGCTTCGACAAGCTAGAATTGATGCCAATGAAGCAATGCTCCCAAAACTCATAGAGGCACGGAACTTAGGCTTCACGCAAGAGAAAGAAATTCGCCAGTTAGTTAGCTCATTGATTTCCCTTTGCAGTAGAGTGGAGTAGACTCCTTTTTCCATTTTCTTCTCTTCTTTTTTTTTTCCTTACCTCTTAGTTATTGTAAACTCATTCGTCCACCTTAACTAGTATTGAATGAATTTTTTTTTATAATTTTTTTTGTATACATACTCATGCTGATTTTTTTTTTAGCACTTACATCATTTAGCAATTTTGCCGCATACAAAACTTGACTGGATGATAGGGTTTTTTTGGTGGTTTACGACTGCACTCAGCTTTTTTTTTTTTACTTTTAAAAAAAAAGCTAAGTTGCCTACGTACCCTATAAAGGGATCAAGCCATACGTAGTTCACCCCTTGATTCTCAGGGGAAGAAAGGGACAAATGGATTTTGTGGCAGCATCTAGTGGCAAGACTAGACTGCCTACGTACCCCTTTTGAGGGATCAAGCCGCCGTAGTTCCTTTCCTTGGACTGCCCTCTCAGGTTTTCAGCCCACGAAGGTAATCTTCTTTTTTTTTTTTAAATAAAATTTTAAGCTCTAACTTTTGCTTGGACCGCCCTTTTGGGTTCTCAGTCCAACGAGTATTTTTTTCTCACCATCAGGCATAAAACTTCTTGACGAATTTCCCATTCACACAAGGGTATACGCACTTGCCTTCGGCGTTTGACAACTCATAGGCACCCCTGGAGAAAACCTTAGTAATGACGTAGGGCCCCTCCCACTTGGGTTCAAACTTACCGTGCATTTTCCTGGTAATGACAAATGGTCTTCGGACAGTTAAAACCAAATCTCCAATTGAGAAAGATCTGAACTTAACTTTTCTATTGAATGCCCCTGCAACCTGAGCTTGATATATTTCGAGCTTTTGTTGAGCTGCCAGTCTTTTCTCATCGAGGGCTTCCAGCTCTGCCAGTCTCACATATGCGTTTTCGTCGAGGTTTGTCAGCTGTAGAGCTACCCTTAACGATGGCAATTGGACTTCTAACGGTAGAACAGCCTCGGAGCCAAACACCAAATTGTAGGGTGTACATCCTGTTGAATTGCGTATGGTCGTCCTATAAGCCCATAATGCTTCAGGGAGGCGCTCATGCCAGTCTCTTTTATTTCCTGAGACTGTCTTCTTTAGGATGTTGCACAGTACCTTATTGAAAGCTTCAGCTTGACCGTTTGACGACGGATTGTAACTCGCGGAAAACGAGTGTTGAAATCTATACTTCTCGCACAACTTGGTCATGGACTTGCACTTGAAATATAATGCATTGTCGGATATTATCTTTGATGGAACCCCATAACTGTAGATGATATGATTCCTTATGAAGTTTGTAACATCGTCTGCTCGTACCTCCTTTAAAGGAATGCTTCAGCCCATTTAGAGAAGTAATCGGTCGCGGCCAAGATGTACTGATGTTGACGTGATGACTTAGGCTTTATCATGCCAATAACATCTAATCCCCAAGCTTCAAATGGCCAAGACAAAGTAGTCGGATGTAATTGTTAGGGTGGCTGGTGAATAAAGTCTCCATGTAACTGGCAATCTTTGCATGTGGTTGCAAATTTCATTGAGTCTTGGACCATTGTTGGCCAGTAATAACCCAATCTCTTCAGTTGGTTTGAGAGTTTTGGACCAGCTTGATGAGCACCGCAAGTGCCAGCATGAGTATCATGAAGGGCCTTAGTTGAGTCTTGTTTCGACAGACACCTTAACAACATACCATCAAATGATCTTTTGTACAAGGTGTCATTTAGGTACAGAAATCTAGTGGCTCTGCGTTGGACTTCGGCCTTTTTCCTTGAGTCATTTGGCAACTTGCCTTGTCGGAGATACTCGATTATGGGATGCCGCCAATCAAGATCATCTGGTCCCCCCTCACATTCGGAAGCCGTAATGACGTTTGAATCAACAACTTCTTCAATTCTCTCTATAGCTAGGAGTAGTAAGTAACGTTCCCCAACAGTGATTTGGATATCCCTTTCGTCAGGTAGTGTTAACGATGCAGCCAAATTAGCTAGTGCATCAGCTTTATCATTTTCCGACCTCGGGATGTGGCTAACATGGATGTCTTGAAACTGTGACATGAGATACTTTGCCCTTTCATGGTATGGGACGAGAGTAGTATTCCTGACTGCGTATTGGCCATTCAACTGTCTAACGACTAACTGTGAATCACCGTATGCTTGCAAATAATCAATATGCATCTCGAGAGCAATTTCAAGGCCAATGATGAGTGCCTCGTATTCTGCCACATTATTGGAACATAAAGCTAGTAAAGAGAATGAGTATGGGATTAAGCCCCCAGACGGCGTGATGAATACTACTCCTGCCCCAGCTCCTTTTCCTCTTGCTGCCCCATCAAAATATAACTGCCATATAAGTGCTTCTGTCGTGAACACCTCTTCGTCGGGCAAATCATTAGATAACTCCATGTTGTCGGGAGTAGGATGAGCAGCCAAGAAATCAGCAAGAGCCTGCCCTTTGATTGCCTTTTGTGGCACAAACTTTATCTCGAACTCGGAGAGAAGGAGAGACTACTTGGCTATTCGCCCAGAGAGCACAGGCTTGGACATTAAATATCAAAGTGGATCTGCCTTGGAAATCAAAATGACTCTATGAGAGAGGATGTAGTGTCGTAGTTTCTGTACAGCAAACACCAAAGCGAGGCAGACCTTTTTGATCGGGGTGTAATTTTGTTCTGCCCCTACGAGAGTTCTACTCAAGTAATATAATGCATTTTCCTTTCCATCCTCGTTGTGTTGGGCGAGCAATGCACCTAATGAGCGTTCTAATGCTGCAATGTATAGGATTAAAGGCTTCCCTTTGATTGGCGCCATTAGAACTGGCGGATTTAACAGGTATTGTTTAATGCTTTCCAAAGCATTTTGGCATGCTTGATCCCATATAAACGGAACATCCTTCTTCATTAGCCTTGAGAATGGTTGACACCTTCCAGAGAGATTTGAGATGAATCGTCGTATGTAAGCTAGTCTTCCTTGCAGCCCTCGCAGCTCCCTTAAATTTCGAGGGGGAGACATTTCACGAATTGCCTTGATTTTTGAGGGATCAATTTCAATTCCACGATGTCGGACGATAAAGCCAAGGAATCTACCAGAAGTTACCCCAAATGCAAATTTTAAGGGGTTCATTTTCAACTGGTGCTTTTGGAGTCTATCAAAAACTCGTTTTAAGTCCCTCAAATGATGTTCTCTTTTTTTGGTTTTGACAACCAAATCATCAACGTAGCATTCAATGGTATTGTGAAGCATGTCATTGAAAATTACCGTCATGGCTCTTTGGTAAGTCGCCCCTGCATTTTTCAACCCAAAAGGCATCACAGTGTAGCAATATATTCCTTTTGGAGTGCGGAAGGCAGTTTTCTCTTGATCCTCTGGAGCCATTTTTATTTGGTTGTAACCTGAGAATCCATCCATAAATGATAGAGCACCGAAACCGGTTGTTGCGTCTACCAATAATTCTGTAATTGGGAGTGGAAACTCATCTTTTGGGCATGCATCATTGACGTCTCTATAGTCCACACATATACGTAGTGCCCCAGTTTTTTTGAGGACTGGGACGATATTGGACAACCAGGTGGGATATTGGACCTCTCTGATAAAACCCGCGGCAATAAGCTTGTCAATCTCAATTTCTATTTGGATTGTTAGCTCTGGCCGAAAACGGCATGACGCTTGCTTCACCCATCGAGCCTCATCAGGTATCCCAAGTTTGTGAACTGCAACGTTTGGGTCTAAACCTGGCATGTCTTGATAACCCCATGCAAATACATCTCGGTACTCTTGCAACAGTTGTGTGTATTCTTCTAACTCTTGCAGTGTTAACAAAGCACTGACAAAGATAGGCTTTGGGTTGTCAACTGTACCGAGATTAATTTCTTGCAGATCATCAATTGTGGCTTGACCTCCCTCCTCCATTTGTGGTGGAGCTGGTTGGACTATGTCGATGAATTCCTCAATATCTTGAGGACTATCATCTTGGTCCACTGTTTCTTCGCAAGAGGTGCAATTGGCCTGGACAAGGTCATCCTTTATTTTCACCCTTTTGATCGTTTCGATCACAGCTTTCTCTTGACTCTTAACTTTCCATTTCCTTTTATTATGGACCTTCCCTTGTTGAGAACCGGAAGGGTTCTCCAAGCGTTGAAAGACTGAGATGCGGGGTGGTTGTCTGCCCCTTAGGCGTTTGAACACGGAGATGCGAATCGGCTTTATATTCACCTCATCTTCTCTAAACATAGCTTGTTCCATATTAGTGAGTATCTCAGGCTCGGAGGCTTCTAGATGTGGCCTTCGAAGAGACACTTTGAGTCCACCACTCTCATTTTGAACTGTGAGGCCAGCATTGCTTTTCTTTGCTTTTCGGCCTTTAAGTTCTATTTTTAATGGAGCAGATGTTGTTTCTGACAATGATGCCTTTTTGTGAAAAACTACACGTTTACTTGGGCCATCATTTTTGCCAAAAGTGGTCAAAATGACCAAACTGCCCCCTGGGATAGACTGATTGATCTTACGAAGAGGACGAGTGTAACTTGCTGTCATCAGTGACTCCATTGTTTGTTTCAATGAGCTTGTTTCCTTTTCACTAGGCTCCTTTTTTGAAGTCTTGACAATTATCTTTGGCTTGGGAGCCTTTGCAGTCGGGACTTCTCCCACTTTTGAGGATGACGCACCACGAGGTTTTAGCTTCACTTGGATTACTTTTGAAGGTTTGGATACCTCTACATTTTGGGCTTTTCCTGTTTCAACAGTCGCTCTTTTCTCCTTATCAACCTTTGATGGCTGTGTAAATGAGAGACCAAGTGGGCTGTAAAACTTCGCATCAGAGTAATTTACCTCTTCACCTTTGAACGGGTCCATGTCAGCTGAAACACTCTTGACTTCCTCATCCACCAAGTATTTAAAGCACTGGTGAAGTGTAGAAGGGACTACGCCATATGTATGGAGCCATGGACGTCCTAGCAGGACGTTGTATGAAGTATCAGCCTCGATCACATGGAATAGGGCGTCTTTAATGGGATAAGAGCCCATGGCCTTTTGCCCAAGTTGATTGAACCCTTGAATAGTCAGCATAGAGGGAGACAACTGTCGGGCACTCATCCCTATAGCATGGAGCGTCTTTAATGGGATAATATTCACGGCCGAACCACAATCTAACAAGATTCGATTAATGGTTGTGCCTCCAACTTCGCCAGTGACATACAGAGGTTGATTATGGAATTTGGACCCAAGTAAAAAGTCATCTTCACCAAAGGTAATTGCTGCCAGACATGATGCACAAAACTTCGAGGTTTCAGTTGTGTGCACATCTGCTGATTTGAAACATGACTTATACAAATCTGGGTTCATTAAAGCCATTACAAGTGCCTCTCTAAGTTCCCTCGACATTTGTAAAGCGTCATAGACACTTAGAGGAGCGGGGATGCGCTTAAGATGAGCTAGAATATCGTACTTAACTATATGTGATTGTGATGGCTCCTTTGCTTTACTAGTATCGGGCTTAGAATCCTTTGCTTTTGGAGAGGAAGGTGGAACTTCCCCTGCAACAGTTTTTCCTGACAAGAAGACCTGAATCTCTTTTGCCTTTGGCTTCTTCTCAGTTTTAGAGGGATCAGCTTCCTCATTTTGTTGTGCTTTATCAGCAGATGGGATGCTTCGACCGGAGCGGAGATTAATCTCATCAACTTCTGTGTCGACCTCATATTCCTCCAAAGAAACCATGTTGCATTGAATGATTTCTTCCTCAACTTCAGATTCACTCGAGAAAAACTCAACTGGCAAAAACTCAGTGAGTGTGACAGGGACCCTTGTGGGTTGCTCATATTCATCTTCTTGGGTGATTTGAACTTTCTTTTGCACTCTCTTCTTCCTCCTCTTATTTTTCAAGGGTGGCATGCCTCGAATCTTGACACCCGGACGAGTCGTAAATCTGTGATTGGGTGGGAGATATTTAGCCATGGGCTTGGCCCATTTAACAAATGTCGTCCACCCCTCAGCAAATTCGTCGGTTGAAGAATCTTCCCATATTTCGAGACTGGGTGCAGCCATGAGCTCATGAAGAGTAGGAATTTGAAGATCATTAGACCATGGTGCCTTCGGACAAGCATGTACGATTGTACCCCGATTGTCGGTATTAATACCTGCAATTTTCGCTCCATCTAGTAATGCAGTGATGGGTGTGAGCTTTTCTTCTATCATATTTGCCGTAGCTGAATGATGTCGGGAAGAGGAGTCTATCTCCAAGCCGCCATTGTTGAGGAGCTCTTGGATTTTGTCCTTCAGGATATAACAATCCTTGAGCGTATGACTGACAAGGCGATGATATCGACAATACCTAGGGTCATTTGTCTTGTTGGCCTCAACAGGACGTTTTGATTCTGGCAGAGCAATAGCATTGGAGGCCAGAAGTTGGTCAAAGATTTCTTCTACATCATTATCATCAAAAGAATATTTGACCTCTTTGCGTTCTTTAAGAGTGAGCCTTTTAGGTGGGTCTTTGTTTTGGCCTTTGTCATTTTTCTTTTCAGTTTTGACGAAAGTGGCCAACGACTCTCCTTTCATGGACTTCTTGTCATTTTTTTTTCCCCAAATTGAATTTTTTGGGACGCGGACTTTTGGCGAGCAATTTGTCTTTCAACATTGCTCGCTTTTGACACCAAAGCGTCAAATGATTGGGGTTCAGCAGTGGCGACAAAAGTCGCAATGTCTGGCATGAGGTTATTGTAGCACATTTGCACTGCTGATTGCTCAGTAATTTTCTCCGGGCATTGAAGATTGAGAATCCTCCATCTCATTATAAAGTCATTAGCACTTTCCCCTGGCTTTTGGGTAGTTTGAGCTAGGTCCATGATCGAGACCTTCTTTTTAGAACTGACAAATTGTGCCAAAAATGCTTTTTGCATGCCGTCCCACGTCAAGATAGAGCCTGGCGGTAGGCTGTGTATACCAAGTGAAAGCTGATCCTTTTAGGGATTGGACAAATTGACGCACCAGGAGAGCGTCTGACTGAGATGTCTCGCCACATGCTGAGTAAAAATGTGCCAGATGTTCATGGGGTGAGCTATTTATGCCATCAAATTTATCAAATATGGGCCGTTGATAACCCTTCGGGAATGGTATGGCGTCATAATGAGAAGGGAAGGGTTTTCAATACCCTTGAACAGGTGGTGCTATGGACAATTGGAACTCACGAATCCCCTCAGCAATTAATGCCTTTATGTTGTTTGAGGAAATTGTGCTTGTAGAGCTCTCTGCTTTTTCCTCTTTTGTTTGTTGTTCATGGGTCATTGATTCATTTGTTTTGCCCCTGTCTTGCTCTCCTATGACGGCTTTCCCTTTCAACTTAGCTGATAGTAACGCTATTTCCGCGTCTTTCTCTGCTAACTTCTGCTGCATTTCCCTTCGCAAGTCTTGCATCATCTCTTGGATTAAGGGCAACTGGTCCTCAGTATTAGAAGTACCAGTCATCATGACTTGCATGCTTTCCACCCCGTCATGAAGTTTGGCCCTAGGGATACTACACAATCATTCTCTTGAGTTTGAGATACGGGATCATCATAAAGAGGATTCCATTGCAAATAATCGTCCAAACGGGTTGAGTTTGGGGCGGATAACTCGAGAATAGTCATCCCCATGATGTCTCGGGATTTGGAACGAGTCAATGGACCCATGTAGGACCTTGACAGCTCTTGAGATTTCGGGACTGCCCCTCGTGATACGGGAGTTTGATCCCTTGAAGCATCAGTTGTCGTCACCTTTTGCACATGCCTTCTTTGTGGATGAGGTATGTTCACCACCTTCTTCTTCATGATGATGGCTTTGTTTTTACCCTTAGAGGAGTACGGGTAAACCTCTTGTGATGTGGATTCCACAGCATGGGTTTTTGGACTTGACGGAGGTTCGGCCCCTTGGACCTCAGCGTTCTCCACAGAGTCGTCCTTTTAACCTTCCTCACTAGTTTCATTGGTGGAAGTCATCAGAACAGAATCTGTAGGATATAGGTCGACCGGGATTGATCCAATCATGATTTGGACCAATTGGGTAGCATTTGTCCTCTGGGAAGTCGGCATAGCCATGGTGCTCGAGGTGTTCTTGCCTTCAGTCACAAATGGGCTTGTCCCCGAAAGCTCGGCCAAAACTGCCTCAATAGACTCCCTCTTTGCTTCTTTCTTTCTTAAAGCACGCGCAGCCCTCTTTCTTGCATTTCGGAGAGCTTTCTTGGAAGGTGCTTTCTTCAATTGGGTCTTGACAACCTTAGGAGTGACCTGAGGCTTGACCCTCTGAATGGGCTTTGGAACGGCGCACTTGATGAGGCTCTCACCAACAACGAAAGTCTTTTTGAACCCCACTCGTTTGGTGCACGCATTCCAGGTAGCTTCGATCTTGTGGAAGAAAATTGTAACTTGTTGTGCCATCGAATATGGTTTTGTTAACCTGTGGCATACACAAAAATAAAAACATTAGTCACCTTATGATTGGAGATAAAAGGGTAAATGGGTCCCACTGGGCGTGCCAAAAATTATGTTGAAGGAAAATGTGATCCTCCTAATATAATTTCACCACCACTAATTAAATAACGGGGTTTTATTATTTTAGGTTCGACCCATACGAGACGCAAGTCTCTTAATTACAATCCCTTGCTTCAAGGGAACACCCTTTGATTCCATCATAAAGAAACAGAACGTGTGTGTTTGATTTTGCAACTGCTCCCAAGTCCAACCTCAGGATGCCTACGTATCCCTTGCGGGAATCAAGCCACTCGTAGTTCAAAGAATCGCAATGAATAAATAACTCATTGCGAGGGAAATTTGATTTGAATTGTATTGAGAAGTGTTTGAGTGCATTTAGCTGAATAAACCAGGGATTCGATATGGGATTGCATTTGGGATGGTTGCATCTAGATTGAATCTCTAGACTGCCTACGTACCCTTTCAAAGGAATCAAACCAACGTAGTTCAGAATTTGGAAATTAACGGGTAAGTGTGGCCCACTAATTGAGAATTTCTGTTTGAGAGACTTGGATTTAATTTCATTAGAGTTTTCATGGGTAGATGACCCATGAAAAATTGGATGGTTTTGTACCACTTTCGTTGTTGTCAATGTCCAAGAAAAATAATGAGTAATTTTAATTATCCCATTAATTTTTCCTAAACATTGACAATTGCGTTTGGGGATTTTCATAGGTAGATGACCTATGAGCAAAATTGGAAATTAATGGATAAGTGTGGCCCACTAATTAAGAATTTGTATTTGAGAGATTTAGAATTAATCTCAATGAAATTTGCATGGGTAGATGACCCATGGGAAATATTGGAAATTAATGGGTAAGTGTAGCCCACTAATTGAGAACTTGAATTTGAGAAATTTGAATTTAATCTCATTGAAATTTGCATGGGTAGATTACCCATGAAAAATTGAATGGTTTTGTACCACTTTTCTGGTTGTCAATGTCCAAGAAAAATAATGAGTAATTTTGATTACCCCATTAATTTTTCCAAAAAAATTGACAATTGCAGTTGGGAAAGTGTTTTGGCGAAATCTGGTTAAGATAAACCAGAGATTTATACTTGATTGCGGTTGCGTCTATTGGGATGTTAGACTGCCTACGTACCCTTGACGGGATCAAACCGATGTAGTTCCAAGAAATTTGATTTAACTTGCCTAGTTTTGCACCACTTGGGCCTTTGATGTGGTTTTGTACCACTTGGACTTCAATTTGTTGATTTAGGAATTAATGGGCATTTTAGAATTTAAGCCCATTATTCCATAATTTGTGGACCTGAGACTTTGCACCGACTATTCACCAACTGAATATTTTTTTTTACTCGATAAGTCTATTGGGTTGGAGACAATGGAATGAGCCCATCGTATTTAATACCACCGAATCTTGAGATGTGAGTTCTGGAGACGTCGGGACTTGATATATGAGATGAACCCATTGTGTCTTGATATCTATTTTGACATTAGACCATTAGGCCATGAGAAACTTCACTTTTGTATCAAAAAAGAAACCATATTGTTTCTTCCCTTCTGGAGCCTCACGCGGTGGGAGCTTTTTCCACCACAAAGAATATTGTCTTCTGGAGCCTCAAGCTCCCTGTACAATAATATTGTCTTCAAGCCTTTATGTGGTACATTTTTCCACCACAAAGAAATCTTTGTTTTTTTTTATATTTAAAATATTTGTCTTCAGCTGCAATTCTTGTCTTAGAGGCCATAAAGACTTAGGAATCATATGAGCCACCCCTTTTTTTTAATTGCTATAGCAACATCAGTGGTTTGAACAAGTTGATTGTCTTGAGCCTTTCCTCCACCCCATATGACGAGTAGCATTTCTTGACTTCCACACGTCTGCAAAGGGAACTAGCCTTTTTCTTGATGGTGGATTATTGTTATCACAAAAAAAATGATATTTGTGTGCCTTATCCAGCTGGTTCTTTTCGGCTTGGTGCTAAAAGTAAATGCCTTTTAATTTGATCAAAACACCCAAGGATAAAAATCCTTCTCCCAGTGAAGTATGGATGGGCCATATTGTCCCTTGTTGGATTTGAAGACAAGAAGCACGAGAAGAAAAGGCCATTTTCCGAATAGGATTGGACCACAAGAATTTCTTTTAAAAAGGGTATACGTGCACCACAACTTGAGAGCACCAGCAATTAAAACGAGAGCACTTGATATTTTGTTGTTGTTCCAGACCAGTTCGTACACCTTCACAGGCTGCCTGCTGCATCATCAAAAGAAGAAACAGATTGTTTCTTCCCCTCCTAAGGTTTCACGTGGTAACCCACACTCATAATCTTCATTTTCTTCTTCTTCTTCTTTTTTTCCATGTCTCAGACTTTTGTATGTACAGATTAAAGAAGTGCATTGCTGTAGGCCACATTGAGAGCTTCAGGAGCAGTTTGTCTTCTTACATATTGAAAGCTTTTTCTTTACTCATTCTTTCAATCAAAGCTGCCCATGAATTTTGATTCGAGATAGGGAGGGGATGTGCGACACAGCCCCCTTTTTTTTGTTTTTTTCAACTCCTCTTTGTTTTGTTTCTTTGCAACCAAACACAAGAAGCAAACCCACCATTTTTCTTTTGCTCCATTATCTCTTCCTCCGCTGGCTCTCTTCTCCTTCTCTTTTTTTTGTCTTTTTTTTCTTTGTTGACTTGCTGGCGGCAGCTGCCCATAGGGAGGCAATTCAATTGCCGTGAGAACCTTTTATTTTTAGATGCTCCATATAGAGGTTTTTACACGCCCTCCTTCTTTGATTTTGATTCCATAGTGACCCCCATATCCTCCTTAACTCTCCATGATTTGAGACATCCCCTGCATTTGGAAGCATTTAACCGGAGTTGCCTGTTGGAAATATGATGATTGAAATCATCACGGAAGACAATCTTCCCTATTGGTGGTGGACTGAAAACATCGATGGAATTATCTTAGCGGAGCCAAGCCTTGGAGAGATTCTTAACCTTGGTTATGATGATTTCAATCATCATAGCCAAGAATTTCTGTGGATTGATCAAACAAACTGCTGGGTGCGGATCGTATCCTCGAAGTTACTTGAGCGGAGCTGTCCCTTAGAGAGATTACTGACCCTTTTTATGATGATAGAAATCATCATGGCTAGGAACCCTTGAGTTGAATGGAACCTGAAATCTTGAGCAAAAAAATCAGAAAATTGTGCCATGAAACTAATCTTTTTACCTTGAAATGGCTCTTTCCTTTCTCAAGTCTGCTTGATAATTTTTCTTCTTGCTATGACTGTTCTCCTTTCTGCTCTTTTTCTGTCCTCCTCCTGTTCTCTTTCCCTTTTTTCTTTTCTCCCCTCGTGTCATGCCTCTTATAGAGGCTATCTTATGATGAGTTTGAATTCAAGCTGATGACCACTTCTCAACCGAGATACTTATCTCTTGGTGTTTCAAAACCACTGAAATACATCTATTTTATTTTTAAATGTTTTTCTTGATAAGATTGCAGGGACAAAACAAATTCAATTCTAACCTAAGTCAAACTCTTGGCTAATTGCTTTTGTGAAAATTTTCCGTTCAACACCTACGAAACTGGACTGACAAGGGAGTATAGCCCAAATTGGGTTTGTCTTTAAGCTCTTCTTCCATTCATCCAAATCAGACCTTAACATGCTTGAATTGAATGAATTATTCCCTCTTGCTCTATTGACCTACAAAATACACAAAGAGAGATAAATGACTCAGAATTCTAGGAAACTAAGCAAAAAGACTAAATAAATAGGGCATATATATGTATGAAATTATGAGCTTAACAACATTTGACCATTGTTGTCATCAGTCTATCTTATTAGGGTTTTAATTTACTCCCTTTACCTAAGTACCAATTTCAGTAGTTGAACTTCATTAGGAGATTGCACCTGCTCTTCAATTCTTTCATTGGCTTCATCAAAATTCACTAAGATATGATTTTGTTCTTTAATTACCATTCCAATCACATGCATCATCTTCATCAAATATAACATCTGGACTAATTTTTTTTTTTTTTTTCAATGATTGGATTGTACAAACTGTACGTCTTGGATTCCTCACTAACTCCGAGAAACATACACTTCACTCCTTTGTCATTGAGTGTACTTTTCTTCTCATCTAGAACATGTGCATATGCTATGCAACCAAATATTCTCAAATGGTCCACTGCTGGTTTTTGTTCACTCCAAGCCTCTTCTAGATCTTATTTCACATCTTTGACAACAAATGTAGGACTACGGCTCAATACATGGACACTCCCAATTTATTGCCTCTGACCAAAAACTTTTCGGAATGCTTCTTCTTAAAAGAATCATGATGTTTTCCAACACCACATTCCTCATAAAATTTTGAGGGCCATTGATTCGGGGAAAACACATTATCATCCTTTTTATGTTGTAGAGTTTTCAAGCCATCAAAATTCATGTGTCTATAGCGGAAATGATACAACCATGTTGAATCTTCTGAGCATCATTCTGGATTCTATATCTCTTTCCCTCATTCATTTTATTGTTTACTCTTCTCAATCTTGCTCTATTTCATGTTCACTTTGTCCTTCCAACACTTTGAACTTTCGGTTAAGAAAAGTCAAGGACTCGAGGCTTTTCAAAAAATTGCAATATAATATTGTAAACTTTTAAAGGCCATGTCAATTTATGTTTTTTTTTTTTTGGATGGGAGCATCTTTTTGATGACATTATTATGGGAGAGAAACAAAACTTTAATAAATATTTGCGAATTTACCCTTCTTCACTTGTATTTCCTTTGTTCTCCTTTATGCATTCCCTCGTTTCTTTTTTAAGACAAGATAGTATAAACTAGAAGGGGAGGTTGACAGGACCCGCCCCGAATTTCTCAAAACCCGAGATGAAACCTGTAGAAATTCCGACATCACCCCAAAATAGGGCCCACTTACTAAAGTCTGAGACTTTCTACCGAAAATTTGGCAGAGTCCCCCTTGTAATTTGAACAATCCCAAAAATTTCAACCTACATAAAACACATATAATAACCCAACAGGCAGCACGCACAATATAATTTCATGCAATTCACAAACTCGGCCTTTCGCCCTCACATGAACCGAAATGAAACCCAACGACAAGGTTCGCACCACACTCAATAAAAGTTTAACCCGCGGCTGCACCTAGGCATTACTCTAGGCTGTCAACGTACCCTCACTGAGGGATCAAGCCACACGTAGTTCTCTCATACAAAATTTCCAAAACCATCAACATGCAATCAATTACTGACATCCCAAACAAAAATTTTTTCAAACATCATTCGTTCCCAACTCAGTATAATAATCCTTAATTCATCTTTTTAATAATCACATAATCTCCCTATACATCGGAAAATCCTACGCCACGTGCGACCTCAACATCCTATCACAATATCTCCCCATACGCCGGAACTACCAACGCCATATATGGGGCCTGTCTGCATGCCGGAAAATCCTACGCCACGTGGGACCTTAACATCATATCACATAATCTCCCTATACGCTGGAACTACCAACGCCACGTATGGGGTCTGTCAACACGCCGAAAAATCCTACGCCATGTGTGACCTCAACATCATATCACAATATCTCCCTATACGCCGGAACTACCAATGCCACATATGGGGCCTGTCTGCACGCAGAAAAATCCTACGCCACGTGGGACGTCACAATCACAGGATGGTACTTACACAATGTAATCAAACATCTTTATCTATTTAATATATATATATACATTTATATTTATATTCCAATATTGCATAAACCTCAACCATAATAAATAATAATATTTATTCCCGATTTTCCCTAGTTTAAAACAATAAACTAGTACCATAAACCCACTAATTAACATAACTCAACTAATGATCAAGACCTGTCACTAGGGTCATTATAATCCTCCGAGGGAGGTGAAACTACCCCAGAAGACTCACTGTTAACCAAGGGTCAAACTACCCACACTTGGTCAAACGGGCTCACAGGGCCCACGACCTCCAAATTCCGATCCGAAAGTTCCCATAGGTTCTACAAGGCTTAGGGCACACGTCCTACAAGTTTGGTCCAGATCGGAAGATTGGATCGATCACGATCGGACGATTACTGAAACCCTAGCCCTAGGGTTGGCATTTTCGGAGTATTTGGGACTCCGTTTTACAATCCGTCAAATCCTACACAATCCTAAGGATGTCTAGGCTAATATATCATAAACTCGAGACCATCCAAAGGTCCAAACCTAGCGAACCTGAATAACGCGCAATAGGCGATATCCGTTCGAGACTCAAACGGTATCCAAATTGAAATATGAGCACACCTATGCACTCATGAGGACCAGGAGATCACTTCAGGACCTAAAGCTGGTCCATTTTCCTAGCCGACGTGCTGCCACACGTGCCGGTAACTCGTGGGTACCTTGAGTAATTTCCCGCGGCTAGAAAAACTCCAAACCGCCGGCCAAGCTTCCTATCCTAAGTGTAAAACCCCATTTGGAGTCACTTTTATTCTTGGACATACCCCGAAAAATGGCCGGAAGTGGTCGGAATCGCGATCCCGAAACCGGCCGAAATCCAATTCGAAAATCAAGCTATCTACACTCAAATTTAATGAAATTCTACCCAACCATCAGCTAGATTATGAAGAATGGATAAATTTCCATACCTTGATAACCGAAAAATGGCTGCCAAAGGAGAGAGATCGGAGCCGACGAAGTTTCGAGCAAAAATCGTCCTAAAAACCACATTTTTCGGTGGCTAGAGCGGTGGCCGATGTAGGGGAAGGGCTGGGTCGTGATGCCGGGGCTGAGCTAGTCCTTTGGGCACCAGTCCCGTCCTCAGCCATGGCCGGTGGCCGGAGATTCGAAGAGAGAGAGAGGGGCTGCCGTTGCAAGGAGAGAAGAGAGAGGGGACGCGGAGAGAGTGAGAGAGAGACATAGAAAAATCTGATTTTTATCAAACCCTTTTCGTCAAAATTACGGTTCTGCCACTGAGGGTATTTTGATCGTATCTCTCTCGTTACAACTCCGATTCGAGCCTACCATGTGTCTACGGACTCATCTCACCGTGCTCTACGCAACGGTATAGTCGGAATTCCCAAATCCCTTCCCGGTCAAAAAGTCAATTTTAAACCCAATAAAATATTATAGAGGCAAAATGGTATTTTCATTGAATAAATTAGTATTTACTAATTTATTTAGGACCGGATCGTTACAGAGGTAGTTTCACACACACACTCTATCAAGGTGCCACAGAGACTGGTAGAGACCACTGGTTTGTAAGTTAAGGCTTTTTTTCACTGAGGTAGACCTTGTTTCTATCTACTTTCCCTCATTTCTTTGTTTTCCCTTTTACCTTTTCGTTATCTCTCCTCGTCTTAATTTGAAGAACCTACGTGAAACAATTAGCACAAATTAAAACTTAATTTTACTAATTATTAGTATTAAACCTCTAAACTGGTCTTATATATGGGCTTATTTTTTTATGTACCCCCTGAAAGTGTATTTGAGTCTAACATTGCCCCTTAAAACTTATTTTGCCTCACTTTACCCTATTTTTCACAAAATATTAATTAAAAATTAAAAATTATAATTAAAATCTATAAAACAATGGTAAATAAAATTAATTTTAGAAAAAAAATGAAAACGGAAACTAATTTTTTAGAAAAAAGAAGATTAAAAAAAAACCAAAAACTGCATCCTTGCCTCTTGCCCTCCCCTTCCCTCATTTGTCTTCCCCTACCCATCAC
>NC_034011.1:15119488-15187618 GCF_000346465.2 Prunus persica | reverse complement strand
CCCCCCCCCCCCCCCCCCAAAAAAAAATCTCCCCGTTGCCACGTCTTTTTTTCTCTCTCTCCCTTCTCTTCCTTCCTCTCCCCTTTTCTCTCTCTCTCTCTGTGTGTTATCTCTCCCCTCTACAAATGGGTCCCTCTGTTTTTTTTTTCCCCCAACTACCCAAACAACCTCCACCCTCAAGCCTTACCCACGACCCCAAGACCAGTCCCCTCGCCCCCCAACCCCACTTTCTCTGTGTGTGTGTGCAAATGATCCCTTTATTTTTTCTCCTTCAACTACCCGAACCACCCCCACCCCTGAGTCTTACCCATTCCCCAATCATTAGAAATATATTAATGTTTTTAATATTTAATATGATTTAAAACTTTAATTTTTAATTTTTAATTAATATTTTGTGAAAACGTAAAGTGAGACAAAATGAGTTTTAGGGGGCAAAGTGAGACTCAAATATACTTTTAGGGGGTATAACAAAAAATACCTTATAGATATGTGTGTAAATAATTAACATGATTAATAACTAAGGGAATTTGTAGAGAGAAATGAGGAGTAGAGGAAGACAATAGAAATTAGCCTCTAAAACTTGTTATCTTCTTCTTTGATAATCACCTATTTATAGGTTTACAATGATAGGAAGCTAACCCACAACTTATGAGTTAAAGGCTACTAATTAGATAGGTTACAATAAATCAAAAGGTGGAGGTAATGGATATAATGGTGGTCATCCACAATCTATGTATTTATAAAGCTCCCCCTAGATGTCCACCATGCATGGAGTATGCCACGTTAAAAATCTTGCTAGTAAACTCAGTGGGACAAAAACTAGTCAAAGGGAAAAAGAGTACATAACTATATATAACATACAATTCTATATATAGAACACTAACATGCGTGCGATACTGCCTCGTTAAAATCTTTCCATGAAAAACCCAGTGGGACAAAAACCTGGATGGAGGAAAAAGAGTACAGTGTGTGAAGATCTTATTAATGGCACGCTCCCCTTGATGCTGATAAAATATCTTTAAGCCATATTGTTGATCATCTTTCCGAATGTTGTAGTTGGCACTGCTTCTGTGAATCAATGTTGCAATATTATTGGATGCCCCCCTTGAAGAATTACTCCCCTTGATGTCTTTATACTTCTTTGATGATCCAACACAAATGATATTGATCACACATTTGTCCTTACGAAGTGATCTTTGGTAATGCTTCTATAAAACTTGTTGTTGCAGCATCATCGGAGGATCCATGTGTGTTGTCATTCATCTAATCCCTATTGAGGTTAGAGTACTACAAAAATATCTAGGCTATTTTCATAAGCCTTTTACTGTATACAATGGCTTGAATTTCATGTGCTCTCCAACATAAAAACAATGAGCTCATATTTATAATAATAAGAGCATTAAATATTTATATGGTATAATCAATCATTCATATATATTCTTGTATGTTTTGAGAAGAATCACATATGCTATTATTCATGGGTTCTTCAGGAGTCTTAAAATACTTTTCTCAACTTTAACCATTTGAATATGTTGCAACGTCTTTGAATTTGAATTCAAATTTAATCGCAGTACTCACTGAGGCAATTTAAATTATTGTTATTTCAAGATGATTGAGTACTTACACTAAGCTTCAGGCTCTTTCACTTCTTCTAGATTTCTTTGTATAATTTATACATTATATGGCACATTAATGATAACTCTTAGGACTTGTTCCCTTGTATTCTTCAGGAAATCGCTTCTGGAAATAATTCATGAACCCACCATTGTCATGTGCATGCATAAGTTATAAGCATTTCATTGCTTTCATTTCTTTATGGTATACCGATATCTCTTCAGGAGCTTTCATTGTCACTTATGGAAAATCACCTCTTATAAGATGAACTATTTAAAGAATGTGGATCATAACATCCTTTAGAGCGTTATTTTGATTAGTCTTTTGAACTTATAGATCTGTCATGCTTCAGGCATCTAACAGATTTTATGGGGATTTTTCAATTTATAAATTTGTCATGCTTCAGGCATGCAACATATTAGTCATCAGTAGATATGCTTTTGGCTTTTGACTTGCAATTTTTTATGTTATATTTATCTTTTATACTAATTTGTTGATGAGACAATAATAAATAAATATATTCCATAATCATTCATGTTGTTCGTTCTTCTTTCAGGAATAACCAAATGATACCAAAAATGTCATAAGTATTGTCCTTTAGGGACCTTAAATCATAACATTTTCTAAGCATTCGGCTTGCATCATGTTAATATTAACATGTTAATGGCTAGTCCTTCTGGTACATCATAATCAGGCTTTGACAGACGACAATTTAGGTATGTATCTACTATTGTTTATTGTATTTACATGAGTTGTTGAGTGTTGGAATCATATTTTTTTTTCCTTACACTTTGTACATTTGGAGGTTTCTGAGGCCTTTATCTCTAGATGTAGACCTAGTACTACTTAGCGAAAAAGACTCATTTGAAATTTCTTAAGGGGGAAAGGTTCTAACACCTTGTCCCAAAATCACTGTATAATTAATTATTTATTTGTGAATTGACAATTTTGCCCTAAGACATAGGGGAATTTTGATCACTTTTTGTTCGGGGATGATTTTTACACTTTGAGTTGCACCATTAGGTAGAGCTCGACGATACCAGTTTGTAGACTAGTGGCACACTCAATTCCAAGTTTTAGCGATGGAGTTTTGGTCTAAAAACAAAAAGGACGTAATAAGAATTTTTAAATTGTTACTATGCGCTTATTAAATTGTTACTATGCGCTACAGTACTGATATAGTAACTGGGACTTTGTCTTCTTCTTCCTTCTCACTCCGCGACATTTTCTCTTCCTCTCTCATTTCTCTCGCGGCAATCACTTTGGCAACACCCACTAAAGAATTGGTCTTGAAAACCCAAGATTTCGTCGGATTTTGGACTGAAACCGAGACGCAAAACCCTCCTTCCATGCCGGCAGTTTCTGGGATTTTTTCTGCAGCTTTGGCCACTGTTTCCATCGAGTGAGGTATGGTTTTTCATCCTTTTTTTGTGGTCTATCTGTTTATGTACTTAGTTTGGGTCGATTTTGTTGTTTCAAGGTTCAATTGAGACACCCACATGGCCGACAGCTTTGGCCATGTTCCAGGCCACTCAAGCTACTTTTTTGGCTGAGGTCCAAGAACCAAAAACACTCCCCTAGTTGTGTTTTTTCTTTTGGTAGGTCAATGATTTGGAGATTTTTCGTCACTGGAAAATCTCTCAAACCACCCACCTTCGGCGGAGGCACGTCAGCCAGATGTTGACGACATATTTTTGACCTAGAATTTTCCCCTCGTCGTCCCAAGCACGACGGTGTGCTCAGATTAGCTAAATTCAATCATATTATACGAAAAATACCTATTAGGCGTTTCCGAGTTCGATAAGTTCGGACCCTCGGATCATGACGAAAATCTTGGGACATGTTTAGTGGATTGTATTGGACCTATGGATACTTTCGAAATGGTAATCGGATGTTGTGGGACCCTACGGGTCCAGTTGATCGTTTTGGAAACTATGAAGACTCGGTTAACCACGAGTCTTCCAAGATTGTCCCAACTGTTGTTTAGCGTTGGGTTCAATGATTAAGTTTATCCTTGTCTTCTCTCAAATAAGTTTTCAAGCGCAACGTATCGCTCCAGACAAAGCCGCGAAAGGTTAAGTGTGCTTTGGACCTACTGTGAGTGGACATTTGTTTTCTAAATAGTTTTATGAAATTCTTGAATTGTGATTATCATTGGTATTGTTTTATGGAATTGATGAATTATGAATAGCATATTTAGTTTGAGAACAGTTTTGAAGGGATTATACATGGTCTAAGTCAAGTTAATGAATTTTGGGATTGATAGGGTCTTTTTAAGGGATTTTTCTTATTTATTTACGAAAGGATTTTTAGGAAGGTAATTGAGTTTTGGAATTAAAATTGGTTTTAAAAGAATTATACAAGTTACTTTTGGTTTGTTTTGGGAAAATTGAGAAAGGATTTGGGAAAAATAATATTGGAAAGTGGATTGTTGGAAAAAATAAATAAATAAATAAATAAGAAGAAATTTTTATGAGAAACTTTTGGGAAATGGATTTCAAACCCACCTTAGGTACCTATCCCTGGTTGCCTTCGGAATATATTGGTTGCCTTCGGTTGATTCTATGCACATGACTAGTTTTGCTTGTATCTGTGTTTAATATACAGGTGTCCGACCAAGATTGTCTGTACCTGTCTTTATTACACAGGTGTCCGGCCAGTGGTTTGTGATTTGTACCACTTTGCAAAATTCAAGCGAAGGTATCGTATAGCAATGTAGCTCGGAAGTCCGAGTGTTGTATCCATACAGAGCGGTGTAAAGAAAATAACAGAGTTGAGATAGAACAATTAAGATTGAGAAGTAGATTTATGCAAGATTTGATTTAAAGAAAATTCAATTGATTAAAACACTAAGGCATTGGGGTTCCACTTTTAGCATAAGCATGCAACTCTTATTAATTTGATCCATGTTATAAAACTAGAGGGAGAAAATGTAGAGAGAAGTGATATGCTAAAGATAAAGCTTCACCATGTATATTCCTTTACTAAATCTTTCATACATGATCATCTATCACACTATTCAACCTGCTTTTCACTTTTCAAATGATTGAAATCTTTAGGAGTATCAACAACTAATTTAGTAGTTAGAATATGTTACAACAATATCAAATTTGAATTCAAAATACTCAAACTCTTAGTGTTAACTCTTAATTAAGAATATTGTGGTACTTTATATCTTTCAAGAGGTTACTTCATCCGATATATCTCAAATATTTCATGAGCTTTGAGGATTTCCATGTACCATATAGTCTTAATAAATATGCATTTAACACATACTATAAGTTTTGCGTTAAAGTAACAACCGCACTTATAGAAATGTGGATGCATTTACGATGAGATTGGAGACTAAAACCACATGTCTCTCCCAGGAAACCTTATGTCATATTAGTGATCTTATTTCACTTCACAAACACCAACTCGTAACCTTCATACTGAACATTTGTAATTTGGTGTTTGAGTTATAGGTTCAATATCCAAATCTTCTTATTTAGTGATAAATGGAATTGCCTATTTCCATTTTTGGCCAATCACTTAACTTGTTGACATTCATGAAACGTGATTTAATATAATCATAGCCCTTTGATGATTGTAGTAGCTACTAATAAACCAAATGTATCATCGATTTGTGATCCCACAATTCTCATGTGCATGCGCATGCATAATTTATAAGCATCTCATTACTTTAGGGTACCAATGCCTCTTCAGGGGCTTATGTTGTCACTTATGGGACAAACATCTCTTTTACAATGAATTATTTAGAATATGTGGATCATAACCTCCTATAGAGCGCTATTTTTTATAGGGCTTGAATTTTTCAAATAATCTTCATTTCTGAGGAGTTAAGTCTTTAGAACCTATATTTCTGACATGCTTCAGACATGCATTATATATATAGTCACCATGTTAATGGATTGTGATACGAGAATATCAATCTATGTTAGCATATGTACAACTTATATATGCATTATCTTGATGAGACAAAAGCATATTAATTCAACACTATTTCACGACGTTCTTTAGGAATTGTCATTTCTCCCCCTAACGGCGGGAAAATTGTTTCAAAATGTAGGAAAATAAACTTGTTTACACCATAATGAACCGAGCATACCCAGCACCAAAGTGACTAGCACCAAGGCAGCCACGCCTTCTCCTGTGCCGAAGGAAGACACACTTCTGAGGTGCCAGACACCTACCGAAGCCCCCAGCTGCCAAACCTAATCTCCAGGACACGTGTCGCCACCACGACGACTTGCACAAAGTCCCACATCGGAACTTTGTGCAAACCTCCTACTTTCACCTCCCTATAAATAGGGAACAGTACCCAGGTAAAAGCAAGAACTATTCTCCCACTTTTACTGTTACTCTGCCAGAATTACTACTTGTAACTGACTTAGGCGTCGGAGAGCCTTCGGCCGGCACCACACCGGTGTCCGAAGCTTAACGATTGCTTCTCCCACTCTGTCTTCTGCAGGTTTCCCATCAACCTATATTTCACCAAGGGCCTCAGCCCTCTTCCCTGCTGAAGACCCAGCACATCTAATCTCTAAGTTGGACTCAATATTGGCCAGGCCATTTTGAGCATCAACAGTTTGGCGGCGTCTGTGGGAATTCGACACTTGAATCCCCTCTTTCTCTATCAGCCCAGCTGGCTCCTTCACCCCTCAGGCCCCGTCGCCTCTTCTTCACCCCACATTCTGCTATGCCGACCGAGGATAGCCGCGATACCCAGCATCATACCCCCCGCGATGGTACTTCTAGAAGGAAATCTTCGGAAGATGCCACTCTCCAGGCAGAAGTGGAGCGCCTCCGCGACAGTGTCACTAAAATGTCGGAAAAATACGAGCACCTTCATTGCAGGAATGTTGAGCTAGAACATGACTACCGTGTTTTAAAGCGGAACTGGGAAAGGAATCACACCCAGGATGCCCAGCATGACCTCACCCAGAACGTTGGGCTTACTCAGCCGAACCAGCCAGTACATTCCAGCCACAGTGCCTCGGCCCAAGCTAGGCTCCGCAAGGGTAAAGACCACCTTCATCCGGAGATAACCCAGTCACGACCCCTTTACGTTCCCCCACCGAGGGACCGGCCCCATGAACCAGTCAGGATCTACCAAGATTGCAGGGATCGCCTCTCGGACCGTCAGCCAAGGCCGATCCATATCCCTGTCAACCTCGAAGACCCACGGGTGACACACCTGGGCCCCTCGCCAGCCCCCGTCTGCATACCCGACGAGGAAGGTGTCGGGGACTCGGATACTTGGGACTTTTATAATTCAGAGACCCGGCCAAATTACCACACCGGGGCGCTGGAAAATTGGGAACAATCCCTAGTCCCTGTCTGCCCCGCCCCCAGGCCTTTGGCACCTGAAACTCTCCCTCATGCCGACCCGGTCATGAGGCTTCTCTTTGAAAAGGTTCGGCGCCTGGAAAGCGAACAACATCGCAGCCATCAACCCCTCTGGGCAAAACCACGACCAGGGCCCTTTACCGAACGCATCCTCCACTACCACCAGGAGAAAGATATCCAGCCACTCCGCATCGCTTTCTACACTGGCACGGAGGACCCTCTCACCCACATCCACTCCTTCCAGTCTGCCCTTGGGTGCAAAGGCCTCACTGATGAAGGCATGTGCCTCCTTTTCCCTTCCACCCTCAGCGGCGCGGCCCTGAATTGGTTCTACAGGCTCCACCCCCGCACCATCAACTCCTTCGATAGTCTCAAGCAGACGTTCCTGGACCATTTTATGATCCAGACTGATCGCGTATACTCTGCCGACGACTTGTATATGCTTAGGCAGGCTGAGGACGAACCCCTTCGGGAATATGCAGCTCGTTTCAGTCATGAGTACTCCCGCTGCCCAGACACTGACGATCGCGCTACCTTCAGCGCTTTTAAGAGCGGCCTCCGCGAGTCCAACTTCCGCTACCTGGTTCATAGCAACAGTTGGAACACATATGCAGAGCTGATGAAGCAGGCAGCGGTCCATGCTAAGGCCGAATACTTCAATTCCAAGCGTGGCCCAGCTAACCTGATGAGCAACGCTTTCGCTGATCCTCCACCTGCTTCAGCACCTGCCCCAGCCCCACCTCAGCATTCTACCCCTGCCCCGAGTACTCAGGACAACCAACAACATAAGCGGAAGGATAGCTACCAGCATCCCTTCGGTAATAACAAACGTGGCAGACATGGCAACCACCACCACTCTAGCGGAGGCAACCCTCCTAGGCCTGCTGATCGGGCCCCACTTCCATTCACACTCAGGCCCAGGTTCGAGGTATTTACCACCCTCAACACCACCTATGAAAATGTCCTGGTGCGTGAAGCTCCTATCATTCCCAAGCCACCCCCCCGGAGACCATCCAGCAAGCTCATGCCAAACACGGGTGTCTTCTGCCGCTTTCATCAATTCAGCGGCCATGACACCGAATCTTGTGTTGCCTTGCGCAACATAATTGAAGGGCTCATCCGCGAGGGAAAGCTGGACAACTATGTACGCAACATACCAGCCCCGCCTAACCCTCACCAACGACAAATCAACATGATCTCCACCATCAGCGGAGGTCCTACCCTGGCTGGCACCTCCAACAACTCCATCAAACATTATGTTCGCTCCACCTATGCGCACCAGGTCTTCAGCACCGAGCAGGGACGCTTGCCAAAGACCCACAGGACTGGCTGGGCCCCCATTACCTTCTGCGAGGAGGAGGAGCGTGGTGTTATCCTCCCCCATGACGATCCACTCATTATCCGGGCTGACATTTCTAACTTCGACGTTGGGCGTATCCTGGTGGACACTGGCAGCTCGGTCAGTGTGATGTTTGCCGAGGCCTTCAATGAACTCCAGGTCCCGCCTCACCTACTCGACCGAAGCATCACACCCCTTGTGAGCTTCTCGGGTGATGTGGTCCAGCCCATTGGCAGCATTCATCTCCCTATCTCAATTGGGGCCGCACCCCAGCGGACGACGATCACTACCCCCTTCCTTATCGTCGATTGCCCTACAGCCTACAACGTCATCCTCGGCCGCCCAGCCCTGGCCCAAATGAGAGCTTTTATTTCCATGCATATGCTGCTGTTGAAGTTTCCCACTCTTAATGGCCCAGGCACGGTGCGCGGCGACCAACTCGGGGCCCGAAGCTGCCCCGGCACTTATCAGCTTCGTGATTCCACAGGCAAGACGCTGCCTCACCCGTGGAATGCTGACCACCTCAAGTACTATTACAAGTAAACATATCTAGACCCTAGGACAATACTTTGGTCTTGATTATTTACTGTAAGGTAGAAGTAAGGTATCTAGACCCTAGACCACTTGTACTTTCTGCCTTTCGGCATCTATTTCAATGAAATGCCTGACTCTGGCTCATTCTCATGCACTCACATTGTTATCATTTTTACTAACACAATTGATATCAAACCAAGTCTCGTATCATAAAGCAAAACAACCTTGCTCCACGCAAGGCAAACTGTTCATACAAAGCAAAAATAAACAAAATCGCTAGAGTACAACAGAAGGCAACGCCTTCAAGACTCTGTGGAAGGGGCTTCCTCAGTGGCTGGCTCCGCCTCTGGTGTCGGGACACTGGCATCAGCAGGAGGAGACACTGCAGGAGGCTCGCCACTCGTGTCAAAGTTGATCTCAACCGAGGGGTTGAACCTAACCAACCTATCTTCCCAGCGAAGCTGCTCATCAACCAGTCGGTCCATGATATAGCTCTTCAGCTCCTCTGAGGATCGGAAGGACTCAATCGCCTCGACTCGGGCAGCAGCCACCTCCTCGGCCTTCGATCTCTTCAGCTCCTCCACCTCCTTGGCCAGGGCCGCCTTTTGAACCAGCAAGGCGTTCTTCTCTCGGATGGCCTCCTGCGCCTCCGCCATTTTGCTCTTGGCTAGCTCATCCCGCCTCTTCAGCCTCTGGATCTCCTTGTCAGCCTTGGCCATGCTGACGTACATCTCGCCAAAGGCCTGCAAAACAAAAACCATGTTAGTCAATCCACACAAAAATAATCCAACACAAATACATTCAAAAAAGGGCCCAAACACTTACATAGGCAGAGGTGAGGATCGTCTTTTGGGCCCGGTCAATGAAGGAAGAAGCTGGAGTCCTCGCCAGAGCCTAATGGTCGCTCTTCACGCCTTCCAGGAAGACGTTCACTAAAGGCACCTCCTGCCGGTGCATAGCCAGGTTGACCTCCTTCTTCTGCTGGCGTAGCCTGCCGAAGTCTACCTTCTCTACCCCTTCAGCGAACACGTCCTCCATACCGAAGGGTAGCTTCGGCGGTGCCTGCAGATCAAAGGGCGGAAGTCTCGGCCCTGACCCCATCACATGCTGATGAGCCTCCTCCAAGACTTTCCTTTTCCCCAGCACGTCCGCGACCCGACCCTCATCATCATCCCTGGGTCGTTTTCCGGCACTCTTCTCAGCCTTCTTGGCCCGAGACTCCCTCAGCCGCTTCTGCATCTCGGCCTCATCAATGTCTACGGCCACCTTCGTACTCCCCCTTATGATGCCAGCCACTGTCAAAACAAACAAAGCAATTCTATTACTTAAACACACAAAGGCTCAGCACAAAACAAAAAGATAACCCAGGTACTTACTTCCTTGCAGCAGTCCGGACTCAAACAAATTCTTCTGCGTGACTAGATTCCCGCACTCACGCTCAGTCTCCGACAGCTGCGCCCTCACCCACTCAACCTCGTCTTCCTGCTCCTTGGAGATAGGCCCCCACTTCACTGAACCTGCACCGAGAGTTAGAAACTACTTAGCCATTTACACTGGCACAAACAAAGTACAGAACCAAAAACAGGAGCCAAGACAACACAATCAGGCATTGGACAATCTTAAGGGATGGGGCCAAGGACCTATAGACTGGAAGTGGGTAGGAATGTGCTGGACAACGCTCTTCCCTGGAGGACTCTCCCAGTCCCCGTAGGCCATGCACCACCTGTTCCTCCAGGACTTTTGCATTGTGGGCTTGTGTCCAATAAAATAGCCTCTCTCCTTCGCCTTTCGGCAATTCGCCTGTACCCAGCCAAAATTCCCCTGCTGCTTCGAAATGGAGTACAGGTACATGAATTGCTCAAACGTTGGCTCCCTAACCCAGCCAACCACCAGGCAATATACACCCCATGAAGAAGAATCCAAAAGTTGGGATTATACTGCCCCGGTGCATACCCCAACTTGGCCAACATCATCTGAACCCACGGATGAAACGGTAGTCTGAAGCCGTGCCGATACATATCTGTAAAAATCATCACGGAGCCATCCGAGGGATATCTGACTACATCGGCCTCAGTGGGTAACCTCAAGCCCACATAGGCTGGCACACAAAAATCTGTTCGTAGCTGGGCCAATTTCGCTTCTGTAAGTGTATTCCGCCTCGGCAACGAGACACCAACCCGGATGTCTAATCCCTCTGACACCGAAGCCACGGCTATACCCACGGACCCTGATGGTGATGCCTGGTTGCTCGAACCCACTTCTTGCGTTTGAGGCAAGGCTAGAACCCGATTTGCTATAGCCTCTAACTCTATATAATTTCTTTGCATCTCCCTATATGCAGCCGACCCAGAGTCTCCCGATGGCTCAACCCTCTCACCCTCAGGCCCTATCATCCTACTTTCTATAGTGCCTTCTACCAGACCCTCTGTCTCTGAACTCTCTTCTTCAGAACATATATACTGGCTGGGCTCTTCACTCTCAGTATCATCCCCACCAAAGGCAGGGGGGTCAAGACTTTCCCTATCAGAACTTTCAGATATCTACAAATATGGAAAAACAAGAAAAAGGAACTAAATGCACATGCAGAGAGGATCGAACCACAACAACAAAAATTTGCCAAATCTTCATGCCAGGCAAGAATTCTACATGTTCATACATATGTTCAACATGTTCATCATATTCATGCTCATGTTCAATGTGTTCTTCCTAACCTTCAACATGTTCATGCAAAACAAGACATTTCAATTCAAAGGTTCTAGCGAAATAAGGTCTAACCTTGTTCGTAGCACCACGAATGGCTCACCGGAAATCACCTCAGCCACAAGCACCACCACAAACTAATCGCCGAAAATCGCCTCTCCTCTTCTTCAATTTCTCACAAATTTTCTCAACTCAACTCAAGTGTGGTGCCTTCCCCACCCCAAGTTCCTTTTTATAGCCAACTAAGGGTACCACGCCTCGATTCACGAGCAAACCCTAGCACCCTTTCATATTCCCTCCTAAATCCCTTGTACCTACACACAATTTGAAATTCAATTTTCAAATATACAAACAAGAAACAAAAACAATTGTGAGAAATTTAGGGACCTTGCCGAACGGCAAGGCCCGTGCAAACACAAAATGGAGTCCCAAAATTTCAAGTTTGCTAGCCTACTCCATAAGCCCAAACCTACTACAAGGCTCGGCCCAAATTTGATCAAGACACCCAAGCCAATTCCACCACATAATATAAATGGGCTTGCCGAACGGCAAGGCCCGGGAAACAACAAAATGGGGGACTCACCTTTTCGGTCAAAACACTCTCCACACCACCCTTGCCGATCGGAAGGATTCAGCAAATACCTCAACGACCCTGCGCAGCACCTGCCAAAGGCCCTAGCCCCGTGCTCCAGCTACGGCGCCTGCCGAAACAACCCCAGCCACGGCCTGCAGAATCTGCCCAGCAACACCGCCTGCCGCAGGACACCCCAGCCGTCGCCACGTCTCTTGCCGAACGGCAAGAACGTTGGGCAGCTCTCCCTTTCCTGGACACCACGACAACCCAGCTGCCGCGCAGCCAGCACCTCCTCGGACAGAACCTGCCGAAGGACAACCCTGATGCTTTGACGAAGCTTCGATCAACAACAAGGCCAGCCGTGGCCAAGACCTGCCGATCGGCAAGCACCACCAAGCTACTCCAGCTGTGTCGCCTTGCCGAAGCACCACTCCGACAGCAGCTGCTACACCGAAGGCTCACCGAACCAGTTGCTGCGCCGCCCTGCCGAAGGACCAGCCCACACTTCGATCTTCTCTTACCCTCGATCTCCTCCGGAACCAGACTTGGCCGAGGCCAGCGCAGACCTGAGTCCACAAATTTGCTTCCCGAATGGCCCGCAATATGCTCGGCTACGGACGACGGCGCAGGCTCTCTTCTCCGGTCACAATCTCCTTGCCGACCGAATTTATGTGAACAGCCCCAAAAAAAAAAAATAAAAAAATAAAAAAATAAAAAAATAAAAAAAATCTCTATCCACCCTGCCGAACGGCAGGCTATATCAAGGTCTCTAGAGACCCTTCTCCCAATACTAAACCCTAGCTCCTATCCTTTTATCTTTTGGCCAAGGCCCATCTCGGGTCCAACCTTCTCAAAACCCTAGCCTTTCTCACATGCCGAAGCCCACTTTGAACCCAACCCCAGCCCCTTGCCGAAGACCCAATCCAAAAAGGCCTAGCTCCCGAGCAACCAAAAAATAGCTAGACCCTTGCCGAACGGCAAGGGCCATGTCGAAATTTTGGAGAGCAAAATTTTCAAAAACGACCCGGCTCCCAAAAACGCCTAGCTCCCGGCCATTCAAAAAAAAAAAAAAAAAAAAAAGCTAGACCCTTGCCGAACGGCAAGGGCCATGGAGACATTTTGGAGAGTCGAAAATTTTCAAATGGCCCGGCTCCCTCGATGGCCTAGCTCCCGAGCACACCAAAAAAAAAAAAAAAAAGGAGGGAAATATTTGGCTAGACCCTTGCCGAACGGCAAGGGCCATGGACAAATTGTGGGGAGTCCAAAAATTTCACTCGACCCGGCTCCTTTGAAGGCCTGGCTCCCCTACGGACCCAGCTCACATCTTATCTGCAACATGCCCAAGTACCCAGGTACCCAGCTACCATATGTTCACGCAACTCCTAGCTTGCCAACTTGGGGGACTAGGGAGTGCCCTACGACTCCCAACGAAGCTGGAATGCTCGGTTACAATTACAAAAACTCACAAGTTCCCAATCCAGAAGTTACTTCTCGACCGCGAACTTGGGGGACTACTGTTTACACCATAATGAACCGAGCATACCCAGCACCAAAGTGACTAGCACCAAGGCAGCCACGCCTTCTCCTGTGCCGAAGGAAGACACACTTCCGAGGTGCCAGACACCTACCGAAGCCCCCAGCTGCTAAACCTAATCTCCAGGACACGTGTCGCCACCACGACGACTTGCACAAAGTCCCACATCGGAACTTTGTGCAAACCTCCTACTTTCACCTCCCTATAAATAGGGAACAGTACCCAGGTAAAAGCAAGAACTATTCTCCCACTTTTACTGTTACTCTGCCAAAATTACTACTTGTAACTGACTTAGGCGTCGGAGAGCCTTCGGCCGGCACCACACCGGTGTCCGAAGCTTAACGATTGCTTCTCCCACTTTGTCTTCTGCAGGTTTCCCATCAACCTATATTTCACCAAGGGCCTCAGCCCTCTTCCCTGCTGAAGACCCAGCACATCTAATCTCTAAGTTGGACTCAATATTGGCCAGGCCATTTTGAGCATCAACAAAACTCACAGTCGTTATCAAATATGTGACCATTTTAGTAGGCACATTCAGTAAAACTGGTGAAGTGATCCATAATTAAATGTTGTATAGGCTCACAAATATCCCCTTGAATTATGGCTCAAAGTCAATTTTTGACTGAGATGATCTTATGACAGCTTTTATTTGCGAGCGTTCTTTGTAATGATATTGTTGGACAAGACAATAATTCGAGTCTTTAAACGATGTCCTTACAAATTTATAAAAATCTTATGCATCATTGTGGGACATGGATTGCCAAGATAGTCATGTCACAACATAAAAGTTATTCGGTCAATGAACTTCTAGTTCATGACATCATAATCTTCAACTATAATAGTTGTGTAATATTGGGGCCTCAAGAACTTTTGGTTCATAACATCATAAACTTCCTACCCACAAAAGAAGTAGGAAGTTTCTCCAATAGACGCCTCTGGCTATCAATATTGGGGCGGTAATACAAAACATTACCATTGTAAAATGAAATTAATTAATAACCTAACATAAATAAAATATAATATAATAAAATAAGTAAAGTGGTATAAACAAGGAATAAAATAAATCAATTAAAGATTATGAAATTCCAAGATAATCCAATATTAATGTGGATTCAATATGTAGATAAAACTACAAGTTTAAGAATTGGATTTCCAACCAATTCAGGTTCATATAGGCACAAATAAGTAATGAACTTCAAGTTCATATATAGTATTAAGATCCATGAAAAACTATGAACTTCAGGTTCATATCAATATATATTCGAAACTTCAGGTACGAATACGTAGATCTAAATAAATTGAATTAATAGTTGTGCTTTGAACTTCATACTCAAATCGATGTATATGCACTCGAAACTTCTGGTTCAAGTTCTTGACATATGTAGGCCTCATGGAATTCTGATTTTGATTAATACAAAATCGAGGAGTTTTATGTCCTTATGTGCTCTTTAAATTCGCGGAACTTCGCGCCCTCAATTATTTGGAATCAAAGAACTTCAGGTTCTGATTCAATCAAAAGGACTCTATATCCTAATCTAGTTATATGATGAGGATCACGGAACTTCAGGCCCCTGATCTTTTGTATAATTCAAACTCATCATAATAATTAAGATCATACTTAAAATTAAATAAACAAACAAATAAAAACAAAAACATGGCATTATATTCATGTGTAATAAGAATAAGAATTTTTTTCTTAAACAAGCATGATGAAGTCTGATGGTGAGTACAAAGAAACTCTATACCATGTGATGACTCTAGCTCATATAAGAAGAAAGAAAATTCAGAGAAAGAAAACATACCAAGAGCAATGTCGTGCTGATAACGTGTTATAAAATTAGAGGGAGAAAATGTAGAGAGAAGTGATATGCTAAAGATAAAGCTTCACTATGTATATTCCTTTACTAAATCTTTGGTAGAACCACCTATTTATAGGCTTACAAGATAGGAGATTGAATACCATCATTTACAATATACCTATAGGTTACAAGCATTAATTACAAATACTTAGTGCATAGGTTACATAAAATCCAACGGTGGAATATTAAGAGGTATGGTGGTCATCCACCAACTCATGCATTTACAACAATCCACAAAATATTTTCCATTGTTGTTGTTCAAAATAATTAAAGCTCTTTTTAATTTCCTTTAGAAGTATTCTAAGCATAACATGTACCATTGGCAACAAACTATCAAAAAAATAATCTTCATCGAAATTCTATTAATCTTTAGTAATTCTCTTCTCTTTTAAAAGCGTGACAGTTTTTACTACAAAATGGGAAAAACATGATTGAACCCATCAAATAGAATATCAAACATTCATCAATTAATTAAAAAGAAAAACTACAAATTCCATTTGAACAAAACTACAAATTTATATTAAAGCTTAAGTTTGGATCAAACTAATAAAAATTACATAGCTTTCTCCCTAGCCTTATCTAGGGAGTTAGTTTCCCATAAAATAAAACTAACGAAATTAAACTAGAAGAATTGAAGGAAGGAGAGAGAGCTCAAGAGAAGATTGTGAGGTGTGTGTTTTGAAGCTTGAAGACTTATCTATTTATAGGGCTAAGAAGGAGAAACATCGGGATGGATTCCAACACCATCATTCCTATTTTAATGCAATACCTAACTCCCACTTCATCTTGCCTATGTTAGTGTGGTTGGAATCAATTCCATTGTTGAATTGTTTTCTCTTTTTCTTCCTTTCCTTGTGGCTTTCATTCTCTTTTTAGATAATATGCATTGAATTTGAGTTTCTTTGGAGTGGATGTGTGAAACCCCATATTTTTAAAATATGTATACTAATATTTCATGAAAATTAAATATTTAAAATTAATAGTTTTAATACTATATATATATATAAGTTGCATGGCAAGCCACGTGAAAGCTTTTGCTATAACCTATCTAATCTATTATATGGTTTTAACTATGCCAATTCACTTCAATCTTATTTAATATTTATACACAAGCTTTTGGAAAAGCTTTTTATTGCTTACTAAAGTTTCTCCTAAGTTTGACGTGCTGCTTTTTAGAGTCCTCAAAAACCACAATAAGCATGAGGTGGTGAATATTAGCATGATGTGTAAGATCAATAGATAGTCTTGTATATATAAATGTAATTGAAAAGTGCTTACTAAGCACTCTCCGGAGCCAGGACCTAAGATTAATTGGGGTGGCAGTTTACTTTCAAGCCACCCATGTAGTCTATAATTCCTAGGATGTAATCTAGAAATCCCCAGGCTAGTTATGTGGCACAATGTTAAGCTCCATCCATATTTTTTTACCGACTCTAGCTTACTATAAATAGCCCTACCTAATAGTTATTGGATCATAGGTTCTTCAAGTTATAGTAGTTTCCTAAAATTTGTAGACAAAAGAAAATAAGAGAACTAAGTGTGGTGAGATTTTGGAGAAACTCAAAGTATTTGAACTTACAACTGGGAGTTATACAATAGCTTTGGATTTGAGGTAGGGGTTTTTCTTAGGGAGGTTTTGCATACATTGATTTAATTAAATATTGTAAATACTATATTATGCTTGGTAATATTATTTGATTATTATTGTAAATACTATATTATGCTTGGTTATATTATTTGATTGTTATTCTTGATATTGGAAGTAATACGTGTTGTCAGTTATCATTATAATTTGATTAATATTGACATATTCATATGTTATCTGTGGTGGTTGGAATTTTTGGGTTGATAAAGAAATTATGGAAAAGAGGATAATGGGAAGAATCTTTTGTGTACTTGAGTCTAACCATTGTAGGGACCAAGTTCAGGTGAGCCTGTATGCACAGTAGATTAGGAAATTGATGGTATAATTATCGATTGGGTAATTTGGGCTTGGAGATCAATGATGTAGACAAGATGACTACCAAAAGGGGAATTATGGGATGATTGAAATGGGTGTTAGTTTATATAATAGGGCATTCGAAATCACAGTGGTAAAATGCATGGTATGTGACATGCAGATTTGCTTGACCTATTATATAGATTAACATGTTGGGTAGAAATGAAGTTCATTCATGCATTGCATAAATTGTATATTATAAATCTCACTAATCACATAAGACATAGGACCCTTACTGAGGATGTAATGCTCACCCCATATTGAATCTATTGCAGGCTTTGAATATGAGGTTTAGTTTTTGCTGAGGAAACAAGAAGAACGGGTTGTGGATAGTTTTGAATGTTTTGTTGAAAGTTTGTTACTTTCTTGTTATTTTCCTTGTAAAATTACAATGTAAATTACTTTGACTTAAATAGAAGTTTATGTTCAATCTTCGTGTTTCTTGATATTTAAATTTTTTTTAGTTTTAGTTTTTCTTTTACCTCACACTCACAAAAAAAGATAAAATAAAATAAAATAAAATGTGACATGATGACACCTTACAAGCATGTGAATTCCATTTTCCTCTTGTTTGCTTCCATCCCATACTTCTTTTTCTTTCTTCTTGTGCTAGTTGCACTTCTTCCTTCATCATCATTGCTTCATGGATATGTTGAAGTTCTTTAATTGGCCACTAGCATAGTAGCTTTGGGTGGCACACTTCTTGGCATGCAAATTGAGTTGTTTTTCACAACACACAAGTCTACATCGGAAGACATTGATCAAAGTTAATAAAATGACATTAAACCAATTTGACCAAGTAAAAATATAAATGCATAAGATTATTTAATTACTCATTATAATTACATTTAAAATTAAATGTTAAGGGAAATAAACATGTATTATTGTAATATTATCACACCCCCCAACTAGCTTATTGCTAGTCTCTAGCAATTGAAGCATAAACAAAATCTAGCTCCAACTCGAAAAAATAAATACATATGTATTTATCACATCTCATTCTTGTATGTGTATTTACAAGTGTATTGGTGAATCTTCAAAGGTTTGTGCAAACATAGGGGTTAGTATGTTGTGTATATATATTTTTGAGAAAAACTTTCTTTTTGTCCACTCACATTTTTACTATTTTGCTCCCCCAGGCAGGTGATAGCTTAGAGTTCGGACTACCACATGAGCTACTCCATCTTCATTTCCATCCCAGTCTATCTACCTCGTAAGACTCTGCCTTACGTTGCTTTGTATATTGGAACTGATCTTGTAAACGAAACTCCAGTAGTTGCTCTGATATTGTTATGATATTTTGTATATAATGCAAGTCGTTCTTCTAGAACACTCTTTTGTACATAAAACATGTCGTTCTTATGGAATGACTTCTTGCATGCCATTCTTCCGGAATGGTCTTATGTTCTTATTTTTTTCATCATTGAAGATGAGGTACAAAATCCTTCACCTATTAGAAGTAAAATACCAAAATACTAATAGTAGTAAAAGTATGAAACAACACATGCTTACATCATTGGGGTAAAAAAAACTTCACTCAAAGATTCTTCAAACTCGGATTTGCTTAGCAAATAAACTAGAACCCTTGACGACCTAGTTACATCCTTATAGTCCTTTTCGATCATGACAGGCGCGATCAGGGATAGTCTCACTTCCAAAAGAGATTATCAAAGATATACTCGCTTCTCAAACACATCAACTGTACACTAATAGGAAAAAAAAATTGATATTTCATCTTTCAATAAGAAAATTAGATGTTTCTATGAAAAATTAAATTATAAAAATTGTTAATAACATGTATATACATAAGATAGATGGAATAGTGTGAGATGATGAATTTCAAATTAACCACAAAACTTTTTACAAATCCTAAGATACGTTTGTGACTTCGTGAAATCCGTAAGGATAAGATTCGTTTCCTGGGAGTCCTTTTCATTTTCACTGTCTTAGTAGTTTTCACTCCACCCTTCTACAAAACTACTTCTGGGGCTCGCATCTTTCGTTGGATCACTTATTTTCTCTTCTGTGTGGAAGTACGGGCTTTTGGAAGTCACAACGATGACTAAGAAGTCGACTGATCTCCTTGGTTGCGCGACAATCTGGGCCTTCAAACTTATCATCTTGGAATGTTTAAGTGGTAGTTCTTGTGTTCCCTAAAAAAAAAGTAGTAGTTTTTATGTTTCATGCACTTTATGTTGTAGTTAAGAACTTTTTGAGAATGTTTGTATAAATAACTGGGAAAAATTGTAGCAATGGTCCCTAGACTAAGTCCCAACTTTACTTTTCGTCCCTCACATTGCTAAATTGTTACCGTGGTACTTTAATTATGCCTCATGTTTCAGAAACCGTCCTTTCCGTCATCTCTATCAAATTTTCCGTTTAATTAGATGACATGGCATGGACAAGTCCTATTTGGCATGGGCAAAAATTTCATTTCCACATTAAAATGATTCAGCCGAATTAGAAAGCTTACACCATGGCATGGGCACAAATGTATTTTCACCGATGAAAAGGGTTTCGCGATTTTGAAACTGAAAGGTATTGAAGGTCGACATCAAACAGAGGGAAAAGCGAGGGAAAGGGGATGGGGAAAAGGGGTAGGGTTTCTTTGTTAAACTCCTATTTTTGGCTACCACCTCACCTTATTTCCTCCCCTCTTCCATGGCAAGAGCTGGCGGGAGAAAGAAATAGGTAAGGGTTTTGGTTTGAAGGGTGTCTTTTCTCCTAGCAACCTACGCCCGCTAATACCCTTTGGTGTTTTGGACGATCTACTTTGAAGTCTGCTTTTGGCCATATGTTGGAGCATCCCAGCAGTCTACCTTCGTGAGTGGCTTTTGGCTTCTATCGTTTGTTTTGTCTCCAGCCATGTGCTGAAGATTTTCAAATATTTTCTTGGAAATTTGGGCCTTCCTAAGGTCGGTTAGTGTACGAAGGGAATGGGCCAATCTCCTAAAGTAATGGATCATTTTTTATTAAGGTGATGGGCCACCTATTTCTCTCCTTATGCTTACCCAAATATTTAGGCTCAAGAAATCGGCTCAAATTTTAGGGCTCTACTTCCATTTCTCGGCTCATCAATAGGTCTCATGAATGCTCGTTACCATCCATACCATAACCCACTCAGCAAGCCCCGAGCATTTGCGCGGCTTGGGCACACTTAAGCTTGTAGAGTGGCTAGGTGTAAAAATAATAATTTTCTACTTGGCATTGCATGTTGATTAGCGTGCTTGAATTTTATTGTCTTTGAAAAGGGATATGATGCTTGACGGGATAATTAGCATGGGGTTGTAGAACCAGTCCCTTTTATAGGCTCATTTCAATTTTTAGCATGACGAATGACATATTCATTTGGCATGCCATGTGGTCGTGGCTCATGAAAGCGTGCATGATGAATTTCGAGTGCTCTGAACCGAATCTCTTCTTAATAAGGTGTCGCATTAGACCGGAAATTTATTTGGGCCCAACCCTGGATTTTTTGGGTCTCAACAATATTCTTATCCTTGGTTTTGACTTTGTATGTTTGAGTTTCTTATAATTATTTTGTTTATTCTCTACATCTCTACACTACCTTCTGCACGTAAGCTTAAAATTGATTAAAAATTTTGCTCTTAAGAGGTTGGGCTAGTACCTGGTATGAATATGGGTTTATGAAAGTGGATTTCAAATTTTGACTATGGGTTACACGCCATTATATGTACCTCACCCACATGGGCTGATGTAGGATTCTAGCATGTGGTTGGATATTGTTACTCGAATATCGATACTTTACCCACACTGGACGATGTAGGATTCTGGCATGTGGGCGGATATTGATACTTGGATACTAGTTATTAGTTATTTTACTACACGGGCTGATGTAGGATTCTAGCATGTGGACCCACATGTTCGATGTAGGATGCTGGCATGTGGGTTGAGATCTAGGCACCCTTGGCTAGGTGTGTTGTAGGCCATTGACAGGCACTCTGCGTGCATAGGAATTGGTTTGGTTTGGTCGCATGAGCGATGTAGGATTACGACGTGTGTGTTAGACAGCTCATCCCTAGTCACAGGGTAGAAAGTTGAAACCATGTGGGCTAGTCAAACGATCCTCTGGTTGAATTGTTTCCCTCAGTACATGATAATGATGTGTTGAGTTTGGGTGTATGTATTTGTATATCTATATATGTATTTGTATACGGGTATATTTGTGGAGATACTTCCCATGTTGAGATTTCTTGAGCATGTGTGATATGTTCGTAATGTCACATGATTTTATATCTCACATGATTTTATATCCTTTTACTTAGTTTTATGAATTAATTTGGACTAAAGATGTTTAGTTTAGTTATTTCCTAGTTTTTTAGCTTATGAGCCACGAAATGTATAAATTCACCAAATATTCATTGCAACAAAGGTTAACATAATTCCAATTGGATATGCAAGGCAGCATCCTGAAGTTTATCCATGAATATTTTCATAAATTTTTTTGAAGACTGCTAAGGTGTCCATTTTTCATTAGACAACTCAGCATAAATTAATTCCCAGAGAATACTGAGTCAGCGGGGGTATTTTGGCCATAACTCACTCATATGACATCGGATTGAGGCACACGACATATGGCTGAAGAGAACACATCCAGAGCTTTCCAAAGAGTGGTCATACGCAATTTTTGGAGGTCAGGAAGGTGTCCAAATCGCATTCTTAATGAGTATCACATGCAGTTTCCTAGAGGTTTTAGGAAACTTAGTTTTAATTACCTTTTCTAGTTAGGAACTGACTTGGAAATCAAGTCTTCGTGTAAGGCCACTTGTTTACACCCATTCTAACTAGGTTTTAGGTTCTTTTAAGAAGGGAGGTCGTGGGGGTGCAGAAGAGACACCAGAAATTTTAGACTTCAACTGTGGAGCAACGAAGAGTGACCGTGCCTCTAAACTCTAAGGGTTTTTCTTATCTCTTTCTCCATATTTTATTTTTTCTTTGTTACCATGATTATGAGTAACTAATTTTCTTTTACTGAAGCACTAATTATTCAAAGCTTAGTTATGTCACGCTATTAGAATTTTCTTGTTGTTGAAATTTAATCACTGTGCTTATTTTCTTAACTAATGATATTGATGCTTAGCTACCATCTAGGTTTTTGGTTAAGTAATTTGATGTATGTTAGGGTATACGCCATGCCTAATATGAGTTTTGCTTCTTGTGATTAAATTCATGAATGTCTAAGGTAAACACCATACTCTTAGAGGTTTGTGTGATTGTGTGAAGTTCTCATTGAACCTAAGGTCTTTTTATATGTTTACATTTATGCCTCACGCCAAGGATAAATTGCATGTAAGAAGAAGTGGTTAATTGCTGTGAAAAGAGTTAATCATAATTTTGGAGAACTATCATCAACATAACTTGGGAATTTTGATAGTATGCATGCTAAGGTTTGGATAAGAGGAATTGTGGTGGAATTGTTGTCTTGGTAAGCTTCTTTAAAAATTTTCACAAACTTATTTAGTTCACGTTTTTCTTCATTATCTTGTCTTTTAATTTTCTTGTTTTCAACATTCTTTTAAAGAAAATCTTTCAAAACCAACTTTCAAAACTCCTCTACTAAGTTTTAGTTGAGTCATTAGTTTTAAGTTTATTAATTAGGGTGTCTAAAGTAATTTAGGATTTAAATTAGTTTATAATTCACAACAACTTGAGAATTTATTCAGTCTCTGTGGGAACGACCTTGTATTTGCCTTGAATATTTTGCATTAACCTTGAATATTTTGCATTAACCTTGTGCGCTTGCAAGTTTATTTCTTGAATTTAACTATCTAATTTTCAGGTAGTAAAATTATACATAATGTGTATTGAGACTACTCTACACAAGTATGACCATTTGAAACAAAGTTCAGAATTGAGATTGGACATTTGGAAATTGCTGGCATATTATATTTTGTGTTAACGAGATATTTTAGTGGGTTTAAATTTACAGTTTTACAATAAGGATTAAATAAACAAGTTTATATTGTTTTCCAAGAAATTGGAGAAGTATTAATTATATGGTTTTCCTTATCTTATGTTATGACATGAACTTACTGAAGTGAATTATTTTCAAGTATCGGAGGGTAAATATGTACGTATACAAAAAAACTTTGTTGCGTAGTGTTTTGATAGTTATTTCCTAAAACAGAGGGGGTTATTTATGTTGAATATAAATTATGTTTAACGCTTTGTTTTCGTCCACTCACATTTTCTGTTTTGCCCCCCAGGTTTCTAGATATCTAAGGTCAAGACCACCATGTCGAGGCATCATCGTTGTTCGCTCCATAAGCTCGCAGCGTAGAAACTTCCCTTTATCATTCTCTACTTTCCTTTTTCCTTAGGTTGTAAACTTAAATCTTTAGTTTCTCTGCTTGCTCGTTTCCAGTTTGGGTAAAGGGCGTGAAGTCTATTTCAATTGTGTTAACTGTTATGTGTGCCTTTACCTTGTGCATGCTGCAAATTTGGGTTAGGAAACAGACCCACGTGAATCTTTTTCTCTGATTTAGGAAAGTCAACAATTTCAACTGGGTTGATAAAGAGTTGACAGAGGCAGCCGAAAAGTGTAACACCCTGACTCCAAATTTAACCCATTATTTAAATTATTTAAGTGAAATTACAAATTTACCCTTGAGGTAGGGGTAATTTGGTCACTTTCTTACCCCGAAAAGAGTTTGGGGTAGTGACTGGTATTTTTGGGAAGGTCGTACTGACATGAGTCTGTAGACATGCGGTGGGCTCGAATCGGAGTTGTAACGAGAGAGATATGGTTAAAAGAAACTCAGTGGCACAATCGTAATTATTTTGAAATGAGATTTTTTATAAAAAAAATCAGATTTTTCTCTCTCTCTCTCCCCCCCCCCCCCCCCCCCCCCCGGCGTGGTCTCTCTCTCTCTCCCTTCTCTCTCGCTCGCGCAACGACAGCCGGCCACATTTTGGCCGGCCGTTCCGTCCTCCGTCCATCGATGACGACGGGGCCAGTACCAAAATGACCGTGGCGTCGTCCTCTTTCAACCCCAGCCAGGTCCCGCGCCAGCCGCAGTGGTTTCGCTGAAAAATGAAAAAGAAGCGACCGGTGTCATCCGAACTTCTCCGTCGTCAATCTCCCTCCTCAAGCCACCGATTCCGACGAGTGAGGTATGGTTTCTCACCTACTTTTCATGCTCTAGCTGCCTGTTGGATAGGATTTGATCGATTCTTAGCGTAGGTAATTCGATTTACGAATTGAAATTCAGCCGGCTTTGGGATTGTGATTCCGGCCATCTCCGGTCAGTTTTTGGGGTAGGTCCAAGAACAAAAGTGGCTCCAAATAGGGTGTTATACCTAGAGTAGGAGTTTGGAGCCGTGGTTTTGAGATTTGCGGGCGATGCATAATCGCTTTGGGCACCCAGCGCTCCGGCGAGTGTGGCGGCACGTGGGCGAGGGTAGTGAAGTTGCACTTTGTCTCGTAGGATCCTTAGTTGTCACGAGTGCATAGGATTTCGCGGATATCAATTTGGACGTCGTTTGACTATTGAATGGATATCGCCTATTGCGCGTTATCCGGGTTTGATAGGTTGGGACCGTTGGATGGTCTCAAATTTAATATATGTTAATCTAGGTATTTCTAGGATTGTGTAGGAATTCACGGATCGTGAATCGGAGCCCCGGATGTTCCAATTAAAGAATTTAAAGTTTATGTTTTATATTACTCGTCAGATCGTGCGATCGTGAGCGATCTAACCGTCCGATCTAAACTAAACTTGCAGGACGAGTGTCCTATACCTTGTAGAACCCATAGGAACTTTTGGATCGGAATTTGGAGGTGGTGGGCCCCGTGGGCCCGTTTGACCCAATGTGAGTAGTTTGACCCTTGGTTGACCTTGAGTCTTCCAAGGTAGTTTTACCTTCCTAGAAGGATTAAAATGACCCCAATGACAGGTCTTGAGCATTGTTGAGCTATGTTGACTGGGTCGAGATTTAGAGTGTTTATTTTTATCGTAGGAAATTCTTGGTCCTTATTTTTAAATAAATAGTATGGCTTTGTGATGAAATTGTTAGGCATATGAATTTAATGGTTTATTGAAAACCATTTTTATAATTAATAGTTAATTTAGCATTTTTGGTAAAGTATTGGTGATGTGTGGGGTACTTGGGATGTTGTTGAGGTGTATACAATATTAGAGTTTAACTTATATAATTAAGTATAGGTATAATTGTACGAAAAGAGTTTAGAATGTCAGTTTGAAGTGCTATACGCACTACTTTAGGTACCTCCCCGGAGTATGATTTCACTACAAGTACCACCCTGTGAATGTTAGGTCCCACGTGGCGTAGGTTATCCGGCGTGCGGACAGACCTCATACGTGGAGTTGGTTGTACCGGCGTAGGGGGAGATTATGTGATAATATATTAAGGTCGCACGTGGCGTAGGTTATCCGGCTTATCGACAGACCCCATACATGGCGTTGGTTGTACCGGCGTATGGGGAGACATTGTGATATGATATTCAGGTCTCGCGTGGCGTAGGTTATCCGGCGTTGAGACAGACCCCATACGTGGCATTCGTTGTACCGGCGTATGGGGAGATATTGTGATAGTATATTGAGGTCGCACATGGCGTAGGTTATCCGGCTTGTTGACAGACCCCATACGTGGCGTTGGTAGTACCGGCGTATGGGGAGATAATGTGAAATACAGAGAAATGAATAAAGGTATTACCTATGTGTGGAATTGGGTTTTAGGGAAGAACTACGTGTGGCGTGATCCCTCAGTGAGGGTACGTAGGCAGCCTAAGGTTATTAGGTGTAGCTGCGCACATAAATGTGATTGTGTTAGGAGGTTAAAACCTCGTATATTGGGATTGGAAAAGTTGAAAGATGCATGTTGAAATTTAGTAATCATAATTTATATTTGAATTTATCGTTTGCCTTGTTTAAGGCATGAATTGATTTGTTAGCATGCTTGGTAGTTGAGAATTATTGGAAGGCTGAAGGTCGTTTATGTGAATTGCATGAAATTATATTGTGCATGCTGTCAGTTGTGAATATTAAATGTGTTTTTGTGCAGGTTGAAATTCTGGGCAATGTTCAATTTAAAGAGAAGACTCTACCGAAATTTTGGTAGAAAGTCTGGTACCCTTATTCCATTTTGGGAAAAAGGGTATAGCTTTAGAAGTGGGCCCGACATCGGGGTGATGTCGGGAATTTCCACAGGATTCATCTCGGGATTCGGGAAATTCGGGGCGGGTCTTGTCAAAAAAAGGGACGTCTCTGAAATCTCTGCCACCAGAAGATCAAAACCTTTTTATATATTCAGAGATATTGTTTCTACTCAGAAGAAGGCACCATCTTTCAAGGGATACGCAGACTGTGTTTTCTAAAAAAATAAGCAGGAAATAGGGAGTTGTTCAAACTGGAAAATCAAACCAACCATCACAGTTTGAGCTATCACAGGGGCAGTTGGAATTAAAGAGGGATTAAGTTTTCTTTCAAAAAAAACAGAGAAGTGATTGACTGAAAGAAACTGACCATTGAGAGCTTATCCGCAATAATTGATAAAACCCCTCTTTCTTTACATTTTAAAAATAAAAGATCTTTTGAGAAAATCTGCCGCCTATTTCTAAAGAATCAAAAACCCTACTCCAAAGCATTTCTTATAAATATAGGAGAAGGTGAATAGAGCAAGAGGACTCATTTTTTCAACAATCAATCAAACAATCAAAAATCAACCAAAGGAAAAAACTCAAAATGAACACTTGATCACTGAGAACCTTCAAAATAAACTGGAGCAACCAAAAAATCATTTGAGCCACAACAGAAGCCAGTTATAGATCAGAACTTCCAAGTTCAGACTTAGAGAAATAAGTCATTCAAAACAAGACTTCTCTCATTACAAATTTGGTTCAGCAAAAGCCAAGACAAGCAGAGTTTGAGTTTTTACAAATATGAAAACCTCAACAAATTTATGGAGAGCCCTGATCAAGCAGAACAGGTACCATAGTGCAGTTCTAGCTCAATAATCCTCAAGTCCAGCCACTTCTGCCCCTTTCAAATCAAAGAAGTTGCAGTTTTGCCCGTTCGAAAAGCCTTCCAGGGCTTGAAATAGATTAAAGCTCTGCCAAACTCAAACTTTGGTATCAATTTACAGCTGAAGCTTAGCAGTTGAAGTTGTTGACAATTCAGTCCAGCACAGACATACCTAGTCCAGCCTGGATCAGAAGCTTCTATCCAGGCATAAATGGAATTTCAGCCATCTTTTTGTCTTTCTAGAGTTGATCCTTTCCTTTCTAGTTTCGTAAAAGGCAGTTCTGCCTAAAAACAGTCCACTTTATTATCACTTATTCTGGCCAGAACTACCAATCTTGTATTGAGATAAATTGTGAAGTCCTCACCAATCTGAGGCAAGAAAAGAACTTACTTGGGATATATTCCTCACCCAAATTCACGATCGCTTGTTTAGAAATCAGTAACTTGGGGCGGAAGTTATCTGTTTCAAAGAAGTTTGCTAGGATTTTTCATTGCTAGCAGTGGCACACTCGCACACCAAAGAAAGTTGGCTTGTTGACCAGTCAATGATTTTTAAGGCAATGGAGAATTTTGCCCTTCCATCACAGGAGTAAACACAAAACGGGTGAACATGGCTTGTTAATAAAGTGGGTCTACCATCGGTTAGATGTCGGACAGGAAGCAGGGCTTGTCACGGATTCCAAGGGAGAATCCGAGGCAGGTCCTATCAAATGGCTGAAGAGTTAATAAAGTTAAATTAGTGTTAAGTTGTGTGCCACATGTCACAAAACTAAGGGTGAAACATGAGTTCACATGGGTTTTGGTAACAGGAAAATTAGGCTCATAGAGGTATTTGAAAGAAAGTATTTGGATTTGACAACAAAGTTAAATTTGCTAAAGAAAATTTATTTGTTGGTCCATTTTCCTACGAACACTCCTTTTGATGGTTTGATAACTTGGATCTGATTGCTCTGCAAAGTGAGGAGGTCGTTTGGTCAACACCAATGCCCCGATTTGATTTCTGGCTCACGAAGAGGATTCTTTCAACTTCTAAACAAAATTAAAATTTGGATCAGGTTGACAGGAACAGGGGAGCTCGTGTTGGACCTTCTATCCTGATCTAGAGTTGCACATGCGAGCCACTATTGGGTATACGACCAGCCAAATAGACCTGGTATAAGTGGTGTAGGATGTTGATTTGTTGTGTTTGCGCTTATTCTGGACTTTTTGCTCAAGCCATTAAACTCCAAGGGAGGTACTGGCTTGGATGAGTTCTTCTCTATGCCTCAATCAAAAGGACTTCAATATTCTTGCATTTATACGTGTTGGTCTGATAGATACAAGCAATACCAAATCAAACAATGAGGGAACTAGAATCATGGTTAATGATACCTATTTGGGTTTAGAAACCTAATTGAAATTCAATCAGCCCTTAGATCAGGTCAAGATTCTTAGTCAATTCGGGCCCAATGACATAGTTCGGGCCTGAATTAACCTTTTACTTTCGGACTAATAGGGCCCTATTCGGGCCTAGACCTCTGCTTTGGGTTTGAATGATAAGTTTAAATAACACGAAGGCGGGAAATTAAATTAATCTATATAGATATTTAAAATATGTAAAAGCAATTAAATAGCTGATATTTAATGAAACAGTTAAGATAAACTCCGAGGTCTCTTTATCTGATTTTAACTTGATAACAAAGAAGAACGAGAGTTCTAAATTTATCCATTTAACTAATTCAAAATATCGATTACAATGTAAGAAAAAACTGGAGATTTCTCTATCCAGTTAGATGGGATATATTAATTCAAATGATCATTCGAAAGAAATCATACTATGGAGATGGCAAAGCAACAAAAAGATGAACACTGGTTCATAGGTGGAAGGATGGAATGTCTGTGACAAAACCGCTAGTTTTTTGAGATGTTTCCCTTACTTGAGTTCTCTATATCCGGAAATCTAGTGGGCAATTCAACACCCTCCTGTTCTAGTGGCTTTTATCCAGCTTGCTTTCCTGTTGGGCGAGAAGAAGGTCAAGTAGCTATTAATGGTGACAATCCTTCTTTAGACCCTCACGTGAGTCTATGTGCAACTATTACCAATCTTTTAAACTTTGGTGTGGCCTAAAGACCTGGTCTTCCTGACATTATGGGCTTTTATTAATTTTTGTTCATTGTCGGCCCATTATCAAAAAGGTTCCTTTTATCTTTTTCAAAGACAAGGAAAATAAAAGATATTGGACCTGGATTTCAACAGTTCTCTTTTTGTGTTTGGTCCATTTTCAAAATATGGCACAAATGCTAATAAACATTAAATTTTATGTATTTGAAATATATAGATATAGTCCATTTCAAATGAATTTGAAATTACTATATGCAAGGAATCATTTCAAATCCATTTGCGTCCTTCATTTCCTTCTTATTCAAATCTTGCATTGTTTTAGTAGTTCAAATAAACAAATTAAGATATTGGGTCGGTGCATATTTAAAGTCTTGACGTATCTATGTATTCTTTTTGTTTTCCCATCACGTGAATCTTATACCTTGCTTGGGTTCATATTTTATCTCTTTAGTGATTGAAAAAGGAAACGTCTAAGCTTGGATATGCTTCTAGTATTCTGAGTTCGGTTTTCAAGGAATAACCTTCTCTTGAAGTGATGCTTGTTGTATTTCTTTCCACTTCTTTCCTTTTTATAGCTTACACAACTCATATTATAAATTGTTCTAAGCTAGTATGATCAAATTGTTAGTCTTTAATTTCTGTGAATCGATCAGTATTATCCTCCTTGTGATTCCTTCAAACAATTAAATTTTTCTCTTATTCAATTCGTACCTGCAGCACTTTTGTCTCATGACATTGCATTCTGCAGAATTTCTCTCAGGTTCTCTTACACCCTAATTCACATTCGTAGTAGAGGTACGTTATAATGTCATCTAAATCCCTAGATTTCTTTTCTCCATTTCCTTCTTTTTCATATTGGGTCAGTGCGTATTTAAAGTCTTGACGTATCTATGTATTTTTTTGTTTTCCCATCACATGAATCTTATACCTTGCTTGGGTGCATATTTTATCTCTTTAGTGATTGAAAAAGGAAACCTCTAAGCTTGGATATGCTTCTAGCATTCTGTACTATAGAGTTCGGTTTTCAAGGAATAACCTTCTCTTGAAGTAATGCCTGATGTATTTCTTTCCACTTCTTTCCTTTTTATAACTTACACAACTCATATTATAAAGTGTTTTAAGCTAGTATGATCAAATGTTAGTCTTTAATTTCTGTGAATCGATCAGTATTAGGGGTGGGCACGGTTCGATTTGGACCGGTTTTTGTCTCAAATTAGAACCGATCCGGTACTATTCATCCGGTTTGGACGTTCGGTTCGGTTTTAATAAAAAAATTTCAAAAACTGTCCGGTTCGGTTTGAACCGGTTTTGGCCCGGTTCCGGTTCCGGTTCGGTTTTGAACCGGATTATAAAAATTATTTTTTAAAATTATTTTTTAATACAATTGTCAACTGAAATATTATTTTTTTACTTGAAAATTAACAAATTATTCAATTTCATATAAAAAATAAATATTAAAGTGAGAAAAGAGAGATATTTTGACATTGAACTTGGATAAATATTAGGTTTTTTTTAATGAAATTAAAAATATAGCATTAAATATAAATATATATTGTAACTATATATTTTTTTAGTTTCACCGGTTCGGTTCGGCCCGGTTCGGTGTTTGAAGACATGGAACCGGATCCGGAACCGGTCCAAACCGGTCCGGTTCGGTTTTTGACCGATTTTTGACTTTTTGGTCAACTCGATTTTTTTCCGGTTTGGTTCGGTGTGGTTCGGCTCGGATTTCCGATTCGCCGGTTTGAGTGCCCACCCCTAATCAGTATTATCCTTCTTGTGATTATTCCTTCAAACAATTATATTTTTCTCTTACTCAATTTGTGGAGCACCTGCAGCACTTTGATCTCATGACATCGCATTCTGCCGAATTTCTCGCAGATTCTCTTACACCCTAATTCATATTGGTATTAGAGGTACGTCGACGTTGAAACTCTCTCACACTTCAGTATTAGTTATATGTTAAGAGATAGTCTCTTGAAACTCTAATCTAGCCAATGGAGGGTCTAGGTCAGTGAAAAAGGACCTTGACTTGTAGATCACAAATTTCAGGCTCAAACCCTATGACATTAATTGTGTGTAACTCTCACCCTCTAATTTAGACTATCCTTGTATTAAATAAATAAATAAACTCTTATCTCTAGACATAAACCTACCAATTTTTTAACATTTATATGAAAAGCCCAAATTTTAATATAAGTTATAGTTGTCCTAGTAATATAACGTATTCATAGACTATGCCATCTACCTTAACTACTTGTCAAATCCCTTATTTTTATCATTTAAATTTAATTCCTTTAAATTTGGAAACCTATTCAATAATTAACGTTTCAAACAAAAGTAAACACCTAATATACATAAATAATAATACACATAAATAATAATAATATAGCTAAACAAACAATGATAATAATATACCTGATAAAAATTAATCTTTTGCCTGAAAAGTATTGGTTAGGTCATTGTCCGTTGGAAATATATGGTGATACATGCAAAATAGATAAATTACCTACATATGTGATACATGATCAGTGAATAGATAGGTAGGTATTATGTCTAGAACAAGGGTCATTTTCAAGTTCATATTCATTTTTAAGGACATTTACAGTTATATACTCAAACTCATTGAGAATTTACATTTCACCCCACCGTTAGCCGAACTATTAATAAAAGAGTGCTGCTAAATGAACCCTAAAATTAACTGAGTACACCTTATGATCTGATTACACCCTAATATTTTAATCAAAATGTAAAATTAACTAAGTACACCTTATTTAACTACCAAAAATACCCTTGATACACCCTAATACACTCTATTACACAACACCCTAACATCAATCCTTCTTTTTATGAGTGTTATACTTTTCCAGCTCTTACTTGTTGCAATTTCTACACTCATGAATCTCAATGTCTACAATTTATTTAAATTTTTTACTTTGACAGGAAAGCAAGGGCATAGAAGACTTTGGTGATGTTATTAGAGAAGCCGGTAGAAATCTCAATGTCTGCAATTTATTTAATATTCCTTACTTTCTCATCTTCTTCAACCTTAAATAAAGTAAACCTACTTTTGTATGATTATTTGATGGTTGATAACTAGCTTGATGTCTTGTTTGGTTATAATCTACTTGTATTCAGTGACTAAAATTAATTCTTTTTCTTTTGTCATGAAAGCTATATTGCAGCTAACAGAATCAAGTTCATTTTTCCTCCAGGTTGATTTGTTTAAAGTACGTGGGAAGTTTGCCTTATCATATGTTTATGAAGATCGCTTTTTACTCTACAAAGGGAAAATTCTTCTAGTCACTCATCGAAGATTGATACTGTGGCAAGTAAGTTAGCTGGATTAGAATCATTGCTATCTATCCCTTCCTATCTGCTATACACCATTCAACGACACCTCCTTGCGCCTTCGTCAGTACTCGCAGCGTTGTTCGTGGGCACCAAGTAATATGAAAACTTCTCTATGTTTGATTAGAGTTGAATATGGTGAGTAGGGTGTACTTATTAAAATTATATTTATTTCACAATTCAATATATTCCTTTTGGTTATTTCATATTAGGGTAAATTAGTAATTTAATAAATAGTTTGGTAATATGGTGTACTCAGTTAATTTTAGGGTTTGTTTAGCAGCACTCTTAATAAAATCATTAAATGCTAATGTGGCATTTGTGGGACCTATTTTTAACTGACGTGGACTCCGCATAAGCAATAAATTAAGAAAACAAATAAAATAACCAAAGAATAAAACAAAATAACAATTTAAATAAATAAATAAACACATTAAAGAAGAAAAAAAACCTTAGCACTCTCATCCTCTTCCCCGTAGCCACCATCTTCCCCATAGCACCTACCCTCTTCCCCACAACACCTCCCCATTCTCTGTCTCTATGTCACCATCTCGCTGTTCAGGAGCGGAGCCACCTTTAGGCCAGAGGTGCCCTGGCCCCTCCAATGTTTTCTAAGTTTTCACCTATCAAGGCAATGTATTGTAAAATATTAAAAGGATTTTGCATGTTTGAAGTTAATGGTGTAGGGGCTTTTTCGTTCCGGTAGCTACTGATGGACCTGGGTTGCTGTAAAGAGCCAAATATATAAAATTGCCCCTTGAGTCTGAGTTCAAGGATCAGTCCCCAAGAGGGTTTCAAAAGGGTAGCTGAGCCTTAGGAAACACCTTGGTCTTCTTCACAAATGAAACTAACAGTCGCTTACAGATAAATTCTTGGCTTGGCATGAGAAGCTTGTGGCATGGAAGCTGAACATTCATGAGTTTAGCATGAGAGAGAGAGAGAGAGAGAGAGAGAGAGAGAGAGAGAACTGTGATTTCCTATGAGAAACAGAGGTTTTAAGGCAAGAGGGAAGATATTATAAAAGGATTCGTTGAAGAGAGAGAGATGGGGGGGATAACAATAAGTGTGTTGAGTAGTTTCCGACAACCTGACAAAAGCTTGGTCAGACTCTGGAATGGCTTGCCATAAGAGAAAATGAGAGGAGATGGAGGAATGGGGCTCGAAATTGCAGAGGTTTCAGAGATAAGATATGAAGCTTGCTCTCTGGATGTGGCTTGTAGCTAGTGGTGAAGGGTGTGGTGTTTAATGGGTAGGAGGTGCCTCCTTTTATAGTCGCTGGAAGCTACTCCTTCCCAAGGAACCCTAGTTGGTTCTCTCCAATTTTGCTAAATCTTCTCCTCCATTTCTTTTCTCTTCCTTTGATTCAACCTCTTTCGTGAAATCTTCCTCTGTCCAAACACACACAGATAAGATTTTTGAGAGCTCTAAGGCCTTTTTGCAGCTGCTTCAGTGTTAAACTCCTATTTTTGGCTACTACCTCACATTCTTTCCTCCCTTATTTCATGGCAAAAGCTGGTAGGAGAAAAGAGTGGGTAATGGCGCTGGTCTAAATGGTGTTTTGCTCAAGTATCCTTTGATTTTTTGGATGGCTTGTGTTGGGGTTTGTCTTTGGCCATGTGCTGGAGATTCCCAGCAGCATGCATACATAGATAACCTTTGGCTTTTGTCGTTGTTTTGTCTCCAGCCATGTGCTGGAGACTATTAGATATTTTTCTTGGTTGCTTCTTCCTTTCTAAGGTGATGGGTTAACCCATTAAGGGAATTGGCTAATTTTCTAGAGTATTAGGCTATTTTTCCTAAAGTATTAGGCTATTTTCTCTCCTTTATGCTTACCCACATATTTGGGCTCAAGAAATCTCCTTTATGCTTACCCACATATTTGGGCTTAAGAAATGGGCTTTAGTTTCAGGGCTCGCAAGCAGCCCAAAACTTCCATTTCTCGACTCATCAATGGGCCTCATGAAAACTCGTAACCATCCTTTCACAACCCGCTCAGCAAGCTCCAGGCATTCGCGTAGATTGGGCCCACTTAAGCTTGTAGTGTGGTGTGTTGCTTATTTGCTTGGCGTGGCACATGTGCAAGTGCATACGACGAACTCTTGTGTACCTAAGTTGGGTTTCTTCCGAAGTTAGGTGTCGTACTGGGCTAGAAATATATTTGGACCCAACCTTGGATATTTTGGGCCTCAACAAATGGCCCCCGTAATAAATTCATTTTGAGTAATAATGTGAAGTTATATTGGCTATTCTTTGCTGATTTTTATATCGTTCTCTATTGGGTTTTAGTAAATACTGATTTCTTTAGTATAATAAATAAAAATAAATAGCTATACTTGGATAGATTTAGTTGGCAAATCTTAATTTTTATCATAACTGACCAAATAGGTTAAAAAAAAAGTTGATATAACAATAATTAAAATGGCTACAGAGCTTAACGTATTTCAAAATATAAGTTTAATACATGTTAATTTTTCTTGTGCAATCTATATTTTTTCTCTTCTTGCTCTAGATGTTTGGTACATATTAATTTTTTGGGCCCCCGAAAGTTTGAATCCTGGCTCCGTCCCTGTCGCTGTTGCAATTTGGGCAAGTAAAACTTCAATAAAAATTTAAAAAATTATGTCTTTCTCTCTCTTCAACGGGTGGGCTAGCTAAAGTTATTACCTTACAATCTAATGATATTTTTTGTTTTTACTTCAAGTTTCTATAGTCTTTCTAGAAATAAAAATATGTATTAAATCATATCAATTACGGTAGTTCATAATTTCATTGATTAATTTTCAATACGCTTTTTTTTCTTTTTATACAAGCTATATTTGTTGAGGGGGGGAATCGGACCTAGGACCTCGAGTGCATGGCTAAATGCTAATTTCCAATAAGGTTTAACATAAAACAAATACATATTAATAATTAAAACCAAAAAGCACATATTATAAAATGAAAAATATGTTGGATAACATAATTGAAAGTGTACCTATTTTAATATGTATTTTTATTGATGTCTTGTACCTAAACTCATAAAGAATTGGACTTTTCTGGACCAGTAATAGGTTAATACATATTGGCTATGTTTAAAACAAGTCAAATATATAGGTTTGATTTTTTTAATCCCCAAAACTCTCCTTAGGCTACATCCCACCGTAGTCATTAAGGCTTAGTTCCGCCCTTGATTAAGACTGATTCGGTATCTTGCTTCGTTGGACCTTAGTCATTAGTTTTACTTAAAAAAAATTGAATTTTATTTATAGAAATATAAGGGGATGGGCTGCGCAACATGCTGGTAAGAAAAAAATTAGTTTGAAAAATCAAAGTTACTAATTTTAATATTATACCCTAGGTCCAGGCAATATCAAACCCTCTCACCCATCATGTCGCGTTTGCCAACAATCCTCAAATAGCTCTATTAGACTTTGAGACCAGTCAATAATATGAATTCAAGGTGAAGATCATGTAGCTCGATATTTTTAAGTCTCTGGTTATTTATACTCTATCCAGTAGACTAGGTCGACCCTTAGCCTCTCTTCCTACAAATATTGTGATTTGTAGGAAGGACGAATAATTATTTATACATTTGTTTTAATTGTGTACCTAAGTGAGTTATTTGGGATTGTTTGGACAACAATATGCAACCCTTAGACATCAGCCAAATTTCATTATAGCACCTGGTTTTTTCCTTGGTAACAATCTTTCAATTTTTATTTTAATTATTTATTTTTGTTTGACAGCTCCGTGGATTTTTATATCGGGAGAAGCCTTCAAATTACTGTACAAATACATAGAGAGGAGCATTTATTCCAATTGCCTTTGAGTTTTTCCTTTCCCCAACAAAAAGAAAGAAAAATCTGACCCAAAAAAATAATAATGAAGGAAGTGGGTGACAATTCTAAAACAAAAAAGATATTGTTAATTCATCTATATCCGAAGTTGGGAAGGTAGTTAGTGGCGCTGATGGGGACACAGAGTGGTTGTTTGACCTACTGTGATCCTAACATAGAAGATCTTAAAGATGAGCTTACAAAATTAATTGTGAAGAGAGATGCGTTGCAGAGGTTGGTCAATGAAGCCGAAAGGGAAGGGGAAGTGATCAACTATGATGTTTTGATTTGGCTACGCACGGTGGACGTGATGATCGGCAAAGTCTCGCGTTTTGAAGATGAAGTCAACAGGAGAAGACGATGCTTGTATTGGCTGAGTTTGAGTAGGCAAGCGCAGAAGATTAAACAACATGTTGTTCATCTCCTTGAAGAAGGAAAATTCCAAAATGTAGCCCATCCAGGAGCTCCACAGATCCAAAATGTAGCCCATCCAGCAGCTCTACAGACGATACTGCCAACATTAACAGCAGGCGTTAGAGGCCCTAAATCCAGAATAACAGTCATGAATCATGTCTTGGAGGCTTTGAAGAATGAAAAAATAACAATGGTTGGGATTTGCGGGATGGACGGTGTGGGTAAAACCCTAATGGCAGAAGAAATCATTAAAATAGTACAAGGAAAGATGTTTGATGAGGTTGTGATGATAGTTGTGTCCCCAAACCCAAACATTAGAAAAATACAAGCTGAAATTGCAGATAAACTAGGTCTTACAATTGACCTAGAAACTGAAAAGGGAAGAGAACTAATCCTAAGTGAAAGGATCCTCATCGTATTAGATGATGTATGGTCAGTACTTGATTTTGAGGCAATAGGACTTCCGTTTGGACCTTCACATAAAGGTTGCAAAGTTTTGGTGACATCATCGAATTTGGATGTGTGCTATGAGATGGGGAGTCAAAAGAACTTTACCCTGCCGATGTTAACTGCAGAAGAAGCATGGGAGCTATTCCAGGAGACAATAGGTGAACCCTTGGATGCTGATCCTGATTTATGTGGTATTGCAAAAGCGCTAACAAATGAATGTGGAGGTTTACCGTATAGTGTCGTAACTATTGCGAAAGCGCTACAAAATAATAAGAGTAAGTATGAATGGGCTAATGCCCTTCAGCAACTAAAAGCGCATGAAATTCCTCCCCAAGCTTATTATTCTAGTATAAAACTCAGTTATGAACGATTGGAGAACGATGAACTCAAGTCATGCTTTTTACTATGTTGTTTATTTCCACAAGGTTACGATATTCCAATTGATTATTTGGTTAGATATGCGTGGGGCCAAGGAATAATTTCTGACAGGTTTGATTCAGTGGAGGCAGCAAGAATGCGAGTACATTTTTTAGTTGTCAAACTAAAAAGGAGGTTTTTGCTGCTAGGTAGCAGCAAGGAAGGCTGTACCAAAATGCATGGCGTAGTTCATGGCGTTGCCATATCAATTGCTTCCCAAGATATGGATGTTTTTATGGTACAAGATCAAGCTGGATATAGAAGTTGGCAAATAAATCCTCCATACAAACAGTACACAACAGTTTCACTGAATGATGTTCATATTGACGACCCCATTGTGACAGGTTTGGGGTATCAAGAACTTAAACTTCTACAACTAAAAAATAGCGAAGTTTCAGAATCTGCCCTGGAAAGCATGTTGAAAGGGATGAAGCTCCAGGTATTATCTTTCATACATACAGGTTCAACATCAATTAGAGTGCTGCTAAGACACCTTCGGACCTTGTCTCTAGATGATTGTACACTGGGAGACATATCTAGTGTTGGGAAATTGGAGAATCTCGAGATCCTCAGTTTTGCGCGTTCCAACATCAAAGTGTTACCGAGAGAACTTGCAGATCTTCAACAATTAAGGTTGTTAGATACGACAGATTGTTCTTATCTAAAGGAAATTCCTCATGGTATCCTATCCGGATTAAGTAAACTAGAAGAGCTGTACATGACACGCAGCTTTAATAAATGGGAGCCTGCAGAGGAAGTCGATCAAAGCAAAGAAGGTGAGATCCGGATGGCAAGCCTAGCTGAGGTGATGTCTCTACCCTCTAAAAATTTGACAGTTTTAGCCATAGATATACCGGATTTCAAGTTGTTGCCGGAAGATGAAGTGCTCTTGGAAAAGGAAACAACAAGATTTCATATATCTATATGCAAGGCTAATACTTTTCCTATGCCACAACCCCTGGATTACGGATTTAAAAATACTGTTAAGCTTGCTGGTGATGCAAAGGAGTTCATGCAAAATGGAGATATTAGATTTCTGTTGAAGTACTCTAGAGCTTTGTACTTCAGAGAAACTAAAAATCTGAACTGTGTCCTCAATGACCAAGTAAGTTTTGAAGGCTTGGAAGCTTTATCGATTCAAAATAGTAAGCACGGCACAGAGTCTCTTCTAAGTGATCAAACGGGTGAGACTGCCTTCCTTCAGTTGAAGTCACTTGAGCTAAACGGGATATCGGATTTACTAGCAATATGTCATGGGCAGCTTCAAAATCAATCTTTTGGCAACCTAATATCCCTTCAGATCAGTTGTTGTTCTGAGTTAAGATATGCCTTTCCAGTGTCTATAGCAAGAAACTTGGTACAACTCCAGTCCTTAGTTGTTTATCTATGCGACAAAATGCAAGAAATTGTCTCAAATGAGGGGTTGGAAGATGAGATTGATGCATCTTCCAAGGTTGCTTTTCCTAATTTAACGGAGCTCAATCTGTATGGTGTATCAAACCTGGTTAGTTTCTACATAGCCAACCAGCCATGTAGCTCAAAACCTGAGGTATGTGTGTGTCTATATATATATATATATATATATATATATATAATATTGAGTAATTGTTTATTTTCTTTTTGATAATTAAATGTGTGTCAAATTTGTTTTTTCCTCTGAGAGTTCATCCATTATTACATATTTGGTTGACTTACGAATAATAATATGCTGATCAACTCCTCCCATTTGGCAAAGATGGCAGAGACTTGGTCGTCAAATCAAGGAAATGAAGCTGGCGGGTCCTCTTCTAAGAAATCAAAAATACTACTTCCACCAAATTGCATTTCCTGGTTAAAAAATCTAGAAGAACTAGAAGTGAAGCTGTCATCAAAAATAGAAGTGCTATTTGATCTAGAGGGCCAGATGGTTCAGGGGAACACTGAAGAAATTCCGGTCTCCTTCACTCAACTACGAAAAGTGTCCCTTGCAAATGTAACTCTGCTTGCACACTTGTGGAAGAACGTTCCATGTCGAATCCGGTGCTTTGAAAATTTAAGGTTTTTAACAGTCCTAAGTTGTGACAGCTTGCAATACCTGTTCTCCTACTCAGTGGCCAGGCAACTTGTGGGTCTTGAAGAATTAAAAATCTCCTATTGCAGGACTATGAAAACCATAGTCGCACGTCAGTATAAAGAAGAGATAGGGTCCACAAGGATCTTGTTTCCCAAATTGAGTCTTAGACTACAAGACCTGTCAAGCCTTGTGAGCCTCAGTGATGGTCCCAAGACATTTAGCGACGATGCTGATAATACTTTTGTATGGCCATCCACAAGAGTAATGCACCTGAGAAGATGTCCCAAATTGGAGACATTGGGTTCATTGATTCCACGAAAACAAAAACAAAGAAAGAATATTCCACAAATCCAAAAGTTGGATGCAGGTCCTAGTGAACGCACTTCACAAAAAAAGAATATTCCACAACCATCAGTTTCCCCACCATTCTGGTCCAGTGAACACACTTCCAAAAAAGAGGTAAGCATTTAAATGACTAACCTATTGTTGGTAATATATACTTTCCATATCAATATGTATATGTACATCTGCGCGACTTTGCGGGTGTAAATATGCTCAAAGATCTGGTAAGTACTGAAAAAGGGCCAATGGGCATGGGCACAAATAGAGTTTCTATTGGTACTTTAGATGATGAATTGCCTAAAATGTTTCCCGAATAAAATGTTTGAACTTTAGATGATGAAATGCTTATTCATGAAGCCACCTATTCTTTTTCTCTTACTTAGTTCCTATTATTTTGATTTTTTGTTGATTAGTGGGCCATTTTAATTTTCAGGTTACACCGTCGACAACTATTAATGAGTCAGATGACAGTGATAATCTAGAATGTCTTGAAATGGAAGACTGCGAGTCACTGCAAGTGATATTCCAACCTAAAGAAAGCAATTATGCACACAAATTTACCAAGATCAAACGATTGGTATTAAAAGCTTTGCCAATGTTAATTGACATTTGGGAAATGGGTTCACAACAAATCGACGGCTTTCGGAACTTGAGATGGCTAGAAGTACATGGTTGTGCGCAAATGAGATATTTGTTTTCACCTTCCATAGTTAAACTTCTTATCAGCCTAGAGCAGATAAAAGTTATAGACTGTTGGATGATGGAAGAAATTGTTGCAGAGACAGAAGCAGAACATGCAGAGGAAATGGAACTTCCTTTAGTGAATTCCATCATGCTTCGTAATCTACCAAACTTCAAGCGTGTGTGCACTGAAGCTTATACTTTAAAGTGCCCATCCCTGGCAGTGGCGGAATTGGTTTACATTGAATGCAATCCAAGACTGAAAATAAAAATTGATCTCGGGGTTCTACGCACAGTTCCTGCAGAGAATGCATCTGTCTTGAAGCAAAGGTATGTTGTACTGTCAACACCAACTCTCACTAAAAATATTTTGGGGTCTATATAGAAATGATCCATGCTAAAAATGCTGGGAAAAACCCTTGTATTACACTTACTGAAACGAGGCCCAATTTGCATTTATTACTTATTTTATATGGCTATTTTGTCCTTAAAGGTATTAACCAGAGAGGAGATTAAGATACCAGTGAGAGAGAATGAGAGTGGTGGTTACCAACAAAGAGAACAGGTACACCAGTGTAGGGAAGATTTCTTCCTCTTTAAAAAGTCGTGACTATTTTTTATTTTAAATATTTTATGTAACGAAATTTTTTCTTGTTTTTTGCTTAAGTTAGGAAGGTGGATGGTGGTTTTCTCACACACACTGTCAAAGTGGCATGGGAGTTCGAACTTGAGATCACTGGTTTGCAAGTCAATGTCCTTTTCCACCAGACTTGACCCATGTTGGATAATGACAATTAATGTTTATGTTGCTATCTCTACCCCACATTCATTCTAGGTTGCTGATTTAGTTAACACCTCAATCCTTCAACAAGATGGTTAATGCAGACAGAGGAAGGAACAATTTTTCTCACCTGGCAACAAATCACTTTCTAAGTATTGTTTTTCTTCTTTAGATAATTTTTCCATGTAATGGTGAGGCTAATGCTCTCCGTGTAAATTTGTAAGTGCTTTGGTTATTGAAGCCTTTGATGTTATTTATGCAAAGTTGCATAACCCATTGCACTGGTATGAGAGGCAATACTGACGAACAAAATGATTTTAAATCAACTGAATTTGTTCAGCGGAAGAATATGCTTTGCTGATGTTAAATAAGAAAGTAGGATGCTTATGGGGTTCAGTTCAAGTCTATTAAGTATCAACCTAGGTTGCAAAAACTTATGTTTTCGATAACAATCTTGTGTAGGTAGCAAAAAATGCAACAGAAATGTGATCTTAATTGAAACATATACTACTACGTTTTTCTATTTGCGCGACGAATCAAAATTCGTTGCGCAAAATGCAATAAAGCGACGGAAAAAAAGTTTCGTCGCGCAAAAAAGTGAAAACTTGCGCAACCAAAATTTTCGAAGCGCAAACTCTCTTAGCGCGACAGATATACTCTTTCGTCGCACAAAGTGAGCGAAAAAACACCCGGGTTTTATTTTGGCGCCAAACACTTGCGCGGTGAGAGCAATCGTCGCGTAAGAAAACCTAGCGCGACGATCTGAAACTTCGTCGTGTAAAGGTTAGGCGCCAAAATAATGGAGGGGGATATTTTTGTTTGCGCGACGAATTAGATTTCGTCTCGTAAAGCAGATGTCGGTAGATTCTTGCGCGACGAAACGTAATATTACGTGACGGAATTTTGTTTTTGCGAGACGAATGTTTTTGCGACGAAAATTTCTTGCGTCGAGCAAAAGTTTTTTTGTCGGCAAGTTTTTGCGCGACGGAAAAACACGTTTTGTGAGACGGAAAAATGGTTTTTCGCGACGGTATTTTGCGCGACGAAATATATGTTTCGTCGCGCAAAGTCCTTCTTCTTCATATCAGAATTCTGCCTCTACGTCTCTCTCAACCTCTCTGTTACTGCCTCTGCTGGAAATTCAGTACGTTGATTGGGTAAGTATTTTTTATCGTTAGTTTATAAGTATTAATGTAAATTCGTACTAACGCTATTAATTTTGTTCTCGTTAGGGATATTTGTAATTAGCGATTTGTGGAGAACGATTGATAAGGTATTTTATTCGTTTTATATATTAAAAATGTTAAAGTTAATTTGTTATGTGTATATTTTTTTTGTGAAGTTATATTTATATTATGTTGTTAAATTGTGCGTGACGTAGCACAATGCGTTGTGATGTACGAAGTTAATTGAAATTAACTTGGTACTTTTATTTATATGTTTTGTAACATTTAGTTTCCCGTTCGAGATTAGTTGGATTTCGTACATGGATGCGTAAAGCATGACTGCGGTCCAATTAATTCTTGAATTGTCCCACTATTTGGACAATTTGGTAATGCATAGTGTTGTCACGTAATCTACGGCTACAGGATTAGGTTTCGATTGTGGAGATTTCGGTGTCATCTCGGTACGTTCTTCGGGTGGTACGTAGGTATTTATACCTATGCCCACCTCAAGAAATGTATCGAGATGCTGCCGAAATTCATCCATGTCGAAATCTAATCTCATGTAGCCGTAGGTTACGTGACAGGATTATGCATTCCCGAATGGGATAGGGCCCTTACCGGAGGCATAAGGTGACATTATAACTTCGTATGAAGTTGTTGTGATTGTTATGTTGTGATTGTGGTTTCAGGAATTATGAGCAGAAGGTGGATACAGAACCCGAATAGATGTGCAGACGAATAATACTTGGATGGGATCGAGAATTTTATTGAGTTTGCACGTAGACACAACCCAGGTGCAACTAGAATCCGATGTCCTTGTAGGAGGTGTAATAACACGTTGTGGGAGACAATTGAAAATGTTGGATTTCATTTAGTAAGGAATGGAATGATTGAGACATATAGCATTTGGAACCTTCATGGGGAACAATTAGACCATGCTTCGTCTTCAAATGCCACAAGAATGGACAGTGTTGAACCTATTGTGGATCCTAATGATCAAGTCATGGATATTATACAGGATGCTTTTCCATTTGCATCAACCAACATCAATCACGAAAGGGAAGATGACATGCCTACACCAATAGACAGCGCGGAGTTTGAACAGTATGAAAAACTGTTAAAAAATGCCAACCAAGAGCTATACCCGGGGTGCGAGAGCTTTTCCGTTCTCACGGCCATTGTAGAGCTAGTGCACGGAAAAATAAAGTATCGTATGTCGAACCTGTGTTTCGATTACTTTTTCGGAGTTTTCAAGAGAATGCTTCCGACGGACAATTGTTTGCCGAAAGACCATAAACACGCGCAGAAGGTGTTGAATGGTCTTGGATTGGGTTATGAAAAAATTCATGCTTACAAAAATAATTGCATGTTATTCTACAAGGAGCATGAAACGTTGGAGACATGCCCTATATGCAATGAGTCGAGGTTCAAAATGACATCTCAGAATAGAATGACTAAGATCCCACAAAAAGTCATGCGTTATCTGCCCCTGAAACCTAGGTTGCAGCGATTGTATATGTCGACGCATACTGCCACAGACATGAGATGGCATAAGGAAAAACGGGTAGACGATGATGTGATGCGGCATCCTGCAGATGGGGAGGCATGGAAAGAGTTCGATCGAACGTTCCCCGAGTTTGCTGCTGATCCCCGAAATGTGAGATTGGGACTTGCCACTGACGGATTCAATCCGTATAGGGTTCTAAACCAACACCACAGCACTTGGCTGATTTTCGTATTCCCATATAATTTGCCGCCTTGGAAATGCATGAAAAAAGAATACATGATGATGACTGTTTTGATAACTGAGGATCCTGGGAGGTCAATCGATGTTTACTTAAGGCCGCTGGTTGATGAGCTGAAGGATTTATGGACAAACGGTGTTCGCACGTACGATAAATCAACTGGGAAGATGTTCACTTTGCGGGCAGCAGTTATGTGGACTGTGAATGATTTTCCAGCATATGCAATGGTTTCTGGGTGGAGCACAAAGGGTTATATGGCATGTCTTATATGCAAGGAAGATGTAACTTCTGGTTGGCATGCGGGAAAAGTTTGTTACCTTGGTCATCGGAGATGGTTGCCATGGGACCACGAGTGGTGGGAAAAAGATAAAGAGTTCGACGGGAACACAGAGCGTCGCCTCAGACCTAGAGAATGGTCCGGTGATGAGATCTTGGAACAGCTTAACCGTTTGAATTTTGCTCCGTTCGGAAAAACAGTTAGTCGGACCAGACCTTCTACACATATGAACTGGACTCACAAGCCTATGTTTTTTGAGCTCCCATATTGGTCGAAACTCAAATTGAGGCACAATCTAGATGTGATGCATGTTGAGAAAAATTTATTTGACACATTGGTGGGCACGATTCTAGATATCGAGGGCAAGACAAAGGACACAATCAAAGCCCGTCTTGATTTGGAAAGAATGGGCATACGAAGGGGTTTATGGATGAACAGGGACAGTGATAAAGCTAGAAGGGATCTTGCATTCTTTTCTATGAAACCGAATGACAAAAAAGAGTTTCTAAAGTTTGTATCGTCTGTAAAGTTTCCTGATGGGTATGCTTCTAATATCGCAAGTTGCGTGAATGTTGACGGGGGTAAATTTACTGGACTGAAAAGCCATGACTGCCATGTGTTTATGCAACGCCTACTTCCTGTGGGTATTCGACATCTATTGCCAGAAGATGTTGTGAAGCCAATCATGTTGTTGTCCAGAATTTTTTCCCAACTGACGGCAAAAACATTGCGAAAGACAGACATGTTTCAATTGCGCCATGACATTGTCCAAGTCCTATGCAAGTTTGAGATGATATTTACTCCAGCTTTCTTCACAAGTATGATGCACGTGATGGTTCACTTGCCAGAAGAGGCATTGCTTGCTGGTCCTGTCAACTAACACTGGATGTATCCAATAGAAAGGTATATAATCCTTATCGTTTGTGTATGCATTATTATCACAGACTTGCTAATTTGTATCATATAGTTTTATTTTGACACGCTTCTCGGAGAGCTGAAAAAAAGTGTACGCAACAGGGCGAAGCCCGAAGGATCAATTATAGAGGCGTGGGTTCAATATGAGTCACTTACTTTCTGTGGAATGTATTTAAAAGATGTGGAGACGGCTTTCAATCGTCCTCAGGCAATAACGGCGGAGGTATGAGAAAGGAAAAACTTTCTGTTTTTGCCCAAAGCTCACGACCCTTTGGAGATCCTGTATGAGGAGAGTCGTTTTCTAGAAATGACATGGAGGTAGCGCATTGGTTCGTACTGAACAATTGTAATGAGATAATGGCATACTTAGATGAGCATGAAGAGATGATGGCGTGAGAACATCCATCACATTTAGTTGCCCAGAAACACTGTGAATTGTTTCCACAATGGTTTTTGGATTATGTAAGTTATAAGTGTTTTGTATTTGACAAATATAAATTATAGTATTTAATTTTGTCAGACTAACATGTGAATGGTTTTGTATTATATTAGGTGAATAAGTTGAAATCATCGAATTCCTCCACTTACAGTGATGAGTTATATAACTTGGCGTTCGGCCCAATTCGCGCTGAATTATTTTCGGGTTGTTATATTAACGGCGTCAAATTATTGGGGGCTGCACGAGATGACAAGTTGTGTACGCAAAACAGTGGTGTCCATGTCCCAGGTGGAGGCGAAAGTACGAACATTGATTTTTATGGCAAACTCACAACTGTCGTTCAATTGCTTTACAAAGATCGATACCAAGTGATCATGTTTAAGTGTCGATGGTTTGATAGCAACCCAAATAGGCCGGGAAGTGTTAAAATCAACCATGGCTTACTGTCTGTGAACATTAACAGAACTTGGTATGATGACGACCCTTACATTTTGGCAAACATGGCAACACAAATTGTGTATCTAGATGACCCTAAAGCTGAGAGCAGTTGGAAAATTGTTCAGAAGATGGATCATAGGAACGTGTATGCTATACCAGAACTAGACCCAACTGACAACGACGTCGACAATGTGGCTGACCAACGTTTAGAATCTTCAATGGAAAATGATGCGGAAACACTTCAAGATACACATATTATACAAGAACCGTTTCAAATACAAGGAGTGTCTTCAATCGAAATACCAATTCAGTCAATTACAATTGACCTCGGGGATCTTCCAAGATTCGATGTTGCAGTGGGCCCGAGCAACGCAGATAATGTAGTTATAGAGGAGGAGGAGGAGGACTGGGAGACCGAAAGTGATGATAGCGACGATAACGAAAGTTATTATAGTTCAGATGATGAATAATTAAATTTTTTTAAATTTTATTATGCTAGTGTACAGACTTTGTGTAATACAAAAGTTTGAATATATGTAGTTGTTATATCCAAACCTTATATATGTGGACAACTGAAACATTATTAAAATAAATTTAGTTATAAAACATTGGTAAATCAATATATCCAAACCCTTTTAATATTAATTTTTAAATTTTTTTTTTGACAAAACACGTTTACAAAATGAAAATGATAAAACATTTGTTATAAAACATTGATAAATAAATATATCCAAACCATTTTCATACAAAGTTTGAAAATTATTGACACCAAACATTTTTCAAAAATGAAAACACTTGCACGACGAAGATCACCTCGTCAGCTTAGCCCCTACCCCAGTGCATTTTGGATGGCGCCGCCACAACGCTAGTACCCCGGAGGTTCCCTGCCGTCACCGTCGAGCCAGCCGCCGTTATTTCCTCGGTTTTCACCCAATCTCCGCCGCCGTCGTTCTCTCTCCTCCGGCGACCAAATTCGACAATTAAGGTATGGTTTCTATCCTATTTTAGATGCTTTAGCTGATGGTTGGGTAGGATTTATGTAATTGTTGCAATAGGTCAGTCGATTTCAAAACCCTAAGTTTCGGCCGGTTTTTGAATTTCAATTCCGGCCACTTCTGGTCATTTTTCAGGGTAGGTCCAAGAACAAAAGTGGCTCCAATTGATGTTTTGAACCTAGGGTAGGAACCTTGGCCCTTAGTTTTTAGAAATTTCCAGCGATTGGTATCGCTTTGGACACCCACGCGCTACTGGCGTGTGTGGTGGCGCGTGGGGTACTGTAGCACCACTGCATTGGGTCCCAGTGCAATCCCCTATTTGTCACGAGCGTGTAGGTATTTTCGGATTGGAATTTGGTTACCTTTTGAGTCTCAAACTCACGTATGGTGTACCTTGTATTTCTAGGATCGTCTAGGATTCGTTGGATCGTGGATCGGAGTCCCGGATACTCCGAACTCGCAAACCCTAGGTCAAGAATCTTAATAAAATTGTATGCGCTTTCAAATATTCATATATTTTATTAATTTATACGTGTATTAATGAAATTGTGCAGATGTCAGACCTGATTAGACGTCGTAGGGCGGTGACGACTACGCAGAGTTCGGAGCCCCCGGCTCAGCCGACATCTGCTGCCACTGCGCCAGCACTGATGGACCACTTGGCAGTTGGTCCCGCGGGGTCCCAGGCGCCTACTTCATCAGCTTCATCAGTGGCACAGCCTGTTAGCGCCAGACGGCGTCATCGCCCCGCCAGCACCACCGACACCACATCCACTGATGCATCGGGGTCACAGCTAGGTATAGATATCCTTAAACTCCATTTATTTATATTTTTGTTTTTTATTTTTGTTTTGGTTTTTGTTTTTGTTTTTATTTGTGTGTGTGTATTTTATAGTTAAATTTGTTATTTATTTAACATTAATGTCATCTTTCTTTGCAGCCAAGAAGAACACCCGAGGGCCGTGTCGGCAGTTGAAGACGGCGAAGGTCACCCGGGTGGCCAACAGTCGTATCAACATCGGATACGACGAGCAACATCGGGCTGCACCGACGGCAGAGTTGCATAGCTCCTTGGCCCACGACATTGGTCATGTCATTCGGAGCCATTGCCCGATGAAATGGAAGTCTTGGAAGGTGATGCTTAACGAGACCAAGACGGAGGTTCGCGGCCAGTTGTCGGTATGTAGGCCTTTTAATTCTTTTTCTTTCAAATTTTATATTTCTATTATTTAAATGTATGTAATTAATTTATTGCAGACGAACTACAACTTGGAGGACCTAGACGACGAGTCGTTGGCATACGTCAACAGACTCTTCTCTAAGAGGTACAAACAGTGGAAGAGTGACTTGCACCACTATTTTGAGGCGTTTGATGATCAAGAAGTCGCTCTTCAGGAGGGTTGCCCGAAGGAGCTTGAGGGGCGAGAGGATAGTTGAGCGTGGCTCTGAGCTCATTTTCAGGCGCCCGCTTTTGTGGTAATTTGTAATATGAATTTCAAATTTATTATATTTTTCTTATTAATGTTCTTTTTTAATGTTTTATATTTAATTTCAATTTCAACTAATATGTTTTATTTTTTGTATAACAGAATAAAGCCAAAGTTAATAAGGGCAATAGGAAGAAGAAGACTCTTATCCATCATTCCGGTTCCAGGCCCTTCTCCTATAGGATGGATGCACGGCGGCAGGTAATAATAAAATAATTTTTATTTAATTTTTAATTTTTAATTATTCATAAAGAATGGTTTTTGTACTAATATTTTTCTTCTCTTGTTCGATTTAGGGGGGTCCAAATTCTCAGAGATCGACGTCTTTGGCGACATTTATGTTCGACCTGGGAATGAGTTGGCCGAGTCCCTTCATGTGAGTATTATTTAATTTTAATTATTATGTTACGCATTCAAGTTTAAAGGCTATTATATGAATGTTTTAATTTATATTTTATGTTATGCTAAACAGACGACGATGGTGGAGAAGAGCCAGTTGGTTCTTCAGGAGTCCGCCTCCCAACTTCCTCCCGATACTCCGATCGAGTCTGTGGATCCTCCACAGGATGCTGGATTTTAGATCTTGATGGAGACATTGGATCAGACTCTCGGGAGGAGACCAGGGACATATTGTCGAGGGATGGGGAATGCCAGGCGGAGGGAACCCAGACCACGTTCATCAGCGCAGTCAAACAGTCAGGTCACTGCTTTGACAGCACAGGTGGCCACTCTTCAGAGTCAGATGTCGGTCATTCTGCAGTCCCTCGCACAGTCCGGCATTCCAGTCTCGCATTTTGATGTGCCGACCTCCGAGCCCGCCCATCCCAAGTATCCCCACCAGACGACGGCCCCTGTAGACCCCCAGACCTCTAAACCGCATGTGCCAGACGATAATGTAGATTTTGGAACATTATTTGATTAGTTTTTTTATTTTCATAATTATTTTTTAAATATTTCTCTTGCAGTATACATTTATTTTATATAATAAATATGTTCTTTACAATTCTTTTTTTTTATTATTTATTGGAATTTCATTTTATTACCGCAAAAAAAAACCAAATTTATTTTTTTTATAAAATAAAATAAAAAGTAATATTAAAATTAAATAATAATTATATATATTAAATTTGCGCGACGAAATTTTTCTCGTCGCGCAAATTTATATATTACGAAATAAAATTGTTTCATTTTTTAAATACATATAATTTATTCTTGCGCGACGAACATTTTCGTCGCTCAAAAAGGATTTGCGCGACAAAAGTGTTTCGTCGCGCAAAATGTATTGACACGAAACGCGCGACGAAGATCTGTTTGTGCCGCAAATATCTATGACGCGTTCCGCACGACGAAAACTTTCGTCGCGCAAAATTCGTATGCGCGACAATGATCTTTCGTCGCGCAATACTTGTAGACACGAATTGCGCGACGAAGATCTCTTGGTGCCGCAAATATATACGAGACGTATTGCGCGACGAATATTATTCGCCGCGCATCGTTGTGGCGACGAACTCTCTTTCGTCGCGCATAAGTTTGTGCGACGAACTATTGCTCCGTCTCTGAACCTTTTGTGTAACGAAGGGTAACCGTGGCACAAATTTACGCGACGAGTGATACAATCGGTCGCGCAAAGTCTTTCTTCACGATCTTTGCGCGACAGATTATGCGCGACGAATTTTTTGTCGCGCTTGATTTTGTGCGACCAAATTCAACTCTGTGCGACAAAATTGTCTTCGTCGCACAAATCATAAAATGTAGTAGTGATAGAAATGGAAGTTGCTGATTTTAGCTTGCAAAAGCTGCATCCTTGTTACATTTCCTTTGAACAGCTTCTAATTTGAGGTTGAAAATGCACTTGGGGCATCAGTGCATGAAAACGAATCTGAACCGGAAGTGGTCTCCTCATAACTAATGGCTTCTATTGGAAGTTCTGTAAGGCGCTGGAGGAACCATGGCATTGGGGATATACCAACATGTGAAACTCCCTCGAGAACTTGAACAACCTGCCTCATGGTTGGCCTATCCTTCTCATCATCTTGGATGCACCACCAAGCGACTTTGCATGCTCTACCAAGTTCATCCTTGTCGGCTTGGCCTTCAAACCTGTAATCTAACAAGCTAATAGCATCTTTTCATTCATTTATTACATTTGTATTCACCCGTTTTAGATTTGTTCCTGTGATGGTAGGGTAAAGTTCTCCATTGCCTTGAAAACCATTGACTGGTCAACAAGTCAACTTTCTTTTGTGTGTGAGCATGTCACTCACTGGTACAAAAAATACTTTCGCGACGAAATAAGTTTGTTGAGCAAAGTACAATTTTGTCGCTCATGATATGTCGTGCAAAACTCGTGAAGCAAGGGTTTGCGCGGCGAAAAATATTCTTCATCGCGCAAAATATCTTTGTCCGATGAACCTTAACGTCGTGAAAATCTAACTTGCGCGACGAAAAATATTGATGGAGCAAAGTTTTGCGCGACGAAAAAATATTAATCACCCAAAGTTTTGCTCGACGAAACCTTATTGGTCGCGCAAAGTTTTGCACGACCAAACAATATTTGTCGCGCAAAGTTTTGCTCGACGAAACCTTATTCGCCGCGCAAAGTTTTTGCACAACGAAACCTTATTGGTCACGCAAAGTTTTGCCTGCCGAAACAATATTGGTCGCGCAAAGTTTTAAAAAAATCCCGCGTCCGATTTTTGGTACTTGCCCAAATTTTTTAATTTTTTCGCGACGAAATATTTTTTGTGTTTTAAAATTTTTTAATTAAAATAAAATAATTTAATAGTTCGCTCAACGAAATATTTCGTCGCGCAAGGTTTTTGACTTTTTGTTTATTATTTCTTTAATATTAATTTAATTATATTAATTTTTTCGAATTTTGACTTTTGAAATTTAATTTAATTGTATGAATTTTTTTAATTACTTTAATTTAAATTGACATATTCAAAATAAAATTACATAGAAAAAATAGTGATCAAATTATTCAATAAATAAATAAATATATAATATTGAAAATGTACACATAAATTAACAAAGTATAATAATAAAATCCTAATACAAGCCTATTGTGGTGGTAGTAGCGGATAATATGTTTCGATAGCGTCCTAATCCTCAACTTTATCTTTCAAAGTCTCGACGATTCCCTACAAAAAAAACAAATATGGTCAAGTAACAAAAAAGAAAACAAAAATTGGCATAATCTCCTCTAAAATTGTTATACCACAAATCCAACCCAAACTCCAATCCTCACCTTATACTCAACCCCAAAGCCCACACAAACTCAAAACTAACTCCAAAAACACATATTAATGAAGAAAAAAAAAATAAAATTTGGAGAGAATATACCTTTTGGCAAGATTGAGAGTGAGTGAGAATGAGAGGGAGAAGTGAGTGTGAGAGAATTAGAGAAGATAGTGAGTGAGAGTGAGAGATAGCGAAAAGAGAGATGAGAGAGTGAGTGAGAGTGAGAGATAGTGAAATGAGAGATGAGAGAGTGAGTGAGAGTGAGTGAGAGTGAGAGATAGTGAAGAGAGAGATGAGAGATTAAGTGAGAGGAGTGAGTTCCAGAAAGGGTGGGATTTGGGGAGAGGGAAAGAGAGAGGAGAGGTAAGAGTAGAGAAAGACATTGAGAAAATGGTGGAGAAGTTATTTTGGTTTTAAAAACCGTATCACTTTGCGCGACAAAAAATATATATTAGTGGCGCAAAGTTTTGCGCGATGAAAAATATTGGATTATTGGTCCCACAAAGTTTTGCACGATGAAAAATATTGGTCGCTCAAAGTCTAAAAAAAATATATAAAAAAAATTTCCCGCGTCCCATTTTCGGTACCACCCAAATTTTTAAAGTTTTGTGCGACGAAAAATATTCGAATATTGGTCATGCAAAGTTTTGCGTGACGAAAAAAATTGGTCGTGCAAAGTCTTAAAAAAAATATTTAAAAATTTTCCCACGTTCCACTTTTGGTGCCCGCCCAAATTTTTAAAGTTTTGCGCGATGAAAAATATTCAAATATTGGTCGTGCAAAGTCTTAAAATAAAAATAAAAAAATCTCGCGTCCCATATTTGGTACCCACCCAAATTTTTAGAGTTTTACGCAACGAACTGTTGTAGTGCAAACTTTTGAGAAACAAAAAATTGGTTTGTACCGCAATATTTATAAAAATAATTGTTATGAATAATAAAAAATAAAAAATATTTTATTTTATGATTTAAAATATAAATAAGGTTAAAGCTACTTAATAAATATGTATACTATTCAATTTCTTAAGTGTTATATGTACAAAATAAATAAATTTAAAGCTACTTAATATATAAATAAATATATATATATACACACACCATTCAATGATACAATAGTCAAACTTGTTTGTATATACTTGAAGATAATATACCCCAAAAATTACAAAAAACAAACATTCAGATATCTAGTAACGGACAAAACTTTTCGATGGTTATAAATAAAAAATCACGATTTAACGGTTATTTTAACTCCGATTTTGATGATTTTTTACAGCTACACTCCTTGACCCTATATGAATACAATGACTAAATTTGATCTTCAATTTAAGATATTTACACTAGTAGATACCACAAAATCTTATGTTATATTTAACAAAAGTATAAATAAACTCTTAATTGTTAGTGAATTTATTGTTTTGATGGCATACACATTATACGAAATAGTTTCAACGATCCAACCATCAAACTTTTTTGTTTATACTTCAAGATCGTATGCCCCAAAAATCGTAAAAAACAAATATTTAGAGATCTAGTAACGGGACAAAACTTTTCGATGGTTATAAATGAAAAATCACGATTTAACGGTTATTTTAACTCCGATTTTGATAATTTTTTATAGCTACACTCCTTGACCCTATATGAATACAATGACTAAATTTGATCTTCAATTAAAAATATTTACACTAGTGTATACCACAAAATCTTATGTTATATTTAACGAAAGTATAAATAAACTTTTAATTGTTAGTGAATATAATGTTTTGATGGCATACGCATTCTACGAAACTAGTTTCAACGATCCAACTGTCAAACTTGTTTGTTTATACTTCGAGATCATATACGCCAAAAATCGAAAAAAATAAACATTCGGAGATCAAGTAACGGGACAAAACTTTTCGACGGTTATAAATGAAAAATCACAATTTAACGGTTACTTTAACTCCGATTTTGATGATTTTTTACAGCTACACTCCTTGACCTATATGAATACAATGACTGAATTTGATCTTCAATTTAAAATATGTACACTAGTGGATAGCACAAAATCTTATGTTATATTTAACGAAAGTATAAATAAACTTTTAATTGTTAGTGAATATATTGTTTTGATGGCATACGCATTCAAAGAAACTAGTTTCAACGATCCAACCGTCAAACTTGTTTGTTTATACTTTGAGATCATATACGCCAAAAATCAGAAAAGATAAACATTCAGAGATCAAGTAATGGGACAAAACTTTTGACGGTTATAAATGAAAAATCACAATTTAACGGCTATTTTAACTCCAATTTTGATGATTTTTTACAGCTACACTCCTTGACCCTATATCTAATTCGATCATCAATTTAAAAAATATATTTTCCAACAAAAACCCAATCCGAACTACAATAATATATTTTTCTAATAAAAATCCGATCCGAACTAAAATAATAAATTTAAAGCTACTTAATAAATATATATACCGTTTAATTTCTTAAGTGTTATGCATACAAAATAAAAAACAAAAATAAATTAGTTTAGGCGGCGAAATGTTTGGATTACGTCATGCATAGATTTTAAAAAATAAAATTTTTATTTTATTTATTTTTGTAAAGACTTTGCGCGACGAAACACACTTCATCGCTAAAGACTTTGTGCAACGAAGTTTATTGTTTCGTCACGCAAAGTCACTTTGAGCGATGAATTATTTTTCATCGCGTAAAGTTTAGTTGCTCAAGACTTTGAGCGACAAAGTATTGTTGTCGTGCAAAGTTTGGTCGCGCAAGACTTTGAGAGACAAAGTTTTGTCGTTTGGTCGCTCAAAGTAACATTGAGCGACGAATAGTTTTTGGTCGCGCAAGCGGTTTTTTTTTACTAGTGACTACTAGCAATAAAAACCCTAGCAAACTTCTTTAAAATAGATAACTTGCGCTCCAAGCTACTGATTTCTAAACAAGTGATTGTGAATTTGGGTGAGTAATATCTCCCAAGTAAGTTCTTTTCTTGCCTCAGACTGGTGATGACTTTTTTTCACAGTACAAAACTGGTAGTTTTGGACAGAATAAATGATAAGAAAGTGAACTGTTTTCAAGCAGAACTGCCTTTTACAAAGCTCAAAAGGGAAGACCAACTTTAAAAAGATAAAACAAACTTTGGACTTCAATTTCTGCTTGGACAGCTACTTTTGATTCGGGCTGGATTGGATGTTTTTGTGCTAGATTGGACTATCAACACCTTCAACTGTCAAGTTTCAGCTATAAATCGATACTAACGTTCGAGTGTGGCAGAGCTTTAATCTATGTCAAGCCCTGGAAGGCTTTTTGCACCGGCAGAATTGGAACTTCTTCAGTATGGCAAGGGTAAAAGTGGCTGGATTTGATGATTGCTGAACTGGAACTGCACTTTAGTACTTGTTCTGCTTGATCAGGGCTCTCCATAAATTTGTTGAGGTTTTCATATTTGTAAAACCCGAACTCTAATTGATTTGGCTTATGCTGAACCAAATTCGTAATGAGAGAAATATCGTTTTGAATGACTATTTCTCTGAAACTGAACTGAAGTTAGAGATTCTGGATTATAGCTGACTTGTTTCTTGTGGCTCAATGAGCTTTTGGTTGCTTTAGTGTTTTGAAGGCTTTTAAGATCAAGTGATCATTTTGAGTTTTTGTTTTTGATTGGTTTTTTTTTTCTGTCCTTGATCTGTTCATCTCCTCTCATATTTATAGAAAATGTTGGAGTGAGATTTCTAATCTTTTAATAATGGGCAGCAAATCTTCTTAAAAGATCTTTTTTCTTTTCTTAATGTCATAAGAGAAGGAAGCTACTATTCTAACAGAGAAGGGCTGTCAACAATTAGCTTCCATGGAGGTCTTTTCCTTGCTTTTCCTGAAAGAAGAACCAGCTCTTCTTTGTTCCCTGTTTGTTCCTTATAAAGAGAAAATGACACAATCTGCCATGATGGTCAGTTTGTTTTTCTAGATGAACAACTCCCTGCTCCCTACTTATCTCTTTAGAAAATATAGCCTACTTATCCCTTGGAAATGGCACCTGCTCCGGAGTATAATTTTTCAGAATATAGAAAACGGATTTTGATCTTTTGGCTGCAGAGTTTCAAAGAAGTCTTCCTGTAATGACCTGCCTTCATTAATTCCCTATCACCTCTTTTGTGATAGTTGAAATTGTTGATTTTTCAAAGTCAGGTAGTCACATGGGTTCTGAGAATAGACTTTCCAAAAAGATCTGCTGACTGTACTCTGGGCTGGAGATCAAAATGGTGAGAATTTTAGAAGCTGGGCCCCATTCGATTTCTTTTAGAGATTTGATTTGCTTGGTGATGAATTTTACCAATTTTAATCTTGGCAATTTCATGGATTCGTTTATTCTCTGTGCTATTCTAAACCTCTGCCAATTTGCAAAAAGATATGGGCCTATGATGTTTTGGTTGGGCTGCCCTCTCTATTTTCCAAAACTTGAGACTGTTTATTTATCATGGGTTTAATAAATTCTGGGCTTTCTCCATTTTGGGCTGCTCAAAATCAAGCTCAAGTTGTGCTTATGTCTTGTGGGTTTCAAAAATGGGCTGGGCTTCGCACAATTTTTAGGCCCAACAATTTGCAACCCGGATAGGAAGGTAGTTTTATATCCCGTCATCGAACCCATCTCTGTTTCTCCTTCCTGATATAACCTCAATCAGCAACATTCCATAGCTAAAAACGTCAGCTTTTGGAGTGATGGCTTCGCCTGAAAACCATTCTGGTGCAAGATAGCCTGGCGTTCCTCGCATGGTTGTCAAAACTCGGCTGCAGTTTCCGTCTATCAGCTTTGCAAGATCAAAATCTCCCAAGTTTCGGGTTGTATTCTGCATCCAACAAAATGTTATCAGGGTTGATGTCAGTGTATGATGCAGTCTCTGCACTCCTCATGGAGGTAAGCCAATCCTTTTGCAGTCCCTATTGCAATATGATATCTAGCTTTCCAATCTAAGATTAGTGGGTTCTTCGGAAGCAAGAGGGAGTGTAAAGAACCATTTGGCATGTACTCATAAACTAGAAGTCTTTTTGAAGCTTCTGCACAAAATCCCTGGAGGCGAACAAGATCGATGTGTTGGATTGCACCGATAGTTCTCACTTCAGCGTGAAATTGTTTCTCCACCTGCTGCAGACATTTAAGTTCTTTCACTGCTATGGCAGTTGAATCAGCCAATATACCCTTGAAAACGGAACCAAAACCTCTTTCTCCAAGTTTTTCAGAGAAATTCTTTGTTGCTTTTTTTAAATCTCTATACTTGAACAGCACGAGAGAATCCTCAACTGTGTCCAATGCTCCTACTGACTGTTTCCTTCTGAACATGACCATGACAACGCTCAAGACAAAGAATAACCCTGCAAGTACTCCAATAACAATCCAAGCAGTCTCTCTCTTTTTCTTATTTGCAGAATATATAATTTGATCCTTCTCAGATCCTGCAACTCGGACATGCCAATCCTGGCCTCTTTTTCCTGCAGATGCTAGTTGCTTTAGATTGAATAGGTCTCCTTTCCAAATCAGACACTGATAATCATAAGCAAAAGCAGTGCATGAGCAATTTCTTAAGCACGCTAATTTACATTCATCAACATTCTTAACTGTCGAAGACTCAGAAGCATAGGATTGAGAACATCATGCATTATAGGAATTGAGGAATTTCTCACATCATTGCATTGTAAAGGAGATTTCCTCACACAGCCATTTGTGATCTTGTAATTTCCAATCTTTTGGGACTTGGGGTTCAAATCCTTGCAGACAGCCACAAAGAGACACATTCTTCTGGTTGCAGATGCAAAAAGCACCACATGAACCATAAACGTCACATTGTTAGTGGCGGCATCCAGGTCAAAGTCCATTGTGCGAACTCCTTCCCCCTGATGAATAACTTGAGCTGACCAGTGATTTCTAGCATAATCCTGATAAAGGTATTTGAAGAGGCATCAGCATAAGTAAAATAACTTCCATTCTCATTTGAAGCAAAAGTAAAATTTGAAATATAATCATTCTTCGCCATTTCTGGAACAAGGCTGAAGAGTTTCCCTGTCCAATATCCACTGGTCCAATAAGTTTCAGAACCATTCCAGAGTAACCAAAAACTTGTTCCATTTTGTTGTAGCTCTAAATAGAAGAGGCCAGGTGCTGGATCACTTGAAGTTCTCCATGGCATAAGAAATAGTTTTTCCTTGGTAAGCTTATTATATCCAAGCCTTGCAACCGGCAGCCAAGTGTCTGTTGGGAAATCAAAACTTACGCGGATGGATCAGATGCATCTCTTAGAACAAAATTCCCACTATCGAGAAGCATTCCTATAGTGGAATTAGCAATCTCTGATGTTGAATTAGTGGGCCATATTGGAAGTTTGGACAATCCATGTAATGTAAGATTAAGTTTCCATTAGCATGGAGTTCCAATGTTGAAGAAATTGGGTCAGAAACAGGCTGATTTCTGTTAGCCACCCAAACTACTTTTTGATGTGGTAGATTTTTGTACCATATGCTTATGTAATAGTTTTGAGAGTTACCTGGTGTGAAGAAACCCAGCTCAAATATGCCACCTGTAGAGGTGATTGTCTGGTTTCCTGAAAGAGATTGGCCTGGGGAGAAGATGCTAGACGCCATAGATATATACTCGCCGAAGGTACAACATAGTAGAAGCAAAATTGACTGAGAAATAAAGTGGTTCTTACTGATGATATCCATCTTTTCATAGACTTGCAAACAAAGATTTGCGCTAATTAAGCTTGGTGATATCAAAGCTCTGGACTTATTCTGTTTTTTGTTCCCTTCACAGTTGCCAGCAAAGCTAGATATTACTCTATTACCAAAAGCCTCTGTAGAATTTCAATATAATTCAATTTATAATGAAATGGATTGTTGAGCCATGTGTGGGGAAGTTGCAACTGAGCTCTCTGTCTTCTGAAAATGAACTATTATTATTGAGAGCTGGATCTAACTCAAGCATCACTCACTTCACATGGCAGAATGGGGATGCATATATATATAACTTAAACATCAATCTGTGATCCTAAGAAGGTGGCTGCATTGAATTATCTCTAAGCAAAGAATTTCAACAAGGAATCTTTAAAAGAAGTTGGGTTGAGTTGGAATTTAGATTAATCACAAGTGTGAAGGTTAAAAACTGAGGAAGACAGAGCAAAAGCATGGGTGAATGAAAGATCCAGTGTCTTTTCCCTTCTGGACGGCCATGTTTTCTTGTTTCTTTTTTATATTTTTCAATCAATACACAAAAAATAGTATATGACTTCAGAAGACTCATAGTCTGGTTACAAGCTATAGTGAAAAATTGCATCCTCTTCTGTCCTTTTCAATATAGTTTCAATGAAGTTTTCAATTTCAAGGTGTAATCAGTAAATCCGTGCAGCATTTAACTTGATAGTCATAGAGTTTATGAAACCAAGAATTAAAAGATAGTTTCAATATAGTTTCAATGAAGTTTATGAAACCAAGAATTGATAGTCATAGAGTTTATGAAACCAAGAATTAAAAGATACAAAAAAACAAAAAGAAGCTAGCTACTGATCCAAACTAGTACTGAATAATAGACATACTCTAAATCAAGTGAACCTCATCAGAGAAAGAGGATTCTCCAGATGCTTAATACAAAAGCTCTCAGTGCCAGTGTTCCTCATTATAATTTATTTACTGGCAATAGAGATTAGAGGTTGAGAAAATTAATGTTATGATACACATCTTCTGTAGCTGGTGTGAATAAAAACGTGAGGAGGTACGGAGGTTACTGGTTTGAACTTTCCCAAAGGGCCAAAGGGGCATTCTTATTAATTTTCCACATAACAGTTGCTGATTTTAGATTGAATGCAGAAAAGACATCAGATCATGCTGATGAATTTGAAGTGCAAATTGTCTCCTGGCTACTGGTGGCTTCTATTGGATTCTCATTAAGGCGCTGGAGGAACTGTGGGATTGGAGGTATACCAACATCTGATACTCCCTGAAGAATTTGAACAACCTCCCTCATTTTTGGCCTATCCTTCTCATCATCTTGAATGCACCAACAAGCGACTTTGCATGCCCGGGTGAGTTCATCCTTGTCTGCTTGCCCTTCCAATTTGTAATCTAACAAGGTAACAACATCTTCTCCTTTGGTTACTATATTTGTAACCTGGATTGGAAAGAAACTCTCTAATCCCTCATCTAACCCTTGTCTATTTCTTCTTCCTGATATAATCTCAATCAGCAACATGCCATAGCTAAAGACATCAGCTTTGGGTGTGATGGCTTCACCTGAAAACCATTCTGGTGCTAGATAGCCTACAGTTCCTCTCATGGTTGTTAGAACCCGGCTATTTTGTCTGCCTATGAGTTTTGCGAGACCAAAATCTCCCAGTTTTGGGCTGTATTCTGCATCCAACAAAATGTTCTCAGGCTTAATGTCACAGTGTATGATACGCTCTCTACAATCCTCATGGAGATAAGCCAATCCTCTGGCAGTGCCGATTGCAATATTATATCTGGCCTTCCAATCTAGGATTATCGGATTCTTTTGAAACAAGAGAGATTGAAGAGAACCATTCGGCATGTAATCATAGACTAAAATTCTTTTCGAAGCTTCTGCACAAAATCCCCAGAGACGAACAAGGTTAATGTGTTGGATTGAACCAATAGTTCTCACTTCATTGCGGAATTGCTTCTCTCCCTGGTTCAGACTTTTAAGTTCCTTCACTGCTATGGCAGTTGAATCAGGCAATACCCCCTTGAAGACAGAACCAAAAGCTCCTTCCCCAAGTTTTTCTGAGAAGTTCTTTGTTGCTCTTCTTAAATCTCTATACTTGAACAACACTAAATAATCATCAACTGTCTCCAATGCCCCTGCTGACTGTCTCCTTCTGACTAATATCATGACAATTGTCAAGATAAAGGTGAAACCTAAAAGTACTCCAATTACAATCCAAGCAGTCTTCCTCTTTATCTTACTGGTAGACCCTATCTTTTGATACTCATTGTCAGATGCTGCAACTCGGAGATGCCAATCTTTTCCTACCTTACCTTCAGATGGTAGTAGCTTTACATTGAGCAGATCTCCTTTCCAAATCAGACACTGATTATCATAAGCAAAAGCAGTGCACGAACAATTTCTTAAACATGCTAATCTACATTTTTCAATGTTCTCAACTGTCAACGACTCAGAATTCACAGGATGGAGAACATCATGTATCACCAGAAATGTGGAATTTCGGACATCATTGCACTGTAAAGGAGTTTTCCTCAGACAGCCATTTGAGTGATCTTTTAATTTCCAAACTTTCGGGACTTTGGGTTCAAATCCAGGCAGGCAACCACAAAGAGAAGCATTCTGCTGGTTGCAGATACTAAAAGCACCACAGGTAGCATAAGCATCGCATTGCTCATTTGGTCGCATCCAGATTAGAGTCCATTGTGTGAAGCCCTTCCCCCAGACATAAAACTTGATTTGACCAGTAATTTCTAGCATGAATCTGATGAAGGTATCGTTATATGCTGAAGCATAAGTGAAATAGCTTCCATTTTCATTTGAAGCAAAAGTGAAACTTGCAATATAATCATTTGCAGCTGTTTCCGGAACAAGGCTAAAGATTTTCCCTGTCCAATATCCACTGGTCCAATAAGTTTTAGAACCATTCCAAAATAACCAAAAACTTGTTCCATTTTGTTCTAGCTCAAAAGAAAAGAGGCCAGGTGCTGGATTTTGTGGGTTTCTCCATGGAGTAAGACTTAGTTTTTCTTTCGTAAGCTTATTATGTCCAAGCTTCCCTCCTGGAAGCCAAGTATCAGTTGGGTGATCAAAACTCTGCCATATAACAACAGATGAATTAAATGCATCTGTTATGACAAAGTTCCCATTGTCAAGTAGCATTGCTACGGTGGAATGAGAAACCGTTGACATAGAATGAGTTGACCAAATTTCAGTTTTGGATTGGACCAGTAGGGTTAAGTTTCCATTTTGGAAGAGTTGCAATGTTGAAGACGATGTATCAGAAACAGGTTGGTTTCTGTTTGCCACCCAAACCACTGTTTGAGGGGATAGTTTTTTGTACCATATCCCAATATAATAGTTTTGAGAGTTACCTGGTGTGAAGAAACCCAGCTCAAAAATGCCACTTGGAGAGGTAATTGTCTGGTTCCCAGAAAGAGACTGGCCTGCGGAGATAACATGAGTCGCCATGGAGATACAAGCATCGAAGGTTAAACATAACAGAAGCAGAACAGGCTTATAAATAAAGTTGTTCCTGCAAGTGAATTTCATCTCCTTACAAATTTGCAAAAAAGAGCTGTTTTGCTATATGCGTAGGCTTAGCTAGACATGCTGTATCAGGATATCGTATGTTTAACTTTGGAAGTCAACCGATCGCCTCAAAAATTGACAAACGATCCACAGATCCTCAAAAGCAGCAATGTGTTTGACAAGTTGGCTGGTGAAACAAAAAAGCCATTGACTTCTATCAATAATTCTCCTTCCATGAGCAGTAAAATATTTCATTCTATTATTAGTGTTGGACTAAATTATCAAACAACCAAAACCTAAAAAGAAAAGTAATCTTAGAAAGAAAAAAGTCAATAAACTGAAAATTCTACACTTTTAGTTCCGTCTATGATTCTGTATATGATTTAAATCAGACTGTTCATATCGATTCATCTGCAGAAATCTGAGCTTCGTAACGCGGTTATACGAGTCCCATTTCCAACGAAATATACAGTTGAATCGAAATTTCAAGACTTCATATTTCAGAGAAAGAATGGGGATGTATTTAACTTTAAGCATCACTTTTTGAGTATCTTCCCCTTGACCCCAACCATAAGTTTATGATCCATTTAAAAGAGTCTTAAGAGCTAATTCAGGTAGGCTCCAACAAATCAAAACAAATTAGTTCAAGCAAATCATCAGACTTAAACAAAGAGTTAAGTTGTTTCTTCTCTCTGTTTTTATCTCTTATTAGCATTAATAGTCTCTGGTTTTCCAGGTTACAAAGTCGTTGAAAAATCTCATGCTCTTAAGACCCTTAAGATAAAATTATAGGCCCATCATCACTCAATCAGAACCCAATTACTTGTAAAATTGATTCAAAAAGGGTACAAATTGGCAATTTGGGGGTGTCCATAATGGTGATTTTCCACCCAAATTATAATTACTTGATTAGCTTCAAATTCATTAACTAGGTTTAGAGTACTTTTGTGTTCATCAATCTGGGAACACAAGTTTTCAGTGGAAGCAGAAAATAAAGGAACTTTGAAGCAGAGAAAAAACCTGCATGAGAAGGAAGTAGAACCCAATCTGCAGTTTTAATCAAACATCTCCTCACATCAAACTACAAATACACCATTATAATCTGTGGTTGCTTAAAAATAAATGTAATTAACGGGGCATTGTGTTTATTTGTATTTAACCAATTTCTGCAAAAACCAGTTCGAAGATTCAACATTAAACAAAAAGGAGAAATAATAGAAACTAGACAAAATAAATTTAAATTTCTAAATAAATGGGGGGCCGAATGGCAGTGGGAGTTTAAGAATCAGAAAGAACGTAGCGAAGAGAATTTGTTTGATCACGTGAAATCGAATGATCATCACCCTTACACATCTCTTTCATCATTTTCATCAATCAAAATTCAGAGAAAAGAATAATAGAAAGCCATCTCGGAAAATTAAAGGCAAGGAAGACGAAGGAGAGAAATCTCTGAAATTTCAAGAGTTCGGGACCGTGGGCTTAGAAGAAGCAGAGTATCAAGCTTTTATAGCGAAATGTTGAAACCCTAGAAATTATACCATTACACTTTGGTCCCACTGTTTGGTCGCAAGGTTATACTGTCATCGAGAAGATTTATGCGCTGGTTGAACTTATTTTTGTACCAGTTTAGGCTGCGTTCGGGTTTTTTTTTGTTTTTTTTTGTTTTTTTTTTTTGGGGGGTCAAAACGCTAGAAGATATTATTTTTTTTGGTCAGGAAACGCAGGAAGATTTTATCGAGGGGAAATGATAAAAAGTCCCTAAAATACGAAGAAAAAAAAATTGTATGTCACAAGAATAGCATTGTTCTATTATTCTTGATTAATCACGTCCTACCATACGTGATAAGGATTCCACATGACGAAACGTGATTAGATTGAGATAGCAAAACAACGTTATCCCCATAACATGCAAGTTCTTCTCCTAAAATACAAACTAATTGCATACTTTTTGAAAGACTAAAATGGGCATACATATCAAATGAAAAGACTTGTAGGTCCTCTTTGTTAGTAGGGTATTTCACTCCACAGATGACGAGGCAATTTTGGAACAATTTTTTGTATTTCCTTGTTTTTTAGTGTGCGAATGAAATATTGTTGTTTGTAATTTCTTGTTCATTTGTGCACATGTGATGTGTAAGAGGTGTGCATGTGATGTGTTAGTTGTGGGAACAAATATATCTCTTAGGTCAATAATTATCTTCATTTATTTGTATAATTATTTAGATCGAAAATAGATATATCATCATCGATTAGGGATTTGATTCTCATTAAAATCCTTAATTGACTCAATCTCTCCATTTAAGGGAAAGATTAATTCCCTTATAAGTAGGGCTGGGCATTTAAAGTTGAAATACTGAAATCGTACACTAACCATACCGTACCAAACCGGTTTCATACCATTTCATTTGGGATGAGGAGATATTCGATATGATACTGTACTGTATCAAGGGAGTATGATATGGTAGCGGTACTAGGTATTTGGTATCGGTCAGTACTGTACCGTACCGAATACCTGAAGTATAATTTTTCCATATCTCTCTGTCACTCTCTCTCTCCCCCTCTCTCTCCCCCCTTCTTGTTCTTTGTTTGGTTGCTGTTGCTATAGAGCAGTGGAGTGTCTTAGATTGAGATTTCCCTGATAAGTAATGCAAAAAAACAATCCTCAAATCCAACAGATACAATCCAAAACCTCACCCAAATCCACACAACTACAAAAAAGCAAAAAGACGACGGTAAATCACCGTCGTGTATTGGATTTTTCAATGGTCGTGGAATCCACCGTCATCTTTTCCCTCATAAACCACGACGCTAAATAACCGTCGTTGTTAAAATATACAACGTCATCAACAAATACAAAACGACGTCTTTGTACTGCAAAAAGATCTAAAAAAAGCAATCGATGATGATAATAGACGACCAACTCTCTAAAAAAACCGTCGTTAAAAAGGAAAAATATGACACATATTAACAGAACAAGGCCGCAAGATAGACATACAACGACGAAAATACAAATACGACGACGTTAAATATAATTTTCACGACAATAAAAAATATGACGTCTTTAAATACATTAGAAGACGACGTTATTGATACCTACTACGTCGCATATATAAAAACAACCGTCGTAAAATTAATTTTCCACTTCGATTTTTCGATAAAAGATGACGTGGAAATAGTTGTCAGTGTCATTATTTACGACGTATATGTTAATAGAGTAGACGTTGAAAAACTAAACAACGTCGGTTACAAATATATGAGAGTCGTATTACAAAATTTATACGTCCTATTTTCAGAAACAAACAACGACGATAAATATTAGACGTTGTTAAATAAAACAACGTCGGAAAAAAATAAAAACAGACGTGTTTAGTCTGCTAAAGTTCTAGAAAATAGTCGAGGATGAGAATAGACGACCAACTCAAAAAAATCACCGTCGTTAAAAAGGAAAAATATGACACATATTAAAAGAACAAGGCCGCAAGATATACATACAACGACGACAACTAAAATACTACGCCGTTAAATATAATTTACCCGACAAGAAAAAATATGACGTCTTTAAATACATGAGAAGACGACGTTATTGAAATCTACTACGTCTCTTATTTACAAAAAACCGTCGTGAAATAAATTTTCCACTTCGATTTTTCTAAAAAAGATGACGTGGAAATAGTTGTCAGTGTCATTATTTACGACGTATACATTTATATAGTCGACGTTGTATTTATATGTATTCATTACTCACGACGCACTTAATAATATAGACGACGTTGAACTTCTAAACAACGTCGGTTCCAAATAAATGAGAGCCGTATTACAGAACATATAGACGGCGTAGATTATGATGAGAGCCGTATTACAAATAACGTCGTTTAATTGTTATTAGACGGCGGTTATAATGAATTTCCGTCGGAATTCATTTCGTTCCTCTTCGTTTATAAAAGAACTTGCGACGTGGAAAATGTATGATGACGTCGTATTTTTTAACGTTCAGATTATATATCTCGTTTTTTAGACGTCGTTATTATGGGATTAGAGTCGTGTTATTTTGAATTACATGGCGGTTCTTAATCCTTCCCCGACGTGATATCCTGGATAATTGCTTCACAATAGCGTCGTGGTTCTTCATTGTTACGTTGCTTTAAGACGTCGGTAAATATGCTGAATAAATGGTTCACCATAACGTCGTGTTTTATTTGAACAGACGTTGTTTTTTATGCAGAATATAATGATGTAATCTGGATCCAGTATTTTTTGCACTGATTGTTTTGTGGCCAAAACCTGTATAATGAAAGTGAAGAAATCACATTACAATATATTATAAAATGAATGTCATACACTGCCAATTACATAAGCATCATTCAATCCATATATCTTCACACTCACCTCGAATATTTTGAGCACCTAACTCACCCACCAGTTCATCAAATGTGTCAACATTTGGCATCCCTCTAGTAAATGGCTCACACTCAATTATCACATCACCTAAGACTTCATCACCAATAACATCATTATATTCTCTATTAGGCATTGATAACACTACCGACCAACCATGATGCATCGGGTCGTCAACAAAAAATATTTGTTTGACTTGAGAAGCCAAAACAAATTGGTCATTCCTATGTCCAATTTTACTCAAATCTACAAGGGTAAATCCAAGTTCGTCGACTACAAGACCAGAACTATCTATCCAATCACACCTAAAGACTGGGATTGTAAACTTTTGGTAGTCAAGGTCCCAAATTTCTTGAATGACACCATAGAAACCCATATTTGAGAGAATTGGGTTTTTATCCTTGGCACTAGCAACTTGCATGGTATGTGCAAGTAAATAAACTCCACTATTTTGAGTTGTCCGCACATCATCTTGTGCCTTGATATTGAATTAATACCTTTAATAAGATAGCTCCTATATAATGGCACTGCCATGTTTGGACCAGCTGCTAGCCACCTTAAATTTTCTGATACGCCATTATTGTCTTCCTCAAGTTCACTTTGAACCTGCAAATTAATCAAATCTTAATTCAATCTAACATAGAAATAAGAAGAAAATTAAAAGAGAAATATGTTATTCAACAACATATACCTTGAAGCGTAGCCATTGATGAAAGTGCTATTGTGCTTATCCTGCAGCCACTTTGTTCTCTTTCTAAATTTGGATAAGCAGTCTTGATGTGGATCATATGTTGCCTACATGACACGAAAAATTCAAGCATTACGGTCCCAATATATAGATAAACATAAGAAATATTTAAAATGGAAACTTAAA
>NC_034011.1:15103265-15118114 GCF_000346465.2 Prunus persica | reverse complement strand
TTTTTCACCTGTGACTAGGTGTATCATCGCCGCATATTGGACAAGCTTTATATCCTTTAACAACACAACCAGATAAGTTTCCATAGGCGGGGAAATCATTAATTGTCCACATTAATGCAGCTCTGAGTGTAAAGTATTCTCCATTATGTGCATCATACACTCCTCTAATCCCAACCCACAAGGATTTTAAATCATCAATCAAAGGCTCCAAGTAGACGTCTATATCATTTCCGGGTTGTTTAGGACCGGAAATCAATAAGGTTAACATCATGAACTTTCGTTTCATGCACAGCCATGGAGGGAGATTATATGTAACTAAGATAACCGGCCAACAACTATATCTGCTACTTAGAGAACTGTGGGGATTGAATCCATCAGATGAAAGAGCCAATCTCAAGTTTCTCGGCTCATTACCAAACTCAGGCCATTTATCATCAAGAAGTTTCCAAGACGGGGAATCCGCCGGATGAGACATCTGACCGTCAATTGATTTTCTAGCAGCATGCCACCAAGTCAAACTCTTAGCTGTCTCATGTGATTGAAACATCCTTTTAAACCTTGGAATTGGGGGAAAATACCACACCACCTTCGCTGGCACACCCTTTTTCAAGATTGAATCTTTGCCTTCCTTCCACCTTGAGATACCACAAGTAGGACAATTAGTTGAATCCTCATACTCCTTCCTATACAAGATGCAATCATTAGGGCATGCGTGCATTTTCTCATAACTCAGCCCCAATGCACACAAAGTCTTTTTAGCCTCATACATGGAGGTTGGTATTGTATTTCCTTCTGGAAGCAAATCGCCTTGAAGTATCAATAATTCTGTAAAACAGACATCACTCATCCCATGTTTTGCCTTCAAATTATACAACTTCACTAATGCCGATAACTTCGTGTACTTTCTACAACCAGGGTACACTGGTTGATCTCCATCCCCAATCACATTGGCAAACTCATACGGATCCGAACCAAAATCACCAAAATCATTATCATCCATATCAATTTCTTCAGACACAAAACTGTACCTACTATGGCCATCATCTTCTTCAACATTTCTACTAGCATTAGTAGTTGCTTCCCAAGGTTCTCCGTGAAATGTCCAATTCTTATAGCTTTGGTCAATTCCATTAAAGTATAAGTGATCCCTTATAATTCCAACCCCAAACAACTTCAAATTAACACATTTAACACATGGACAACGGATATGTGTTGTAGTTAGAAGATTTTCTACAGCAAAGTTCAAAAATGCTTCCACCCCAAATTCATATGCCTTCGATCTTCTATCCGAGTGCATCCATGACTTATCCATCTCCGACACTATAACCTATTATCTATAATAAAGTGAAAATACAGGCAATGACCATCACTATAGCAGATTATACAATGATCTAATCGCAAGTAATACACAACAGAGACGACGGGTTTTAAACAAAAACAGACGTATTTGGCATATATAGACGACGGACTTTCAACAGACGTCGTCTATTATAAGTAATACAAACGACGGTTTATGAAAAAACCGTCGTGTATAAGTAATACAACGACGGTAGTTTAAAAAAACCGTCGTGTAATCGTCGTCGTATGCCTTAAAATTCGTCGTGTCTCAGTTTATTTTCAAGAACACAAAACCCATTAAGAACACAACATATATATGAAACCAAGCAAGAAACCAACATATACATGAAACCAAGCATGAAAACAATAAATCCATTCCCAATTCAACATAACATAGGGTGATTAAAAGATACGACAAAATTAAATCCATTCCCAATTCAACATAACAGATAATGTAATCCATGAACCCATTAAACAGAAAATCCATGAACCCATACCTATAAGCACATTATTAACAGATCGCAAAGCATACACATAAAACCCTTTAACAAAACAACCTAATATCATTCAATGAATTTACAAGGGGAAGATAGGGTTTGTACTTACAGGTTGGACGAGCTCACAGATTCGACGGAGCCTGGAGAGTGCAACTTTTAATTAGAGCAGAAGTGAGAGAGCGAAATGTTATGTCGCGCGAAATCTGAAAATTTTAGGTTTCAGGGTTCGAAGTATAAGAATAAGAGCCAAATCTAAAAAAATTTAGGTCGCGCGAAAATTTTTAGAGCTCGCGTGTTTTAAAACGTCGAAAGAAAAACCAAGGCGAAAGTTCTACAAGTACCGACGTAAATTTAATATTCCACGACGGAAACTTCATTTTCGGATTAAGAACGTAAGGCCGTTCATTTTGAAGCTTCATTTTTCGGATTAATTTTAAATTTATTTTGAATTTTTTATATAACGACGACTGAAAAACCACGTCGGTGTTAAGAAATTTAAGACGTTGTAAATTATATAAACCGACTTACATATTAAAATGACGTCGTTTAAAGCGTAAACCATGTCGTATGTTTTACTGTACGACGTAAAATATGTATTCCACGACGCAACTACCGTCGTTAAAAATTAATACCCTAAACCCATAAAACTAAATTATACAATTTAAAAAATTAAGTTTATAAAAGGTTTTATGGTTTTAAAGCCTAACATATACCTTAGACTACCCAAAAATTATACTTTAAAAATAAACCCCAATAAATAACAACCCTAATCTCTAAACCCTAGACTCTAAACCCTAAACCATAAAACTAGAAGTGATTTTATGACTCATCAAAACAATTTTGTTTTGGATGGTCATTTTAAATTTTTGTTATTCAAAATGAATTTTTTCAAGGTTTATGTGGAAGAAAATATATCAATGACTTCATAGGAGTTGACTTTTCAATTTTCTGATTTATTTTAAATTTATTTTGAATATTTTGATATAAAAATAATAAAATATTCTTACCACAACAACAAACCACGTCGGTGTTAATAAATTGTAGACGTTGTAAATTGTAATAGACTACTAAGTCGTTAAAATGACGTCGTTAAAATGAGAAACCATAGCGGCTATTTAACTATACGACGTAAAATATATATTCCACGACTTAACCGCTGTCGTTACATAAACGTCGTCGATGATACCCTGAACCCTTAAGAAATTGAAGATGTTGTAAACCATAAACGACTCAATTGTTCAAAGAACGTCGTCTAACTATATTTTTACGTCGTATTTGTTTAAAACACGAAACAACAAAATACGACGGTTTTTGACTTTATTAGGTCGTTGGAAAAGTATTACACGTCGGTTAAGCAATTTGTATGTTTGTTTTTTTTTTAATTTAAGAAAACCTCAACAAATTTTTACATTACATATTATAGAGAAAATTTGTACATTATACATAAATATCAAGTGTTCAATAATTGCCCTGTTTAATAATTTGGAAAACAAACTCTGCCCATTCATTCCGGACTTCATCAATGGCTTCTTGGGGGTATGAAGCTTCCTGGTTTCCCTTGGCATACTGCATAAACAATGACTATTAGGGTTTATAAATAAAAAGAAATTCAATCACAGACGACGATATTTTTCATAACCGACGTAGTATATCCATTCAACGAGGTTAATTTTACATGACCGTCGTTGATAATACAAAAAACGACGTGAAATGTATGAAGGTAATTTCTTCTTACCTTATACTCAAACCCCAAGGAAGGATCCATGATGATGTCCCTCATGAAGCGCATCACATAATACCCGCATTCGACATTGCTGGGTTGCTTTGGTGTGCCTGAGAGAGTTTTCCAAATTACATTTTTACGTCCTGCTCGGGCTATGTGGGTATTATATATTTTTAAAGCACTGTTCACGATGTTTTTCGCCTCTTCGTCGACCACACGATGACCTGGCAGAGGATCCAGAAAATAGACGGTCTCCTTCTTTACTCTTACAATCAGCAAGATCCAATGACGGCTGCACAAAATTAATATAAAAACGACGGTTATTTACAAAAACGACGTATTATAGTATTTCACACGACGAAATAAAGTAGATAACGACGACATTATATATTTATCACGACGATAAATAAATACCGACGTGGTTAGTAGTTTCAAACGACTAAATAAAATAAAACACCGACGTGGTTAGTTTATAAGCTGTCATTTATTGAAAATCATAAAAATAAAATCCTAAGGAGACTAAGCCTGGATTGTAAGGCATCATGAAAATCTGTTCACCGTCTGTCTTCTGAAGTCGAGCTGCTACCAGTCGTGATCTTTCAGTTATTGTGCCAGAGTTGGCACTAACTGTAGCAGGGTCGATAAAGCCAACCATGCTGCACATATTGGCTTGTTTCAAAACATTGTGTAAGTACCTAAATACATAAAATAATATAAACAAGTCAGCACAAAAAAACACGACGGTTATGTATAAAAAAACGACATATTATAATATTTCACACGACGTACTGAAATAGATGAGGACGTTATAATATATTTATCACGACGGTAGTTAGTTAAGACGACGTGGTTAGTTAGTTAAGACGACTCAATATATAAACCAACGAGGTATTATTTTAGAAGTACAAACCTCATATATACAGCCAATACAGTAGCTCCAATTTCTTCCATGCCTGCAAATTGTGTAATATCTTCAGGCAGGAGGAAGGTATCGCGCTCACCACCAAACACCTCCTTATCAATTGTAAATTGGAGTGTCTTATCCTCAGGCAGGAGTGTCGTTTCCACAAAACGACAAAGGGTTTTTAAAGAAGATGGCGCCTCCATATTTGAATAATCACCAACTTCAATAACCTGTTTAAAGAAATAAAAAAAATGACGTGGTAATTCAATAAAGACGACGGTTTAAGGAATAAAACGTCGTCTTAAAAGTATTTAAACGACGGTGAAAAAACTGTCGTGGTAATTCAATAAAGACGACGGTTTTATGAATAAAGCGTCGTCTGAAACCATTTAAACGACGGTGCAAAAACCGTCGTTTAAATATTTTATTACGTCTTAAAAAAATTCCGCCGTCTAAGTTGTAAACAAACGACGGATTAAATAAAAATATCGACGTCTGAAATTTTGAAAAACAAATAAAAAAGGCAAAGTTATGTGAACATACCTTGTCGTCATGCTTTTCTTCATCTTCTTTCTCCTTTTCTTCTTCCTTCTCTTCATCTCTTTTTTCTTCTTCCTTCTCTTCATCTGGCTGATGTTTCCCCATTTTGGCAGTATCATCCTCCAAATGTAGGGATCTCACATCACCTCCAGAGCAGCTAGCTTTGTCAGACATTGGATTTTTGGGGCTTTGGCTAATTCTTGGTTTAAGCATGCTTGGATCAAAATTGGGAATTAATTGGGAAAGTTGACTCAGGAAATGCTCCCTCTCAGCCTCTACCAATTGTTTTGTCCTAGCCTCCATCCTTAAGGCCTCTTCCCTTGCCTTAGCCTCCATCTTTTTAGTCTCTTCTTGAAGGAGAACTCTTAAACTGTCCTTCAAACGGTCGTCAAAGCTCACCCTCTGTGGTTTGGGCAAATTGAAATATTGCCTTGGGGAAACACCAGCACCAACTCCCCTCACTCTGCCTGGATGCTCGGGGCCCAAAGCCATGGTCAGCACATCATTGCTGCCATCTACTCTGACTTTGCCTTCCGAGACTTGTTTCTGCAATTCATCCTAAAACAAAGATAAACAAAAAAACACACGACGGTTATTTATGTACAAACGACGTATTATATAATTTCACACGACGCAATAACGTATAAACCGACGTTATTATAACTTATCACGACGGTAGTTATACCGACGTGATTATTTATTTAAAACGACGAAATGAATAAACAACCGACGTCTTATGCTATAATTAAAGAAAACAGAGTAGTGATTCCTATTTAGACCGTTAACGACGTTTTTAAAAAAGTTTCGACGTGGTAATATCATTCACACGACGCGAAAATGAACCACCGACGTCTTATGCTATAATTACAGAAAACATAGTAGTGATTCCTATTTAGACCTTTAACGACGTTTTTAAAAACTTTTCGACGTGGTAATATCATTCACACGACGAAAAATATAACATACGACGTAATAAGAATAATTCACAGTTTAATAAAAATTTAAAACAGAGTGATAGTAGGCTTACAATTAATTTTGCTTTCTCTGCCACCTTTGGATCAGGGATGTTACCATGTTTGTCCTGTCTAGCTCTCTTCCATAAGGTAGATCGATCAATTTCTACCCCAGGCATGGTTTCCTCCAATTGATCCTCCAATCCAGCATATCCTTTTCGAGACAATCGATGATTGTACTCGAGTTTCTCCCTAATCTGTGCATGTTGAGAATGCACAGACTCAAAATCTTTGGATAGCCTTGAAGCTACAAAGGCATCCCATTGTGCTTTCTCTATGAATTTATATGTTTCAGGGGGTTGGCTTAATTTCTCCCTGTCATTGGTGTATGGAAGGATATAATGCCTCGTTAGTGTAGACTTGAAATCCTTCCATTTCTTGGCAGCAGAAGCTAAAACAGAGGTCTTGCCCCCTTGGCCTACGACAAAAGCCATGTCAACTGCTTCCCAAATCTGCTCCTTTATATCCTTGGGGATTTGGGACCATTTCTTGTCCACAAGTGGGATCCTGGAGCGTGCCAACACACCAATATACGACTGCATCTCAATATGTGCTTGGCCAACACCTTTCCCCCTTTTATTGTACTCAACAATTGGCCTCAGTTTCTGAAGCTTTCTCTTCACAACACGAGGCATTGTGCTCATACCTCGACCAGTCTTTGAATCATCAGAGATTGTTGTCTGGCTGGTTGGTTCTGTCTCAGCAGATGATGAAGCAAACTTCATCTTCTTCGAAGACTTCATCTCCTTCGAAGACTTGTCTTGAGGAGCTACCATTCCAAGCTTCTTGGAGCCAGAATCCTTAGTTTGTTGTTGAGAAACCATTTTAACAGACAAAACTGCAAGTGAAAATATTTCAGGAAAACATTAAGAACACAAACGACGGTATTAAAAAAATACGACGTATGATATGATTTTAGACGACGCAATGAAATAATCTCAGACGTAATAAATGTTTAAAACCATTATTTATATAACGTCGTGGTATATATGTTCACACGACGTCAATAGTAATACACCGTCGTGGTAAAACTATTATTTATATAACGTCGTGGTATTTATGTTCATACGACGTCAATAGTAATACATCGTCGTGGTATTAACATTCACACGACGTAAAACAATAAGATATTTTGTCGTCTATATTAGATACCAACCCTAGTTTCTTTTTCTTTATATTTTATCAAATAAGGGAAAAACAAAAACCATTGTTCAAACAAGCATATAAAAAAAGACTATTATTTTAAAAACAACTTTGTCAATTTTCAGACGACGCTAGAACAACTGACGAACCGTCGTGGTCTACCGTCGTCTTATTTAGTTGAGGTAGTTGTCTTCAAAGTTGGAAACTTTCCCTCTTTGTCTGTATATTTTATCAAACTTGGAAAGAAGTAAAATGATTTTGGCCAGAAAAAAGGTAAAAAGATTTTTCAAACAAAAAACGTATGAGCATGCAAAACAGTAACCAAAATAGTGAAAATGAAAGCTTACCTTTTGCGTGCAATGAAAGCAAGAGGAAGATGATCGATGTTTAAGTTCAGAGACGACGAAGAAGACGAGAGGAAGACGATGAGAAACTCTGACAATGCTCTGACAAGGAAAAAAGACGAAAAGGTTTCTCTGGGAGATTGAAATTTTTAATCGGGTTTGGAAACAGTGCATGTGTAAGTCGAAAAGTTGCTTACATATAAAACCATTTCAAAAAAATAATACAGCGGTTACATTTAACTACGTCGTTTTTAACTAACACGACGCAATATTTTTCGTTCGACGTGGAATCATTTCATTTAACGTCGTTAGGTTTAATATAACCGACGTGGATTTTAATTTTTAAATTATGAATAGAATTTTTTTTCCCGTGACCTTTCAGTTTATTTTTCAATTACAGTGCGTTATAAATAGAGTTTTTTTTCCGGAGGAAATTTAAAACGAAGGAAATTAATATTCTGCAATATGTAAAGTTTCTTTTTTGGATGACAGATTTAAATAAAATAAGAATATAAAAACAACAAATGTGTAAGTCAAGTAGACGAAAAGTTGCTTACATATAAAACCATTTCAAAAAAATAATACGGCGGTTACATATAACTACGACGTATAAAGTACAAAATACGACGGTAAATTTAACTTCAGACGTGGTAAATAAATACGACAGTAGTGTTGTAGGTACCGTCGTAGTAAACTCAAAAATTAAAGTCCATAAGTAATAACTCGCGTCATGGTATATTATTTAAGACGTCGTGATTATTAATGTACCGACGTGGAGTTCTGTAATATACGTCAGTAATACCGACGTTGATTTTACAATTTAAACGGCGGTTTTTTGGTAAGGACAGCCGTTGGTTTTAAAAATTTATTCTATAAATTTGTCGCTTTCATTCATTTTCGCGGTTTACATTTAGGGTTCCAAGTTCTTCCTCTCTCAGAGACACTGTCTCTCACATCTCAAAGACAATAATTTGGATGTCTTTCTCAAGAAGAAGCTTGTCAACTAGCCTTCTCACTTCCTTGATCAAGCCTGATAGGACACTTAGTGCTTCTGAATACTCCTTGCTTTCCATCAAAAGAGATGCAAGCCTGGCCTCCACTCGCTGTCGAAGGAAAGTTCGCTTCTCAGGGAAATCTGAAGATCAGATGTGCCTGATCCTCTGCTTGATTTTCTTGCCTAAGAAGATCCGTCGGATTTGTGATAGCCTCTTCCTTTATCCGTAGAGCTTCAGAAGATCAGATGGCCTCTAAAGCATGAGCAATTGAATCAGTAGTTTCTGGGAGATATGATGAAGACATTGTCAATGCTTTGAACTATACAAGTCCTGCAGAAAGATAAAGGACCAAACTGTTAAAGAAACTGAAACAACGGCGGTTTTCTGTTCTACCGTCGTCTTTTCTCGTCGTCTATATCAAGGTAAGATGGCGGTAGATTTATAATTACCGACGTAGATTATTTTGTTAAACGTCGTTAAGTGTACTACAACCGACGTGGATTTTATTTTTAAATTATAAATAGAGTTTTTTTTCCCGTATTCTTTCAGTTTTAGTTTTCAATTACAAAGCGTGATAAATAGATTTTTCTTTCCCGAGGAAATTTAAAATGAGGGAAATTAATGTTCTAGAATTTGTAAACTAACACGACGCAATATTTGCAAATCTGTGTCATCTGTTAAGATTATGATGTGGAACAGAGTTCCATCTGGTAAGATTTCGTAACCCTTGGGATCTCAGACAAATTTGGTTATGTCGGCGGTGTTCTATATAAACCGTCGTGGTTATTTCAATTCTTGTCATTAAGTAGATCTACCGACGTAGGATAAGAAAATCAAAGAAAAAAATTGTTAACAAAAATTCTTATTAAGACGACCGTTAAAATTAAAGGTACGACGTATAAAATGAATAAATACGACGTTAAATTTTATTGTACGATTTAAAGATAACGTCGTAGAACTATACGAGAATGACGTCGATATATTTATATTTTCCGTCGTTGTAAATTAATTTAATACGGCGATATTTTGTATTTTAAAGCCGTGAATTTGTTTGTAATTATACGGCGTCTTATACGAAAACCTCGTCGTGTTATTTTATGAGTAAAAACGACAGTTTTTATTGAAATCGTCGTCTTTACTTTCTACGTCGGTCGATTCATAACTTCTGCCGTTCTTTGTTGGCATTGATTTTACACTGCGGAAATCTGTTTCAAATAGACGTCGGTTGTTTAATTATGTACGTCGTTGTTTTTGAACAGCCATTTGAATCTCCATTTTTTAGTTGTCTAAGGTTGTATTACACGACGGTGTTTTTAGAACCGTCGTCTTTTTATAAACCACGACGGTTTTCACTTAGACCGTCGTTGTTTTCTGGTCGTCTTTTTCACTTTTTGTAGTAGTGCCACCTAGCCAAATCTATCTATCTCTCCCCTTGTTGTTTATTTACATGAAAACATTCACCTTTTCCAAATCCCAGAATCAGATCCAACCAACAACATTTAAAATCCAACTACCCAAAACCCACTTCTTTAAACCAAATAACATCCACCAACAATCTAACTTCAACGCTTTTCAAAACCCCCTAGTCATAAAGTAGACAAAGATTCACCTATTCTAGCTGACAACACCATCGTCCATGTCTGCTAGCTACTATATATAATATACGTGTATATTTGGTAGGTACTACAAGCACAAAGACCAAAGTGCATGCGTTGTGTTGTTGTGTTTCTTCTCTGTGGTAAGGTAAGCCTCAAGCAAGCAGCTTCCTTAGAACTCTGGATATTGATTTGGTTGATTAGGGTTTGGATTGAATATGTTGAATCTTTGAATCTATAACTTAGGCATTATTTATTTTGGTGAATGAATCTGTTGAATATTAAATTGGTTGATTTTTGAGTTGTGTCATTTTGGTACCGAAATGGTACCGTTTCACACCGATACCGATTTCGCACGGTATGGTACGATACCAACTTTGACAAATGATAATCCCATACTGTACCATACCGATTTTTATTTTCGGTATCGGTAGCGGTACGAGCACAATACCGTACCATTCCCACCCCTACTTATAAGAATTATTTTTTGAAAAACCCTAGAAGTCAAAAGTAGAGCACTATAAATACATGACTACATCACACCTCCAAGGTAATTTCGAAACCCTACACAAAACTCTCTCTCTCTCTCTCTCTCTCTCTCTCTCTCTCTCTCTCTCTCTCTCTCTCTCTCTCTTTCACGACTCTGGCCACCACATATGGCTCAGGTCACCCGGCTCTCCGCGTGAGAGAAAACTCCGACCACTTTAGCTATTGTTGTATCTTTTTCAAGATCCAATCGAACTAACTTAGGTATCAGAGTGCCTTTGGCCAATACCCCCTCAGGTGTGGTCCGTTGACCTAGATTTTTTTTACAAGAACTAAGGGGGAAGAAAAAGAAGGAAGTTCGAGGGTCAAAGAATCTACACGTAAATATTTCCTATGCAAAATTTTGCTAAAACATTTGGTGCTTTCATTGAGAGCATCGAGTTATACTCAACACATTGCTCTCGAGTCTAAGGAATCTGTTTCCTCCCATTCATCACTCAACTGAAGCCTTCCAAACAACTATGGTTGGAAGCAAACCCACAAGAAGTGAGACCGCCCGATGACTCAATCCATGACGGATCCAAACCACCATGACGACGTAACTTCGAAGCAGCCACCACTCTTTGCTATCGAAGCCACGACTTCACACGCTAGCACCCTAGATGTCATCGCTACTCCTCATCTGTGCCCTGCGGCTGAGAGCACTATTTCGGCACTAGCAGACACGCTACCTCACTGTCCCGCGGCTATCACCACCTTGCAGCTGTAATGGCCAGTAGCCGGTTCCAACAACCTTCATCCCCACAACCTCACGGCTTGGTTTGAGGAGCTCCATCACGATGACACCACTCGCGACAATCTAGCCACCACTTTCACCTATGTCATATCTATTCATTCATTTGCCGTTGCGCTCGATGTATGCTGCTGCGTACACCTCTAATGACACCCTAGCCAAAGTGTAATTGGACTCCACACAATTCTCTCCTCTTGATCCAAGTAGCCAAGCAGGCCTCAATCTTAGAATCGACTAGCTAACTCAAAAGGTAGACGACCAAAACAACCTGGTTAGCTCTTCAGGCAGACTGACTTGGTCCAAAACCTTGGCCTTGGATTGCAAGGCGAAGAGAAAAGGATGGATGAACGCAAAGGCATGAGATTCGAGAGGTCCCAAGAGGGTCTAGCCAGAGCGAGCGAGCAAGGAGAAGGACAAGAATGTGTTGTTGAGCGCGTATGCATGTCGAAAGCATCTGCCAGCCCCGATCAAAGTAGATCAAGTCTCCATTCAAATTAGGTCCAAGGACCAATGTATGTGAGAGGTTAGGCCTACAATCTGATGACCACGCTCGCTTGGGCCCATAGAGAAGTATACAGGAAAGGCTAGGCCCCCGAGAAGGCTAGTCCATCCACCCTCATCTTGAGGTACATGAAGAAATTCGCTCCTTAGCCCGCTTCGGAAGAGCCAACTCACGTCAACAAGCTACAGAGAATTCGTCGCAAGTGCAGTCCACCAATAAGCCACATAGGCAGGACGACCGAGAAGATCAGCCCTTATTAGTCAACAAAGAAGTTGATCAGCGGCACCTACTTCATAGGAGAAACCAACATGAACCACGTGCCATGCGAGTAGAGGATGTTGAGAAGTTCATTCATGACCGACTTCGAGACTGGGAGGATGCTCTACGTAGGGAGATAAAGCAAGTGAACTCATCTCCGTTCACTAGTGAGATCGAGCAAGCTGCTCCCCTAAAGCTGTTCTCAACGCCATCTTTCATGTCATTCAAATGGGATTCTGATCTTGAGATCCATCTCAAGCACTTCAAAGGAGCCATGATCCTCTACAAATCGGAATATGCATTAATGTGCAAGGTGTTTACAATGAGCTTACGAGGAGCAGCTCAAGGCTGGTTCCATACCCTACTGCCTGGGTCGATAGGTAGTTTCAAGAAGCTAGCCCTCGTCTTCACCAAGGAGTACACCTCCTATTGAATGGTCAAGAATCAAGCTGACCACATGTTGAACCTACGCAAGAAGTCCGATGAGTCCCTCTGAGATCACATCAAAAGGTGTAAAGCAAAAAAAGCTAACATCGTGGGATGCGATGATCGCAGGAACGGAAGGTAATGATCTTGGCATTTGGATTTTTTAGGTCCATGTGAGGCACATCGTCAGTTGAAGGCTCCGCCAATCGAATATGCACATCCTTAGGTATGCAGAAGCAAATGAGTCATGCCACTTCTGAAATTGAGCCTCGGTCACAACATGGTACAAGTTAGCCACGAACTTCTTCTTGTACACTTTGGAACTGCACCACAAATACAAGGGCACTTGCGAACTGGGTGATTGACTACCTTTCTCAGAAGACATGACAGCAGAACAACTGGAAAAATGGAAGAAAATTGCCAGTCAAATAGCATGTCAGAATCCTAAGTTGTGGCAGAAAAAAAAACAGATACGGCAGCAGCCGACAAGTACACGACCTAGACTGCCAACTCTGGTTCCAGCCCAAGACACAGCCCAACAAAAAAAAAGAGAGAAAGGAACCGCAAGCATAGCCCAAGAAGCTTGCCCAACTCCTTGGCTAGCGTTGAGCCGCAACTTGTGAAGCCATCCCCGCTGTCAATGCCGCATGTTGCTGGTCCCGTCAATCCAGCTGCTCCAGCAACTGCTCATAGTCATGAAGACAACCTGCCGGTCATGACCAACCGGTCCTCGTCGCCAAGAAAAATCAAGAAAAAATATTGAAAAAACCAAGTGTGACTTACCTCGGTGTGCACAACAACTCCTCTCTTCAATAAGCAGTGCAATCCTCCAAGATCTATCTCACAAGCTAAAAAGTAGAGGAAAATAAGTTTGCAATATGAAGAGGAGCAAATTGAAGCCTCGTATTTATAATAATTGGGTATCCTTGACCTAGAAGGAATCACAAGCCTATTCTAATTGGGAACCCAACTTCGAAAAGAAAATAGAAAGCCTCCTCTAGTTAGGAGCCTAGCTCACAAAAGGAGCCCAAGTAGCGAAAGGAACCTCAAATGCAGTTAGAAAGAACGATAAATATTTTTCCCCTTCTTCATGCCATGCATGTGCCATGCAGAAGTTGTGGGGCTTTTGTGGGAACAAATATTTCGACAACCAATCATGAGGCGCCACATGGACAAAGAGAATATCTCTTAGGTCAATAATTATCTTCATTTAATCGGATAATTATTTAGACCAAAACTAGAGATATCATCATCAATTAGGGATTTGATTCTCATTAAAATTTCTAATTGACTCAATCTCTCAATTTAAGGGAAAGAATAATTCCCTTCATTAGAGGAATTATTCTTTGAAAACCCTAGAAGGCAGGAGCACTATAAATACATGGCTACATCACACCTCCAAGGTAATTCCGAAACCTTACACAAAACTCCTCTCTATCTCTTGCAGTCCCCCTCTCCCTCTCCCTTTCACACACACACACACACTTTCTTTCTCTCTCTCTCTCTCTCTCTCTCTCTCTCTCTCTCTCTCTCACACACATGGCTCTGGCCACCATACACAGCTGCGGCCATCCGGCTCTCCCCGTGAGAGAAAACTCCGACCACTTTAGGTATTGTCATATCTTTTTCAAGATCCAATCGAACTAAGGCATCGGAGGGCCTTTGGCCAACACCCCCTGGGTGTGCTATGTTGAACTAGATTTGTTTTACAGGAACCAAGGGGGAAGAAAGAGAAGGAAGTTCGAGGGTCAAAGAATCTACGAAGCGAATATTCCTCGTATGGAATTTTGCTAAAAAATAAGTGTGCAGGTGAGATGGTGTGTAAGAAGAAGAGGTATCAACGGAGTGTTTCTAGTATCAACAACGGTGTATATATAAGAAACCCCTGAAGTGAAAAGCATATGAGAGAAGAAGAAATCTCGATGTTAGGTTGGTTATAGCGAGTTATTGCGTCCAGAAGTGAAGACTACTGAGAAGATAGCTATCATAAGGGAAAGGTTATGTACCACCCACACACCCACCAAAAGAGTTATGAAGATTTTAATAGGTGAATTCTAGAGTTTGCATTGGTGATCAGGTAACGAAAGATATGCTTCGGGCTTGTGTTTTGGACTTCAAGGGTAGTTGGGCAGATCATTTACTATTAATTGAATTTTCTTATGACAACAATTATCACTCTAGTATTGGCGTGGCATCGTATAGGTTGGTGAAAGGGAGTTATTGCGTCCATAAGTTATTCAGAAGACTACTGAGAAGGTAGCTATCATAAGGGAAAGGTTATGTACCACCACA